>NW_021851936.1:647199-684134 GCF_003651465.1 Formica exsecta
TAATTAAATTAACTACAGTTTCATATTATATTTGTAATCACATTTTCAATATTTAAATATTAAATAATTTAAATTTGAATCCTAAAGATTTATTATTAAAAATAATACTTTTTTGACTAACAGATTTAGTATAATATTTAAAGTTACAATGTTAATACATTTTGAAAAAAAGTATTTTATATTAATATCTGTTAAAAAGTACAGGAAGATATATCATTGTATACATTTTCTTTATTTAAATAATAATTTTAATTAATAATTATACACTACTAAAAAAAAATAAGGAACACTTTTCATACTTTAAAAATTGGGCTATTTTCAAACCGTTGAAACTCGGCGAGAAATCATCACAGACAAAAAATTAAAAAAGCATTTTGAAACCTAAAGTTTCGACTTTAACGTGCTATTGGTGGTTCTAGAAAATTTTTTTATCTTTCTTTTTATCTTCCGTTCTGTGCTTTAAAAAAGAACCCATTGTTTCTTTCCTTAAAATTATGTATTTTTGATACTCCGCAGCTCGATAAAAAAATTTCTCTCAATAAATTCAACTCAAGTTCCATAAACTACAACATCTTGTTTACAAAATGCTTCTTTTAAAATTTTCCTACGATTTTTTTGACCGTGTTACACGATTTTGAAGCAAAATCTATATTTTCAGAAATAATGTCGATACTCGGCGAAAAATCATCGCAGACAAAAAATTGAAAAAGCATTTTGAAGCTTGAAGTTTTAATTGTAACGTGATATCGACAATTTTAAAAAACCTTTTTTTTCATTTTTAGAAAATACAGGTTTAGCTTCAAAATCGTGTAACTCGGTCAAAAAAAATCTTAGGAAAATTTAAAAAAAAAGCATTTTGCAGGCGAAATGTTGTAGTTTATGGAACTTGAGCTGAATTTTTTGAGAGAAATATTTTTATCGAGCTACAGAGTGTCAATAATACATAATTAAGGAACAAAACAATTATTTTGTTGGGTTATTTTTTAAAGAACAGAACAAGAAAGATAAAAAAATTTTTTTGAATAAAGATATGACGATAAATAAAGATATGACGATAAGACGTTAAAGTTGAAACTTCAAGGTTTCAAACTGCTTTTTTAATTTTTTATCTACGATGATTTTTTGTCGAGTTTCAGCGGTTTGAAAATAGCCCAATTTTTAGGGTATGAAAAGTATTCTTTATTTTCTTTTGAGTAGTGCATTTCGTTAAATAGATACAGATGAAAAAAAAACAGTAACACAAAAGATTTTAGTTAAATTAAAAAATAATAACTAATAATAACTAATAATCTTACGCTGCAGAAAGTAGTCATCGTTAATGGAACAATCTTTCCTGCTGTGATACCGCAGGGTTGCTGAACTCGTACCATTAATAGAATAAAATTTTTCGCTTGTTTTGACTCCCATTTATACCATTCATGATCGTACACAGCATGGTATACTGCTTCCCACTTAACAAGAACACATATAATAATATATATATATATAAATATTCATATTAATTCACAATATCGGCCACTTTGAAAAACATTAATGAAAGTTAAATAAAATTTAACTTATATACAGGGTGGTCCTCGTAACGGTCGCCACGATTTTTAAGGCACTTACAATAATCTGACATAAAAAAGTCATAAACAGAAATTTATCAGTTTCTAAACGACAACAAATTACAATAATAAAAACTGACCAAACATTTTTTTTTTCATAAAAAAGCAAGGTCACCTTCAATTTTTTAAATGGGACTGCCTACTTTTTGTTGCATATTCTTGTAGCCCATTTCGAGAGCTTTTCAAAACACTATAATAAAGTATATTTTCATTAAATACTTTTTGAGTTATTTTATATTTTATTCTGACATATTTTGATATAGTATTTATAATTTATATTTCTATAAAAAAATTAGATTATAAAAATAAACAAACAATATACTTAATTTTTGTCTTATGAAAATGTATAAAATAATATAATAATTAAATTATATGATATAATACTAATAATTAGATCATCGAACCAGCTAGTAAAATGACAAATAATGTACATCATATTTATGTATACGTCTAAAAAGTTGTAACTCACTTGCTCTGTAATTAGCTCTCCAGCATAGCAATAAAAAAACATTTGCATAAAAAAAATAATGATAGCTGCTGTCATGTAGCATATTTGTGAGACATTCACGGCATTTATCTTCTCATTATTAATCACCTGGATAAAATCTCACTAATTAATAAAAACAAACTAAGGAAAAATAGATGATAATAACATACGAGTGCAGACAATGCATACTGCACATACACAAACTATATTTATAAATATATTTTAAAATTTAATAAACTTAAAGTACACTTTTTATATCTTCAATAGAATCTATGTTAATAAAACTTACAACAAGCAACGCAAATCCGGTTAGACAAAATATAATGCCAATGTATATTATTGATCCGAGCATCATTAAAGTGAATATATCTTCAGTGTTATTGACATACCTTTAAATATAGAGCATATTTAAATAGCTATTATATTAAAACCAATGAAAAATTATACACATAATACATCCCGTACAAAAATTCACGCTTAAAATTATATATACATGTAATAATTACATGTACAATCTTTTTTCTATTTAAAATTAAAGAAAAGAATAGAAAAAAATCTTATCTTGCATATATAGTGATATATATATATGTGATCAACCATGTACGATCAGAAAAAAATAAAACCTATAAAATTTAAAATACGATGATAGAGATAATTTCCTCAAAAATTATGTTAAACTTGTGAAATTTAGTTATGTCATAATCAAAACCCACACCTGATAAGTCGTAAATGAGTCACTACGTTGTTTCTCAAAGCTTTGTTAAACTCTTTGCCGACGATCAAATTGACTAAACGGCGTCTGAAGTTTTCTAATTGACCGCAGATATGAAGAATCACGAATCCAAGAAAAGTATCTACTGACGTATAAATTATCATGGCCAGAAACACCCCTACGATTTGAGTAAGATATGTTAACTCGAACTGAGGATTCTTATCTGTGTCATAGAAATAATATGTCTGGAGCGGTAACGGTTTGTTCCGATCAGTGAGATTTGTTAGATGTCTGAACGGTAAACCAAATAAAGGAAGAATGGTAACCACAATTAACGTAAATATCATCAAAATGTATGCACAAATTACAATCAGTCGAGCGGTCCTCATACGCTTTATCATTGCATCTCTTTCTGCGTCTAACTTTAACATCATCCAATCTTCTCTAATCATGTTAATGATCGATAAAACAACTTAAAAATATAAAAGAAGCAATATCAATAGTAAAATAATGTAAAATAATTTAAAAAATTGAAGGTGACCTTGCTTTTTTATGGAAAAAAAATGTTTGGTCAATTTTTATTATTGCAATTTGTTGCCGGTTAGAAACTGATAAATTTCAGTTTATGACTTTTTTATGTCAGATTATTGTAAGTGCCTTAAAAATCGTGGCGACCGTTACGAGGACCACCCTGTATATAATAGTATTTATAATTTATATTTCTATAAAAAAATTAGATTATAAAAATAAACAAACAATATACTTAATTTTTGTCTTATGAAAATGTATAAAATAATATAATAATTAAATTATATGATATAATACTAATAATTAGATCATCGAACCAGCTAGTAAAATGACAAATAATGTACATCATATTTATGTATACGTCTAAAAAGTTGTAACTCACTTGCTCTGTAATTAGCTCTCCAGCATAGCAATAAAAAAACATTTGCATAAAAAAAATAATGATAGCTGCTGTCATGTAGCATATTTGTGAGACATTCACGGCATTTATCTTCTCATTATTAATCACCTGGATAAAATCTCACTAATTAATAAAAACAAACTAAGGAAAAATAGATGATAATAACATACGAGTGCAGACAATGCATACTGCACATACACAAACTATATTTATAAATATATTTTAAAATTTAATAAACTTAAAGTACACTTTTTATATCTTCAATAGAATCTATGTTAATAAAACTTACAACAAGCAACGCAAATCCGGTTAGACAAAATATAATGCCAATGTATATTATTGATCCGAGCATCATTAAAGTGAATATATCTTCAGTGTTATTGACATACCTTTAAATATAGAGCATATTTAAATAGCTATTATATTAAAACCAATGAAAAATTATACACATAATACATCCCGTACAAAAATTCACGCTTAAAATTATATATACATGTAATAATTACATGTACAATCTTTTTTCTATTTAAAATTAAAGAAAAGAATAGAAAAAAATCTTATCTTGCATATATAGTGATATATATATATGTGATCAACCATGTACGATCAGAAAAAAATAAAACCTATAAAATTTAAAATACGATGATAGAGATAATTTCCTCAAAAATTATGTTAAACTTGTGAAATTTAGTTATGTCATAATCAAAACCCACACCTGATAAGTCGTAAATGAGTCACTACGTTGTTTCTCAAAGCTTTGTTAAACTCTTTGCCGACGATCAAATTGACTAAACGGCGTCTGAAGTTTTCTAATTGACCGCAGATATGAAGAATCACGAATCCAAGAAAAGTATCTACTGACGTATAAATTATCATGGCCAGAAACACCCCTACGATTTGAGTAAGATATGTTAACTCGAACTGAGGATTCTTATCTGTGTCATAGAAATAATATGTCTGGAGCGGTAACGGTTTGTTCCGATCAGTGAGATTTGTTAGATGTCTGAACGGTAAACCAAATAAAGGAAGAATGGTAACCACAATTAACGTAAATATCATCAAAATGTATGCACAAATTACAATCAGTCGAGCGGTCCTCATACGCTTTATCATTGCATCTCTTTCTGCGTCTAACTTTAACATCATCCAATCTTCTCTAATCATGTTAATGATCGATAAAACAACTTAAAAATATAAAAGAAGCAATATCAATAGTAAAATAATGTAAAATAATTAAACACAACTTACATCTAATTTACTGTTACAATTGTAGTAAGAAATTAAGTACTAATAAAATTTGATGAACAAATGAGATATGTAGCTATTCTATATCAAATCGATCCAGACATACTTGATTGCTTCCATCGCATGATAACAAGTTTTAATAAAACCGACAGCATAGGTAATGTAACTCGTAAATTGTCTATCATTAGTATCATATCGCCCCAAACTCGCGTGAGCGCATAAACAAGAGGAATTAGAGAGAAAAATGTTATCATAATAAAAGTAAAGCCCACACGAATGTCAGGCCCGAATCTTTTCAGAGCGAATTCGTCAGATTTAGGCCATAAGCCGATCCAATTTAAAGACAGACGGTTTAGTTCAATCGCCCATTCAAAATCTGAAAAGATTTTTTTTATGAAATAAGAAACTTAAATACAATAATTACAAATGCATATGTGTATTGTAAAATTTTCATGAAAAGTGATAGAACCGAAGTGTGTCGTGTTAATGCAATACAATACAATAATGCAATATAATACTAATTTAAAAACTCTTTTTAGAAGCATTGAACATAGGTACTATAGGTGGAAAACGTATAACATCGCAATAACAAACACTTTTTACCTCTGTAACCTGAAGATTCCGATATGTCCATATCGAAGGATAATGCGAATATGTTGAAAAGTTGTTGACTGTCGTATTCTTTCCATCCTATAATAAGATAATTATTACGCATACTCGTAAAGCAGGTATAACAACCTGGCTGCATCGTCAAAGCTGCATTAAATATTAAAGATGCTACATCCAGTCGCGTAGAGTTCCCTGTTTCGTAACAAAACTTTTCGCATAAAAACTTGAAATAAAAGAATAGTTAGAAACACCTGTTTTTGATAAAACGAGAAGTATATTGTATCTCTATATATCGTCGAACTTGTATTAAAAATTTTTTCACACTTTGTAACGCTTCATGTACGTGCGTTAACTTCAAAAATAGTGACAAATAATTGCATGTTATGTAATAAAAACAATTTTTTGTATTAAAGGAAAAAATGGTAGCAGAAAAGAAAGAAACAGATACAATAAAAAAGTACAGTATGCTGCGCAGTAGCTTTACATATTTTTCGCATGCTTGTTGCAAGAACACATTTATTGATGTAACACACATTAAGTGCAACAGTAGACGGAAAAAATATCAAATTTAGAATTTTTTCTTTTTCCATACGAGGAATATGCGATATGTAAATCTGTAGTTTGGATCGTACTATTCATATAACAATAATGATCGTAATCTTCAAACAAAAATAACGTAATTTACAAAAAGACGCAAACATCGAGGTAAATATCCCGAGTGTAAACTTTTATTTTCTTTATAACGAATGTAATTATTGTCTTTTATTAGTAATTTTAACTGGCAAAAAATATATTCATTCTTCATATTCTCATCTTTTCGAATTAATGTATTACTATGTATTATTATGTGTTACTACTATTTAATACCAGCTTAATCTTTTAATCCATCATTGCCGATAAAAACGATACATAACCAACTGACGTTTTTAATAGCTAAAAATAAATATATCTTTATTTAAAGGTATTTTTACGAAACAATAAAGTTAAATTTTTATTTAAATTAACCACGGTTTCATGTTATATTTGTAATCACATTTCTAATATCTCAATATTAAATAATTTAAAGTTAATGTGTCATTGTTTCTCTTTCATCTATATCTATGTAATGAAATATAATTATCAATTATAATTATTATTTAAATAAAGAAAGTGCAATGATATATATATATATATATATATCAGTGCACCTTTTGTTTAAATAATAAATATAACTGATAATTATATTTCATTACATAGATACAGATGAAAAAGAAACAGTAAAACATAAGATTTTAGTTATACTAGAAAATACTAATAATCTTACGCTGCAACCACTTACTTGATTTTTGTCTTATGAAAAAGAATAAAATAATATAATCATTAAATCATATGATATAATAATAATAATTAGGTCACCAAACGAGATGATAAAATGAAAAATAATGTACATCATTTTTTGTATACATGTATACAGTTGTAACTTACTTGTTCTGTTATTAGCTCTCCAGCATAGCAATAGAAAAACATTTGCATAAAAAAAATAATGATAGCTGCTATCATGTAGCATATTTGTGAGAAATTCGCGGCATTTATCTTCTCATTATTAATCACCTGGATAACATCTCACTAATTAATAAAAACAAATTTAGAAAATAGATAATAATAACATTCGAGCGCATGCAATGCATACTGCACATACACAAACTATATTTATAAATATATTTTAAAATTTAATAAACTTAAAGTACACTTTTTATATCTTCAATAGAATCTATGTTAATAAAACTTACAACAAGCAACGCAAATCCGGTTAGACAAAATATAATGCCAATGTATATTATTGATCCGAGCATCATTAAAGTGAATATATCTTCAGTGTTATTGACAAATAAAGAAAGTGCAATGATATATATATATATATATATATATCAGTGCACCTTTTGTTTAAATAATAAATATAACTGATAATTATATTTCATTACATAGATACAGATGAAAAAGAAACAGTAAAACATAAGATTTTAGTTATACTAGAAAATACTAATAATCTTACGCTGCAAAATGTGGTCATCGTTAATGGAACAATCTTTCCTGCAGTGATACCGCAGGGTTGCTGAACTCGTACCATTAATAGAATAATATTTTTCGCTTGTTTTAACTCCCATTTATACCAATCACGATCGCAGACAGCATGGTATACTGCTTCCCACTTAACAAGAAAATTGATAATAATGTATAAATATTCATATTAATTCAATATCGGCTACATTTATAAACATTAATAAAATTTAACTTTTATATATGTATATACATACACTATAAAATATATATATATATGTATGAAAAGGTTGTAAAAGTAAATGTGTAAAAAGTTCTAACTTACTTGTTCTATTATTAGCTCTCCGGCATAGCAATAGAAAAACATTTGCATAAAAATAATAATGATAGCTGCTATCATGTAGCATATTTGTGAGAAATTCGCGGCATTTATCTTCTCATTATTAATCACCTGGATAACATCTCACTAATTAATAAAAACAAATTTAGAAAATAGATAATAATAACATTCGAGCGCATGCAATGCATACTGCACATACACAAACTATATATTTTAAAAATTAATAAACTTAAAATATGTTCTTTACATTTTCAATAAAATACATATTACTATAACTTACAACAAGCAACGCAAATCCAGATAGACAAAATATAATGCTAAAATATATTATCGATCCAAGCATCATTAAAGTGAATATATCTTCAGCGTTATTGACATATCTTTAAATATAGAATACATTTAAAAAGTCATTATATTAAAATCAATGGAAATTTATACACTTAGTACATATTGAAAATTCAGGCTTAAGATTATATACACATGTACATAATTACATGTATATTTTTTTCTACTTAATATTAAAGAAAATAATATAAAAAATTTCATCTTATATATATAGTGATATACATATATGATGAACCTTGTATGATTAGAAAAAATAAGCTAAACCTATAAAATTCAAAAAACAGTGGTAGAAACAATTTCTTCAAAAGTTATGTTAAACTTGTAAAATTCAGTTATCTTATCATCGAAACCCACACCTGATAAGTCGTAAATGAGTCATTACGTTGTTTCTCAAAGCTTTGTTAAACTTTTTGTCCAAATTGACTAACCGGCGTCTAAAGTTTTCTAATTGGCCGCAGATATGAAGAATCACGAATCCAAAAAAAGTATCTACTGACATATAAATTATCGTGATCAGAAGCACCGTTATGACTTGAGTAAGATATGTTAAATGGAACTGCGGATTTTTATCTGTGTCGTAGAAATAATATGTCTGGAACGGTAACGGTTTATTTCGATCCGTGAGATTTGTTAGACGTCTGAACGGTAGACCAAAATAAGGAAAAATGGTAACCATAATTAACGCAAATATCGCCAGAACATATACACAAATTACAATCAGTCGAGCAGTTCCCATACGCTTTATCATTACATCTCTTTCTGCATCTAATTTCAATGTCATCCAATCTTCTTTAACCATGCTTATGATCGATAAAACAACTTGGAAATGTAAAAAAAAGATTTTAATAGTAAAATAATGTAAAATTAAAATAACACAACTTATATCTAATTTACAGTTATGACTGTAGTAATAAATTAGGTACTGTAATAAAATTTGACAAAGAAATGAGATTTATAACTACGTATTCTGTATCAAATCGATTCAGACATACTTGATTGCTTCCATCGCATGATGACAAATTTTAGTAAAACCGATAATATAGGTAATGTAACTCGTAAATTGTCTATCATTAGTACCATATCGCCCCATACTCGCATAAGCGCACAAACAAGAGGAATTAGAAAGAAAAATGTTATCATTATGAAAATCAAACCCATGCGAATGTCAGATCCGAATCTTTTCGTACCGACTTTATCGGTGATAGGCCATAAGCCGATCCAATTTAAAGTCAGACGGTTTAGTTCAATCGCCCATTCGAAATCTAAAAATATTTTTTTTTATGAAATAAAAAACTTCAATATCATAATTACAAATGTGTAAATTGTAAAATTTTGATAAAAAGTAATAGAATTGCAATGTGACATGTTAATGCAATACAATACTAATTTAAAAACTCTTATTACAGACACTAAATATAGGTACTATAAGTGAAAGATGTATAACATCGGTTTAGTACCTCTGTAACATGAAGATTCCGATATGTCCATATCAGAGGTTAATACGAATATGTTGAAAAGTTGTTGACTATCGTATTCGTTCCATCCTATAATAAGATGATTATTATGCATGCTCGTGAGGCGAGTACAACGACCTGTCTGCTGCATCGAAGGATGCATTAAATATTAAAGATGCTACTTACAGTGGCTTACAGTTGTGCCTGCTTCATAACAAAACTTTAAAGGCATAAGAATAATTACGGACTTCTGTTTTTAACAAAACAATAAATATATTGTCCCCCTATATATCGTCGAAATTGTATTAAAAGTTTTTTCATACTTTGTAATATCATGCTTCACGTACATATATTAACTCTAAAGAAATAGTGGCAAGTAATTGGATGATATGTAGTAAAAAACAATTTCTGCGATGAATATTATAGCAAAGGATGTTAGCCTAAGAAAAAAAGATAGGTACAATAAAAAAGCTATAGAATGTCGCGTAGTAGCTTTACATATTTTTCGCATGTTTGTTGCAAGAAAACATTTATTGATGTAACACATCAAATGCAATAGTAGCCGCAGAAAATTTTAAAATAAGGGTTTATTTTTTTTCTATACGAGAAAGAAGCGATATGCAAATCTACAGTTTGAATCGAGCTATTCGTATAACAATGATGATCGTAAGCTTCAAACAAGAATAACATAATTTACGAAAGGAAACATCAAGGTAAATAACCCGAGTGTAAACTTTTATTTTCTTTATAACGAATGTAATTATTGTCTTTTATTAATAATTTTAATTGAAGAAAAATATATTTATGTCTCATATTCTCATCTTCTCGAATCAATGTATTATTATGTATTATATATTAATTTGAAATACTATATGTATTATTATATGTTGCTACTATATAACACTACTACGTAATACCAGCTTAATTCGTTTAATCCATTATTGCCGATAAAAACGATATATAACCAGCTGACGTTTTTAATAGCTGAAAATAAATACAACTTTATTTAAAAGTATGTTTACGAAACAATAAAATAAAATTTTTAATTAAATTGTTCACAGTTTCATGTTATATTTGTAATCATATTTTCAATATCTACATATTAAATAATTTTAATTTAAATCCTAAAGTTTTATTATTAGAAATAATATTTTGTTGACCAACAGATTTATGTAATATAAAATTAAAGTTACAATGTATTAATATATTTTGATAAAAGTTTTTTGTGTTAATATCTATTAAAAAGTTACAGGAAGATATATATACATATATATGGTGTAAAAAAAGAAATAATTGTTTAAAAAAATACATTGTAAATAAGTACACACTTTTTCTTAAAAACAATGATTTTTACTAATTCTTTACACCAATTAATTTTATACCATTTTCTTTATACCAATTGATTTGTCTCATTATTCTGTACATAAAAGTATTACGGTAAGATTATCAAAAACTAAATATTTTACGAGGTATTTTATTTTTGATATCAAAATGTGTCAGAATAAGATATAAGTCGAAAAATACTTAACGAAAAAATACTTCATTATAATGTTTTGAAAAGGTCTCAAGAAAGATTATAAGAATGTACAATAAAAAATAGGGGATTTCATTTAAAAAAATAAAATTGATCTTGGAATAATCTTAAAAGGATCCACCGAATCAAAAATAAATAATGCTGTTATGTTTGTCTTCCAAAACCAAATAACTTTTGTTTCAAACTTTCTTTTCAAAAATGCGTTGTTTTTGAAATATTTAAATGTCTCAATTTAAAAAAACTCACCCTGCATACAATATTCTCTTATTGCATACACTTTCTTTATTTAAATAATAATTATAATTTATAATTATATTTCATTATATAGATACAGATGAAAAAGAAAGAATAACGTAAAATTTTAGTTAAATTATAAATAATAATCTTACGCTGCAAAAAGTGGTCATCGTTAATGGAACAATCTTTCCTGCAGTGATACCGAAAGGTTGTTGAACTCGTACCATTAATAGAATAAGATTTTTCGCTTTTTTTGACTCCCATTTGTACCATTCACGATCGTACACAGCATGGTATACTGCTTCCCACTTAACAAGGAAACATAATAATATATGAATATTCATATTAATTCAATATTGACCACTTTTATAAATATCAATAAAAGTTAAATAAAATTTTACTTATATGTATATATAGGGGAAAGTAGAGTAAAACCGGATAAGCGGGTCAAACTGGATACCTTTATTTCCTCGTGATAAGTACTACTATCTTTGGCCGATTTGTTATTAATTGTGGATTGACGCTATCATTATTTTGAGATGAACCATGCCCACGTGCACACGATATTTTTATTTTGCGAGAAGTCTAATTTTCGGTCCGAAAAAGATCGATCGAGACAACAATCGAGTCGTCTCGAGACTTTTTCTACACAGAACATCTGTTTCGGTAAATGTAGCATTGCATTCTATACATATTAGAGAATTTATCGCACTTTTTGATCGTCATTTTGTACGCTGGAATATACAGCCATCGTATTTGTTGTTTTCCTCGTGTTGGGGCAAGAGCGGGTATCTACCTCATATAATGAAAAGAGAAAAAACTGCCATCCTGACTTTGTCTCCATACAAAAAGCAGTTAGAAATGGAGACTGCCACTCAGAAAAAGAAACCACCAAAAAAAAATTTTTTGAGATCCCTAAAGTTAAAAAATTAAATAAAAAAGTCCTGCAGCAATGTAGAGCAAGAGGATATTTTTGATTGTGATTTTTGTTTATAGAACACATTTTTGTATTTTGAATAAAATAAATCAAAATTATGTAATTTCACGGTGTTTTACATATATTCAAATAGGTACCCTATTTGATCCTATCGGTGGAACAAAACCGGGTATTTTGACTTTTTCAAAAAGTCCTGTTATCCTTGGTAACTAAATAATTTTCTCAACAACTAGCCTCATTTTTTCATAGTTCAAGGTTTACTAAAGATTACTAACAGTTAGTAGAATCTTTTTTGCCTTCTGATTTTTTGTAGAAAAACAAATCCAAAAAGTATCCAGTTTTACCCTATTTTCCTCTATTAATTTATAATAATAATATATATATATATATATATTAAAATGGACCACTATATATATATATATTTATGTATGTATGTATACAAGATAATAGTATTTATAATTTCTATCTTTATAAGAAAATTAGAAATAAACCAATCATTTACATAATTTTTGTCTAATGAAAAAGAATAAAATAATATAATAATTAGATCATATGATATAATAATAATAATTAAATCACCGAGAAAAATAGCTAAATGACAAATAATATATATCATATTTATGTATACGTGTATAAAGTTTTAACTTACTTGTTCTGTTATTAGCTCTCCAGCATAACAATAGAAAAACATTTGCATAAAATAAGTAATAATAGCTGATATCATGTAGTATATTCGTGAGAAACTCGCGCCATTTATATTCTCATTATTAATCACCTGGATAACAGCTCAGTAATAAATAAAAACAAATGAAAAAATTAGATTATAATAGCATACGAGTGCATACAATGCATATAGCACATACACAAACTGTATATTTTAAAAATTAATAAACTTATAATATATTCTTTACATTTTCAATAAACTCTATATTATTCAAACTTACAACAAGCAACGCAAATCCACATAGACAAAATATAATGCTAAAATATATTATCGATCCAAGCATCATTAAAGTGAATATATCTTCAGCGTTATTGACATATCTTTAAATGTAAAACACATTTAAAAAGTCATTATATTAAAATCAATGGAAAATTATACATTTAATACATATTGTACAAAAATTCACGCTTAAGATTATATACACATGTAATAATTACATGTACATTTTTTTCTATTTAATATTATAGAGAAGAATAGAAAAAAATCTCATCCTATATATATAGCGATATACATATATGATCAACCTTGTATGATTAGAAAAAATAAGTTAAACTTATAAAATTTAAAATACATTGATAGAAACAATTTCCTGAAAAGTTATGTTAAACTTGTAAAATTCAGCTATGTTATAATCGAAACCCACACCTGATAAGTCGTAAATGAGTCACTACGTTGTTTCTCAAAGATTTGTTAAACTCTTTGCCGACGACCAAATTGACTAACCGGCATCTGAAGTTTTCTAATTGCCCGCAGATATGAAGAATCACGACTCCAAAAAAAGAATCTACTGACATATAAATTATCGTGGCCAGAAACACCGTTATGACTTGAGTAAGATATGTTAACTGGAACTGCGGATTTTTATCTGTGTCGTAGAAATAATATGTCTGGAACGGTAACGGTTTATCTCGATCCGTGAGATTTGTTAGATGTCTGAACGGTAGACCAAAATAAGGAAAAATAGTAACCATAATTAACGCAAATACCATTAGAACGTATGCACAAATTACAATCAGTCGAGCGGTCTTCATACGCTTTATCATTACATCTCTTTCTGCATCTAACTTCAATGTCATCCAATCTTCTCTAACCATGCTTATGATCGATAAAACAACTTGGAAATGTAAAAAAAACGATATCAATAATAAAATAATGTAAAATTAAAATAACACAACTTATATCTAATTTACTGTTATGACTGTAGTAATAAATTAAGTGTAATAGAATTTGACAAAGAAATGAGGTTTATAACTACGTATTCTATATCAAGTCGATCCAGACATACTTGATTGTTTCCATCGCATGATGACAAATTTTAGTAAAACCGATAATATAGGTAATGTAACTCGTAAATTGTCTATCATTAGTACCATATCGCCCCAAACTCGCATAAGTGCACAAACAAGAGGAATTACAAAGAAAAATGTTATCATAATGAAAATCAAACCCATGCGAATGTCAGATCCGAATTTTTTCGTACCGACTTTATCGGTGATAGGCCATAAGCCGATCCAATTTAAAGTCAGACGGTTTAGTTCAATCGCCCATTCGAAATCTAAAAATATTTTTTTTTATGAAATAAAAAACTTTAAAATCATAATTACAAATGTGTAAATTGTAAAATTTTGATAAAATGTGATAAAATTGCAAAGTGACATGTTAATGCGATACAATACTAATATAAAAACTCTTATTAGAGACACTGAATATAGGTACTATAAGTGAAAGATGTATAACATCTGCTTAATACCTCTGTAACATGAAGATTCCGATATGTCCATATCGAAGGCTAATGCGAGTATGTTGAAAAGTTGTTGACTATCGTATTCGTTCCATCCTATAATAAGATGATTATTACGCATGCTCGTGAGTACAACGACCTGTCTGCTTCATCGAAGGATGCATTAAATATTAAAGATGCTACTTGCAGTGGCTTACAGTAGTGCCTTCGCAACAAAACTTTATAGGCATAAGAATAATTACGGACTTCTGTTTTTAACAAGGCAATAAGTATATTGTCCCCCTATATATCGTCAAAATTGTATCAAAAGTTTTTTCATACTTTGTAACGCTTAATGTACATGCGTTAACTTTGAAGAAATAATGACAAAAAGTAATTGGATGTTATGTCATAAAAAAAAATTTCTGCGAAAAAATATTATAGCAAAGAATGGTAGCCAAAGAGAAAGAGATAGGTATAATAAAAAAGGTATAGAATGTCGCGCAGTAGTTGTACATATTCGCATGCTTATTGCAAGAAAACATTTATTGATGTAACACACATTAAATGCAATAGTAGACGGAAAAAATTTCAAATTAAAAAATTTTTCTTTTTCCATACGAGGAATATGCGATATGTAAATCTATAGTTTGGATCAAACAATTCGTATAACAAAGATGATCGTAATCTTCAAACAACTATAACATAATTTACGAAAAGAAACATCGAGGTAAATAACCCGAGTGTAAACTTTTATTTTCTTTATAACGAATTTAAAAATTGTTTTATAATAATAATTTTAACTGAAGAAAAATATCAGTTTTCATATTCTCATTTTCTCAAATTAATGTATTATTATGTATTATATTTATATTAATATGAAATACTATATGTATTATTATATGTTGTTACTACATAACACTATTATGTAATACCAGCTTAATTCTTTTAATCCATTATTGCCGATAAAAACGATATATAACCAGCTGACGTTTTTAATAGCTGGAAATAAATACATCTTTATATATTTAAAGATATTTTTACAAAACTAAAAAATAAAATTCTATATTGAATTGACCACAATTTCTTATTATATTTGTAATCACATTTTCAATATTTAAATATTAAATAATTTAAATTTGAATCCTAAAGATTTATTATTAAATATAATACTTTTTTGACTAACAGATTTAGTATAATATTAAAAGTTACAATGTTAATACATTTTGAAAAAAGTATTTTATGTTAATATCAATTAAAAAGTACAGGAAGATATATCATTGCATACATTTTCTTTACCTAAATAATAATTTTAATTAATAAATATACACTACTAAAAAAAAATAGGGAACACTTTCCATATTTTAAAAATTGGACTATTTATAAACCTTTGAAACTCGACGAGAAATCATCGTAGGTAAAAAATTAAAAAAGCATTCTGAAGCTTGAAGTTTCAATTGTAACGTGATATCAATAATTTCACAGAAATTTTTTTTTCATTTCTAGAAAATACAGGTTTAGTTTCAAAATCGTGTAACTCGGTCAAAAAAAATCTTAAGAAAATTTTTAAAAAAGCATTTTGTAGGCAAAATGTTGTAGTTTATGGAACTTGAGTTGAATTTTTTGACCGAAATTTTTTTATCCATCTGCAGAGTGTCAAAGATACATAATATTAAGGAACAAAACAATTTTAAAGTACAAAACAAGAAAAATAAAAAAAATTGTTGAGTCCTCCGATGTCGTTACACGTTAAAATTGAAACTTCAAGCTTCAAACCGCTTTTTTAATTTTTTATCTACAATGATTTTTTGTCGAGTTTTAAAAGATTGAAAAAAGCCCAATTTTTAGAATATAAGAGTGTTCTCTATTTTTTTTTTTTGAGTAGTGTATTTCATTACATAGATACAGATAAAAGAAAAACAGTAACACATAAGATTTTAATTAAACTAAGAAATACTAATAATCTTACGCTGCAAAAAGTAGTCATCGTTAATGGAACAATCTTTCCTGCTGTGATACCGCAGGGTTTCTGAACTCGTACCATCAATAAAATAAGATTTTTTGCTTGTTTCGATTCCCATTTGTACCACTCATGATCGTACACAGCATGGTATACTCCTTCCCACTTAACAAGAAAATATATTATAATATATAAATATTTATATTAATTCAATATCGGCTTTTATATGTATTAATAAAAGTTAAATAAAATTTAACTTGTATTATATGTACATAAGATAGTAGTATTGACAATTTGTATTTTTATAAGAAAATTAGAATTAAACACACCATTTACTCAATTTTTGTCTTATAAAAAAGAATGAAATAATATCATATAGTTAAAAAAATCACATAATATTATAATAATAATGATTATATCACCGAGTAAAGTGGTAAAATGACAAATGATGTACATCATATTTATGTATATGTGAAAAAAGTTGTAACTTACTTGTTCTGTTATTAGCTCTCCGGCATAGCAATAGAAAAACATTTGCATAAAATAAATAATGATAGCTGCTATCATGTAGCATATTTGTGAGAAATTTGCGGCATTTATCTTCTCATTATTAATCACCTGGATAACATCTCACTTATTAATAAAAACAAACTTAAAAAATAGATAATAATAACATTTGAGCGCATACAATGCATACTGCACAGATACAAACTGTATATTTTAAAAATTAATAAACTCGAAAAATATTCTTTACATTTTCAATAGAATTTATGTAGAATTATGTTACTAGGACTTACAACAAGCAACGCAAATCCAGATAGACAAAATATTATGCTAAAATATATTATCGAGCCAAGCATCATTAAAGTGAATATATCTTCAGCGTTATTGACATACCTTTAAATATAAAACACAATTAAAAAGCTATTATATTAAAACCAATGGAAAATTATACACATATAGTACAACCTGTACAAAAAAATCACATTTAAGATTATATACACATGTAATAATTACATGTACATTTTTTTCTACTTAATATTAAAGAAAAGAATAGAAGAAAAATCTCATTCTATACATATAGTGATATACATATATGATCATCCTGATTAGAAAAAATAAGTCAAATCTAAAAAATTTAAAACACAGTGATAAAAACAATTTCTTCAAAAGTTATGTTAAACTTGTGAAATTCGGTTATATCATAATCGAAACCCACACCTGATAAGTCGTAAATGAGTCACTACGTTGTTTCTCAATGTTTTGTTAAACTTTTTGCCAACGACCAAATTGACAAATCGGCGTCTGAAGTTTTCTAATTGACCGCAGATATGAAGAATCACGAATCCAAGAAAAGTATCTACTGACGTATAAATTATCATAGACAGAAACAGCGCTATGACTTGAGTAAGATATGTTAACTCGAACTGCGGATTCTTGTCTGTGTTGTAGAAATAATATGTCTGGAACGGTAACGATTTGTTCCGATCCGTGAGATTTGTTAGATATCTGAACGGTAAACCAAAAAAAGGAAAAATGGTGGTCATAATAAACGCGAATATTGCCAGAACGTATGCACAAATTACAATAAGTCGAGCAGTCCTCATACGCTTTATCATAACATCTCTTTCTGCGTCTAGCTTCAACGTCATCCAATCTTCTCTAATCATGTTTATGATCGATAAAACAACTTGAAAATATAAAAGAAACAATATCAATAATAAAATAATGTAAAATAATTAAACACAACTTACATTTAATTTACTGTTAAGATTGTAATAATAAATTAAGTACTTTAATAGAATTTGACAAAAAATGAGATCTATAGTTACACATTCTATATCAAATCGATCCGGACATACTTGATTGCTTCCACCGCATAATAATAAATTTTAGTAAAACCGATAATATAGGTAATGTAACTCGTAAATTGTCTATCATTAGTACCATGTCGCCCCAAACTCGCATAAGCGCACAAACAAGAGGAATTACAAAGAAAAATGTTATCATATTGAAAATCAAACCCATGCGAATGTCAGATCCGAATTTTTTTATACCGACTTTATCGGTTATAGGCCATAAGCCGATACACTTTAAAGTCAGACGGTTTAGTTTAATTGCCCGTTCAAAATCTAAAAATATTTTTTTTATGGTATAAGGAACTTGAATACGATAATTACAAATGCATATGTGAATCGTAAAATTTCGATGAAAAGTGATGAAACCGAAATGTGACATGTTAATGCATTACAATACTAATTTAAAAACTTGTATTACAGACATTGAATATAGGTATTATAGATGGAAAACGTATATAATCGCAATAAGAAACACTTATTACCTCTGTAACTTGTTAATTCCGATATGTCCATATCGAAGGCTAATGCGAATATGTTGAAAAGTTGTTGACTGTCATGTTCTTTCCATCCTATAATAAGATAATTATTACGCATGCTTGTAAGACAGATATAACAACCTGGCTGCTTCGTCGAAGCTGCATTAAATATTAAAGATGCTACATCCAGTCGCGTAGAGTTCCCTGTTTCGTAACAAAACTTTTCGCATAAAAACTTGAAGCAAAAGAATAGTTAGAAACACCTGTTTTTGATAAAACGAAAAGTATATTGTATCTCTATATATCGTCGAACTTGTATTAAAAATTTTTTCGTACTTTGTAATGCTTCATGTACGTGCGTTAACTTCGAAAATAGTGGCAAATAATTGCATTTTACGTAACGGAAAACATTTTCTGTACAGCAAAAAATGGTAGCAAAAAAGGAAACAAGTACAAAGGGTATAGAATGTCGCGCAGTAGCTTTACATGTTTTTCGCATGCTTGTTGCAAGAGAACACATTTATTGATGTAACACACATTAAGTGCAACAGACGGAATTGAAGTGGTGATTAGACGTAGAAAATGTTAAATTAAAAGTTTGTTCTTTTTCTATACATGAAAAACGTGATATGTAAATCTATAGTTTGAATCAAGCTATTCGTATAACAATGATGATCATAATCTTCAAACAAAAATAACGTCATTTATGAAAAGACGCAAAAATCAAGGTAAATATCCCGAATGTAAACTTTTATTTTCTTTATAACGAATGTAATAATTGTCTTTTATTAGTAATCTTAACTGGAGAAAAATATATTCACTTCTCATGTTCTCGTCTTCTTGAATTAATGTATTATTATATATTATTAATGTGTAATACTATATGTATCATTATGTGTTATTACTATGAAATACCGGCTTATTCCTTTAATCCAGTATTGCCGATAAAAACGATATATAACCAGCTGACGTTTTTAATAGCTGAAAATAAATACATCTTTATATAAAGATTTTTTATGAAACTATAATATAAAATTTTTAACTACATTGACCACAGTTTCGTGTTATTTTTGTAATCATATTTTCAATATCTAAATATTGAATAATAAAGATATAAATCCTAAAGTTGTATTATTAAAAATAATATTTTTTTGACTAACAGATTTAGTATCAAATTGAAAGTTACAATGTTAATACATTTTGAAAAAAAGTTTTTTATGTTAATATCTATTAAAAAGTTACAGAGATATACACGTATATACATATATCTACTTTACTTTACTTAAATACCTTATTTAAATGATAATTATAACTAATAATTATATTTCATTACATAGATACAGATGAAAGAAAAACAGTAACACATAAAATTTTAGTTAAACTAAGAAATACTAATAATCTTACGCTGCAAAAAGTAGTCATCGTTAATGGAACAATCTTTGCTGCTGTGATACCGCAGGGTTGCTGAACTCGTACCATTAATAGAATAAGATTTTTCGCTTGTTTGGACTCCCATTTGTACCACTCATGATCGTACACAGCATGGTATATTGCTTCCCACTTAACAAGAAAATATATTATAATATATAAATATTTATATTAATTCAATATCGGCTTTTATAATTATTAATAAAAGTTAAATAAAATTTAACTTGTATTATATGTATATAAGATAATAGTATTTACAATTTATATTTTTATAAGAAAGTTAGAAATAAACACACCATATACTTAATTTCTGTCTTATGAAAAAAAATAAAATAATATAATAATTAAATCACATGATATAAAAATAATAATAATTACATCACTGAGCGAGATAGTAAAATAACAAATGTACATTATATTTACGTATACATATATAAAGTTGTAACTTACTTGTTCTGTTATCAGCTCTCCGGCATAGCAATAGAAGAACATTTGCATAAAAACAATAATGATAGCTACTATCATGTAGCATATTCGTGAGAAATTCGTGACATTTATTTTCTCATTAGTAGTCACCTGCATAACATCTCACTAATTAATAAAAACAAATAAAAATATAGATAATAATAACATACGAGTGTATACAATGCATATTGCACATACATAAACTGTATATTTTAAAAATTAATAAACTTAAAATATATTCTTTACGTTTTCAATAGAATCTATGTTATTCAAACTTACAACAAGCAACGCAAATCCAGATAGACAAAATATAATGCTAAAATATATTATTGAACCGAGCGTTATTAAAGTGAATATATCTTCAGTGTTATCGACATACCTTTAAATATAAAACACATTTAAAAAGCTATTATATTAAAACCGACGGAAAATTATACACTTAGTACATCTCGTATGAAAATTCCCGCTTAAGATTACACATGTACTAATTACATATGTAATACACATGTTCTGATTACACATGTAATACACATGTAATAACTACATGCACAATTTTCTTCTACTTCATATTAAAGAAAAAATATAGAAAAAAATCTCATCTTACATATATAGTGATATACATATGTGATCAACCTTGTATGATCAGAAGAAAGTTAAACCTACAAAATTTAAAATACGGTTGTAGAGACAATTTCTTCAAAAGTCATGTTAAACTTGTGAAATTCAATTATGTCAAAATCGAAACCCACACCTGATAAGTCGTAAATGAGTCACTACGTTGTTTCTCAGAGTTTTGTTAAACTCTTTGCCGACGACTAAATTGATTAACCGGCGTCTGAAGTTTTCTAATTGACCGCAGATATGAAGAATCACGAATCCAAGAAAAGTATCCACTGACGTATAAATTATCGTAGCCAGTAACAGCGCTGTGACTTGAGTAAGATATGTTAACTCGAACTGCAGATTCTTATCTGTGTCGTAGAAATAATATGTCTGGAACGGTAACGGTTTGTTCCGATCCGTGAGATTTGTTAGATTTCTGAACGATAAACCAAAAAAAGGAAAAATGGTGACGATAATAAACGCGAATATTATCAGAACGTATGCACAAATTACAATAAGTCGAGCAGTCCTCATACGCTTTATCATTACATCTCTTTCTGCGTCTAGCTTCAACGTCATCCAATCTTCTCTAATCATGTTTACGATCGATAAGACAACTTGGGAATGTAAAAAGAACGATATCAATAGTAAAATAATGTAAAATAACACAACTTATATCTAATTTACTGTTACGACTGTAATAATAAATTAAGTACTGTAATAGAATTTGACAAAAGAATTGAGATCTATAGTTACACATTCTATATCAAATCGATTCAGACATACTTGATTGTTTCCATCGCATAATAACAAGTTTTAATAAAACTGACAGCATAGGTAATGTAATTCGTAAATTGTCTATCATTAGTATCATGTCACCCCAAACTCGCGTGAGCGCACAAACAAGAGGAATTAAAAGGAAAAATGTTATCATAAAAAAAGTAAATCCCACGCGAATGTCAGATCTGAATCTTTTCAGAGCGAATTCGTCAGTTTTAGGCCATAAGCCGATCCTTACAACAAGCAACGCAAATCCAGATAGACAAAATATAATGCTAAAATATATTATTGAACCGAGCGTTATTAAAGTGAATATATCTTCAGTGTTATCGACATACCTTTAAATATAAAACACATTTAAAAAGCTATTATATTAAAACCGACGGAAAATTATACACTTAGTACATCTCGTATGAAAATTCCCGCTTAAGATTACACATGTACTAATTACATATGTAATACACATGTTCTGATTACACATGTAATACACATGTAATAACTACATGCACAATTTTCTTCTACTTCATATTAAAGAAAAAATATAGAAAAAAATCTCATCTTACATATATAGTGATATACATATGTGATCAACCTTGTATGATCAGAAGAAAGTTAAACCTACAAAATTTAAAATACGGTTGTAGAGACAATTTCTTCAAAAGTCATGTTAAACTTGTGAAATTCAATTATGTCAAAATCGAAACCCACACCTGATAAGTCGTAAATGAGTCACTACGTTGTTTCTCAGAGTTTTGTTAAACTCTTTGCCGACGACTAAATTGATTAACCGGCGTCTGAAGTTTTCTAATTGACCGCAGATATGAAGAATCACGAATCCAAGAAAAGTATCCACTGACGTATAAATTATCGTAGCCAGTAACAGCGCTGTGACTTGAGTAAGATATGTTAACTCGAACTGCAGATTCTTATCTGTGTCGTAGAAATAATATGTCTGGAACGGTAACGGTTTGTTCCGATCCGTGAGATTTGTTAGATTTCTGAACGATAAACCAAAAAAAGGAAAAATGGTGACGATAATAAACGCGAATATTATCAGAACGTATGCACAAATTACAATAAGTCGAGCAGTCCTCATACGCTTTATCATTACATCTCTTTCTGCGTCTAGCTTCAACGTCATCCAATCTTCTCTAATCATGTTTACGATCGATAAGACAACTTGGGAATGTAAAAAGAACGATATCAATAGTAAAATAATGTAAAATAACACAACTTATATCTAATTTACTGTTACGACTGTAATAATAAATTAAGTACTGTAATAGAATTTGACAAAAGAATTGAGATCTATAGTTACACATTCTATATCAAATCGATTCAGACATACTTGATTGTTTCCATCGCATAATAACAAGTTTTAATAAAACTGACAGCATAGGTAATGTAATTCGTAAATTGTCTATCATTAGTATCATGTCACCCCAAACTCGCGTGAGCGCACAAACAAGAGGAATTAAAAGGAAAAATGTTATCATAAAAAAAGTAAATCCCACGCGAATGTCAGATCTGAATCTTTTCAGAGCGAATTCGTCAGTTTTAGGCCATAAGCCGATCCAATTTAATGTCAGACGATTTAATTCAACCGCCCATTCAAGATCTGAAAAAATTATTTTTATGAAATAAAGAACTTGAATACAATAATTACAAATGCAAATGCGGATTGTAAAATTTTAATAAAAAGTGATAAAACCGAAATGTGACATGTTAATGCGATACAATACAATAATGCAATACAATACTAATTTAAAAACTCTTATTAGAAACATTGAATATAGGTACTATGGGTGGAAAACATAACATTACAATAACAAACACTTATTACCTTTGTATCCTGAAAATTCCGATATGTTCATATCGAAGGCTAATGCGAATATGTTGAAAAGTTGTTGACTGTCGTATTCTTTCCATCTTATAATAAGTTGTTTATTACGCATGCTAATACAACTTAATGTAAAAAGAACGATAGCAATAGTAAAATAATGTAAAATAACACAACTTATATCTAATTTACTGTTACGACTGTAATAATAAATTAAGTACTGTAATAGAATTTGACAAAAGAATTGAGATCTATAGTTACACATTCTATATCAAATCGATTCAGACATACTTGATTGTTTCCATCGCATAATAACAAGTTTTAATAAAACTGACAGCATAGGTAATGTAATTCGTAAATTGTCTATCATTAGTATCATGTCACCCCAAACTCGCGTGAGCGCACAAACAAGAGGAATTAAAAGGAAAAATGTTATCATAAAAAAAGTAAATCCCACGCGAATGTCAGATCTGAATCTTTTCAGAGCGAATTCGTCAGTTTTAGGCCATAAGCCGATCCAATTTAATGTCAGACGATTTAATTCAACCGCCCATTCAAGATCTGAAAAAATTATTTTTATGAAATAAAGAACTTGAATACAATAATTACAAATGCAAATGCGGATTGTAAAATTTTAATAAAAAGTGATAAAACCGAAATGTGACATGTTAATGCGATACAATACAATAATGCAATACAATACTAATTTAAAAACTCTTATTAGAAACATTGAATATAGGTACTATGGGTGGAAAACATAACATTACAATAACAAACACTTATTACCTTTGTATCCTGAAAATTCCGATATGTTCATATCGAAGGCTAATGCGAATATGTTGAAAAGTTGTTGACTGTCGTATTCTTTCCATCTTATAATAAGTTGTTTATTACGCATGCTCGTGAGGCGAGTACTATAACCTGTCTACTTCGTCGAAGCGGCATTAAATATTAAAGATGCTATTTCCAGTCATGTACAGTCCCCTGTTTCGTAACAAAACTTTTCGCATAAAAACTTGAAGCAAAAAAATAGTTAGAAACACCTGTTTTTGATAAGGCGAAAAGTATATTGTATCTCTATATATCGTCGAACTTGTATTAAAAGTTTTTTCGTATTTTCTAACGCTTCATGTACGTGCGTTAACTTCGAAAATAGTGACAAATAATTGCATGTTATGTAATGGAAAAAATTTTCTGTACAGCAAAAAATGGTAGCAAAAAAAAAACTGTTACAAAAGATATAGAATGTCGCGCAGTAGCTTTACATATTTTTCGCATGCTTGTTGCAGGAGAACACATTTATCGATATAACACACATTAAGTGCAACAATAGACGGACAAAATGTTAAATTAAAAATTTGTTTTTTTTTCTATACGAGGAAAACGCGATGTGTATATCTACAGTTTGAATCGAGCTATTCACGTAACAATGATGATCGTAATTTATAAACAAAAATAACGTAATTTACGAAAAGACGCAAACAACGAGGTAAATATCCCGAACGCAAACTTTTATTTTCTTTATAATGAATGTAATTATTGTCTTTTATTATTATTCTTAATTGGAGAAAAATATATCCATTTCTCATATTCTCATTTTCTCGAATTAATCTATTATTATGTATTATTAATGTGTAATGCTATGTATTATTATATGTTATTACTATGTAATATCAGCTTAATTCCTTTAATCCAGTATTGCCGATAAAAACGATATATAACCAGCTGACGTTTTTAATAGCTGAAAAAAAATACATTTTTATTTAAAGATGTTTTTACGAAACCATAAAAAAAAATTTTTAACTGCGTTGACTACGTTTTCGTGTTATATTTGTAATCACATTTCCAATATCTAAATAATGAATAATTAAAATTTAAATCCTAAAATTATATTATTAAAAATAATACTTCTTTGACCAACAGATTTAGTATAAAATTGAAAGTTACAATGTTAACACATTTTGAAAAAAAGTTTTTTATGTTAATATCTATTAAAAAGTGACTGAGATATACACGTATATACATATATTTACTTTACTTTATTTAAATACCTAATTTGAATGATAATTATAACTAACAATTATATTTCATTACATAGATACAGATGAAAGAGGAACAGTGACATATAAGATTTTAGTTAAAGAATACTAATAAACTTACGCTGCAAAAAGTAGTCATCGTTAATGGAACAATCTTTCCTGCTGTGATACCACAGGGTTGCTGAACTCGTACCATTAATAAAATAAGATTTTTCGCTTCTTTTGACTCCCATTTATACCACTCATGATCATACACAGCATGGTATACTGCTTCCCACTTAACAAAAAAATATATTATAATATATAAATATTCATATTAATTCAATATCGGCCACTTTCAACAAACATTAATAAATAGTAGTATTTATAATTTATATTTTTATAAGAAAATTAAAAATAAACACACCATTTACTTAATTTTTGTCTTATGAAAAAAATAAAATAATATAATGATTAATTCACATGATATAATAATAATAATAATTGCATCACCGAGCGAAGTGATAAAATGACAAATGATATACTTTATATTTATGTATGAAAAGGTTGTAAAAGTAAATGTGTAAAAAGTTCTAACTTACTTGTTCTATTATTAGCTCTCCGGCATAGCAATAGAAAAACATTTGCATAAAGACAATAATGATAGCTACTATCATGTAGCATATTCGTGAGAAATTCATGACATTTATTTTCTCATTAGTAATTACCTGCATAATATCTCACTAATTAATAAAAACAAATAAAAAAATAAATAATAATAACATACGAGTGCATACAATGCATACTGCACATATACAAACTGTATATATTAAAATTAATAAACATAAAATATATTCTTTAAGTTTACAATAGAATATATATTACTAAAACTTACAACGATCAACGCAAATCCAGATAGACAAAATATAATGCTAAAATATATTATCGATCCGAGTGTTATTAAAGTGAATATATCTTCAGTGTTATCAACATACCTTTAAATATAAAACACATTTAGAAAGCTATTATATTAAAACCGGTGGAAAATTATACACTTAGTACATTTCGTACGAAAATTTATGCTTAAGATTATATACACATGTAATAATTATATATACAATTTTTTTCTACTTCATATTAAAGAAAAGAATAGAAAAAAATCTCATTTTACATATATAATAATATACATATGTAATCAACCTTGTATGACCAGAAGAAAGTTAAACCTACAAAAATTAAAATACAGTGGTAGAGACATATTCTTCAAAAGTCATATTAAACTTGTGAAATTCAATTATGTCATAATCGAAACCCACACCTGATAAGTCGTAAATGAGTCACTACGTTGTTTCGCAGAGCTTTGTTAAACTCTTTGCCGACGATTAAATTGATTAATCGCCGTCTGAAGTTTTCTAATTGACTGCAGATATGAAGAATCACAAATCCAAGAAAAGTATCTACTGACGTATAAATTATCGTGGCCAGAAACAGCGCTATAACTTGAGTAAGATATGTTAACTCGAACTGCACATTCTTATCTGTGTCGTAGAAATAATATGTCTGGAGCGGTAATGGTTTATCTCGATCCGTGAGATTTGTCAAACGTCTGAACGGTACGCCAAAATAAGGCAAAATGGTAATCATAATGAACGCGAATATCATCAGAACGTATGCACAAATTACAATCAATCGAGCGATTCCCATACGCTTTATCATTACATCTCTTTCTGTATGTAGCTTCAATGTCATCCAATCTTCTCTAATCATGCTTATGATCGATAAGACAACTTGAAAATGTAAAAAAAGCGATATGAATAGTAAAATAATGTAAAATAACACAATTTATATCTGATTTACTGTTACGACTGTAGTAATAAATTAAGTACTGTAATAGAATTTGACGAAAAATGAGATCTATAGTTACGAATTCTATATCAAATTGATCCAAACATACTTGATTGTTTCCATCGCATGATAACAAGTTTTAATAAAATAGCCAGCATAGGTAATGTAAATCGTAAATTGTCTATCATTAGTATCATATCGCCCCAAACTCGCATAAGCGCACAAACAAGAGGCATTAGACAGAAAAATGTTATCATAATGAAAGCAAAGCCCACGCGAATGTCAGGCCCGAATTTTTTCACAGTTAATTCCTTGGTTTTTGGCCATAAGCCGATCCAATTTAAAGTCAGACGGTTTAGTTCAATCGCCCATTCAAAATCTAAAAATATTTTTTTTTTTTTCATGGAAAGGAAAACTTGAATATCATAATTACAAATGCATATGTAGATTGTAAAATTTTGATGAAGAGTTATAAAACTGCAATGTGACATGTTAATGCAATACAATACTAATTTAGAAACTCTTATTAAAGACATTGAATATAGGGACTATAAGTGGAAAATATATAACATCGGCTCATTGTTAGTACCTCTATAACCTGAAGATTCTGATATGTCCATATCGAAGTCTAACTCGGATATATTGAGGAGGTGTTGATCGTCGTGTTTATTCCACCTTATAATATAATGAGACGACTGTCACGCATGCTCATGAGCCGAGTACAATAACCTGACTGCTTCGTCGAAGAATGCATTAAATATTAAAGATGCTACTTCCAGTGGCTTACGCAATTTTTTGCCTTCTTTGTAACAAAACTTTATGGGTATAAGAATAGTTACATACATATGGTTTTTTAATAAAGTGTATTATGTCGCTATATATCATCGAACTTGTCTTAAAAGTTTTTTTGTACTTTGTAGCGTTTTTCTAAATGTGCGTACATTTTGCAACGAGAAATAATGATCGTATTGTATTGAGTTAATTATGTATTTGCATGTTATGTAGCGGCAAAACTTTTTTATGCGATGAATATTAAATTTTGACTTACCCTAATAAATGCTGCAAAATGTAGTTAAGCTCTCTCTAGAAACACTTATTAATTTTACACTGCAGAAAGTAGTTATTATTAGAAAAATAATTTTTTCTGCAGTAATGTAAAGAAATTCCTAGGTTCGTATCATTACTATAATAACAGATTTCTTAGAATAATAGCAAGTATATTGAAGTAAAATATGAAACATTATTTCTGCCGTAATGGATACAATTA
This sequence comes from Formica exsecta, assembly GCF_003651465.1. Taxonomy (NCBI): domain Eukaryota; kingdom Metazoa; phylum Arthropoda; class Insecta; order Hymenoptera; family Formicidae; genus Formica; species Formica exsecta. Next base: position 676,657 of record NW_021851936.1, read on the forward strand.
TTAGTTTTTATTCGTAATTCTAATTAGGGGAAAATAAGTTCATCCTTCTTCTTACTCAGTCTCTAATTACTAATTATTATAATAATATTATTATATAATAAGATACTAGAGAAAGTTTGATTTTTTCAGGCATGCGTCAACAGAAGCGATATATGTCCAACCTAGGTTTTTACAAACTGAAAACAGATATTTATTAAATATGTTTTCATAATGAAACTTTTATAATATATGATATATATTGAATATATTTTCATCTTACAAATTTAGAATCATAATTGTAATATTTATATTTTATAAAAATTAAATGATACTTTCTTGCTTCACAGATATAATATATGAATAAAAGAAAATTAAAACACTTATACTTAACAGAATTATTCTGCGTTATACTATATGTATTCTAATGTATTATTACTATGTAATACTAGCTTAATTCCTTTAGCTTAATCTAGTATTGCCCATAAAAAAGATATATAACCAGCTGACGTTTTTAATACCTGAAAATAAATGTACCTTTATATTTAAAAGTATTTTTGCAAAACAATAAAACAAAATTTTTAATTAAATTGACCACGATTTCGTGTTATATTTGTGTAATCACATTTTTAATATCTAAATATTAAAAAATTTAGATTTAAATCTTAAAGTTTTATTATTAAGTATAATACATTTTTGACCAACAAATTTAATATAAAATTAAAAGTTACAATGTTAATACATTTTGAAAAAAATTTTTTATGTTAAGGTTCCAGGATTCTCGCCGCGGCCATATTAAACTCGTGACATCAAAGGCAAAAATGACACGCTGAGAATTCTTGCATATCATTCTTAAAGAAAAAGATATTTTGATGAAACAGCACTACAAATCACACACATGTGAAATTGTCCGAAAACTCTGCTAAAAGCATATATGTTTCATATCACACTCATTTTACGGCTGTTTATTAACTGTCAAGGGAAAAGCATAGTTTTCGGACAATTTTACAAGTGTGCTAGAGCGATCTGTGTTGTTTCATCAAAATATCTTTTTATTTAAAAATGGCACGCAAAAATCCTCAGCGTATCATTCTCGCCACTGACAATTCTAATATGACCGCAGCGAGAACCCAGGAGCCTTAATATCTATTAAAATATTATAAAAAGATATATCTTTCATTGCACTTGCATTATTTAAATGATACTTATAAATAATAATTATATTTCATTATATAGATACAGGAAAGAGAAAGAGTGACACATAAAATTTCAGTTAATCTAAAAAATACTAATAATCTTACGCTGCAAAAAGTAGTCATCGTTAATGGAACAATCTTTCCTGCTGTGATACCGCAAGGTTGCTGAACTCGCATCATTAATGGAATAAGATTTTTCGCTTGTTTTGAGTCCCATTTGTACCACTCACGATCGTACACAGCATGGTATACTGCTTTCCACTTAACAAGAAAATATATAATAATATATAAAAATACATATTAATTCAATATCGGCCACTTTTATAAGTATTAATAAAAGTTAAATAAAATTTAACTTGTATTATATATACATAAGATAGTAATATTTACAATTTATATTTTTATAAGGAAATTGGAAATAAATACACCATTTACTTAACTTTTGTCTTATGAAAACAAAAAAATAATATAATAATTAAATCACATGATATAATAATAATAATAAATGACAAATGTACATCATATTTACGTATACATATAAAAAGTTGTAACTTACTTGTTCTGTTATTAGCTCTCCAGCATAGCAATAGAAAAACATTTGCATAAAAACAATAATGATAACTATTATCATGTAGCATATCTGTGCGAAATTCGTGACATTTATTTTCTCATTATTAATCACCTGCATAACATCTCACTAATTAATAAAAATAAATAAAAAAATAGATAATAATAACATACAAGCGCATACAATGCATATTGCACATACACAAACTGTATATTTTAAAAATTAATAAACTTAAATATATTCTTTACGTTTTCAATAGCTATGTTATTTAAACTTACAACAAGCAACGCAAATCCAGATAGACAAAATATAATGCTAAAATATATTATCGATCCGAGCGTTATTAAAGTGAATATATCTTCAGCGTTATTGACATACCTTTAAATATAAAACATGTAAAAAGCTATTATATTAAAACCAATGAGAAGTTATACACATATAATACATCCAGTACAAAAATTCACATTTAAGATTATATACACATGTAATAATTACATGTACATTTTTTTCTACTTAATATTAAAGAAAAGAATAGAAAACAAGATGAAAATTGTGCAAATTAAAAACTTGCACATTGCTTCCTCATCATTTTATTTTGCTCACAAAGCTTAAGCTCTTTAAAGCAAGCGAGTTTCTCAATTTTGACTTCCTAATAGAGGAAAATATCTCAAAATTTGTGAAAGTTAGAGCGTGTACAGACATGTCTCGAAAAATTCAAGATTTTATAAAAAATGAACTCTTTCACCGATCCTCACCAAATTTAATGCCAACCATCCTTTAATGATACTCTAATCATGTAAAAATATTTAACCCGATATCTCAAAATTTGCGGAAGTTAGAGCAACCACGTCTTTTTGATGCACATACACACATACGGACATTTTTTTTAAATGTGATTTTTCGAACATTTTTCGGCGTTTTAGAACATTTTAAACACATTGGCATCAAAATCTCAAAAAAAAAATTTTTTGCGAAAACAAAGTTTCCTCTATGAGAAAGCAAAAAGATCTCATTCTATATATATAGTGATATACATATATGATCAACCTTGTATGATTAGAAAAAATAAGTCTAAACTAAAAAATTTTAAATACGATGGTAAAGACAATTTCTTCAAAAGTTATGTTAAACTTGTGAAATTCGATCATATCATAATTGAAACCCACACCTGATAAGTCGTAAATGAGTCGCTACGTTGTTTCTCAATGCTTTGTTAAACTTTTTGCCAATGACCAAATTGACTAATCGGTGTCTGAAGTTTTCTAATTGACCGCAGATATGAAGAATTACGAATCCAAGAAAAGTATCTACTGACGTATAAATTATCAAGACCAAAAACATCGCTATGATTTGAGTAAGATATGTTAACTCGAACTGCGGGTTCTTATCTGTATCGTAGAAATAATATGTCTGGAATGGTAACGGTTTATCTCGATCCGTGAGATTTGTGAGACGTCTGAACGGTAAACCAAAATAAGGTAAAATGGTAATCATAATTGTCGCGAATGTCGTCAAAACGTATGCACAAATTACAATCAGTCGAGCGGTCCTCATACGCTTTATCATTACATCTCTTTCTGCGTCTAGCTTCAACATCGTCCAATCTTCTCTAATCATGTTTATGATCGATAAGACAACTTGGAAATGTAAAAAAAAAAAAACGATATCAATAGTAAAATAATGTAAAATGACACAACTTATATCTAATTTACTGTTACCACTGTAATAATAAATTAAGTACTGTAATAGAATTTGACAAAGAATGAGATCTATAGTTACACATTCTATATCAAATCGATCCAGACATACTTGATTGTTTCCATCGCATGATAACAAGTTTTAATAAAACCGACAGCATAGGTAATGTAACTCGTAAATTGTCTATCATAAGTATCATATCGCCCCAAACTCGCGTGAGCGCATAAAGAAGAGGAATTAGAAAGAAAAATGTTATCATAATGAAAGCAAAGCCCACGCGAATGTCAGGCCCGAATTTTTTCACAGTTAATTCCTTGGTTTTTGGCCATAAGCCGATCCAATTTAAAGTCAGACGGTTTAGTTCAATCGCCCATTCAAAATCTAAAAATATATTTTTTTTTATGAAAAAAAGGAACTTGAATATCATAATTACAAATGCATATATAGATTGTCAAATTTTGATAAAGACTAATAAAATTGCAATGTGACTTGTTAATGCGATACAATACTAATTTAAAAACTTTTATTAAAGACATTGAATATAGGGACTATAAGTGGAAAATGTATAACATTGGTTCAGTACCTCTGTAACCTGAAGATTTTGATATGTCCATATCAAAGTCTAACGCAATTATATTAAGGAGGTGTTGATCGTCGTGTTTATTCCATCCAATACTATAATGAGACGACTATCACGCGTGCTCGTGCAGCGGGTACAATAACCTGACTGCTTCGTCGAAGAATGCATTAAATATTAAAGATGCTACTTCCAGTGGCTTAGGCAATTTTTTGCCTGCTTCGTAACTTTATGGGCATAAGAATAGTTACGTACATGTGGTTTTTAATAGTGTATTGTGTCGCTATATATCATCAAACTTGTCTTAAAAATTTTTTTGTACTTTGTAGCGTTTTTCTAAACGTGCGTACATTTTGCAACGAGAGATAATGATCGTATTGTATTGAGTTAATTATGTATTTGCATGTTATGTAGCGGCAAAACTTTTTTATGCGATGAATATTAAATTTTGACTTACCCTAATAAATGCTGCAAAATGTAGTTAAGCTCTCTCTAGAGATACTTATTAATTTTACACTGCAGAAAGTAGTTATCATTAGAAAAATAATTTTTTCTGCAGTAATGTAAAGAAATTCCTAGGTTCGTATCATTACTATAATAACAGATTTCTTAGAATAATAGCAAGTATATTGAAGTAAAATATGAAACATTATTTCTGCCGTAATGGATACAATTATTAGTTTTTATTCGTTATTCTAATTAGGAGAAAATAAGTTTATCCTTCTTCTTACTCAGTCTCTAATTATTAATCATTATAATAATATTATTATATGATAAGATACTAGAGAAAGTTTGATTTTTGCAAGCATGCGCCAACAGAAGCGATATATATCCAAACTAGATTTTTACAAACTGAAAATAGATATATATTAAATATATTCTCAAAATAAAATTTTGTAAAATATGATATATATTGACTATGTTTTTATCTTACAAATTTATAATCGTAATTGTAACATTTAAATGTTATAATAATTAAATGATACTTTTTTGATTCACAGATATAATATATGAATAAAAGAAAATTAGAACATTTATACTTACTTGAAAGAATCATTTTGTTTTGTTCTAATATCATAAATGCTACAAACTGTAAAATAAAGATATTTAATAATTTTACGCGTGCGCACACACATACACATACAAGTTTGAAAAATAAAAATAATAATTACGAATACCTTTTTTTGATAAAGCGCAAAATATATTGTGACTCTATATATTGTCAAACTTGTATTAAAAGTTTTTTTCGTACTTTGTAACGCTTCATGTATCTGCATTAATTTCAAATAATTGCATGTTATATGTATATAATATAAGTGGAAAATTTCTTCTATGGCAAAAAATGGTAGCAAAAAAAGAAGAAACAAGTATAATAAAATAAATATAGAAAGTCGCACAGTAGCTTTACATATTTTTCACATGCTTGTTGCAAGAACACATTTCTTGATGTAACACACATTAAGTGCAACAGCAGACGGAAAAAATATGAAATTAAGAGTTTATTTTTTTTCTATGCGAAGAAAATGCGATATGTAAATCTACAGTTTAAATCGGATTATTTGTATACCAATGATGATCGTAATCTTGAAAGAAGGATAACATAATATACGAAAAGACGCAAACATCAAGATAAATGCCTCGAGTTAAAACTTTTAGCTTCTTTATAACGATTGTAATCATTGTCTTTTATTAGTAATTTTAACTTTTAGGAGAAAAATATATCCATTCCTTATATTCCCATTTTCTCAAATTAATGTATTACTATGTATTATTATGTGTTACTACTATATAATACCAGCTTAATCCTTTAATCCATCATTGCCGATAAAAATGATATATAACCAGCTGACGTTTTTAATAGCTGAAAATAAATACATTTTTATTTAAAGATATTTTTATGAAACTATAAAAAAAAATTTTTAACTACATTGACCATGGTTTCGTGTTATATTTGTAATCACATTCTGAATATCTAAATATTAAATAATTTAAATTTAAATCTTTATTTTATTAATAAGTATAATACATTTTTGACCAACAGATTTAGTACAGAATAAGAAGTTACAATATTAATAGATTTTGAAAAAAAGTTTTTTATGTTAAGGCTTCAGGGTACTCGCCGCGGCCATATTGGAATCGTGACGTCAAAGGCGAGAATGACGCGCTGAGAATTCTTGCGTGTCATTTTTAAATAAAAATATATTTTGATGAAACAACACAGATCGCATTTGTAAAATTGTCCGAAAGCTATGCTAAAACCATATATGTTTCATATCACACTCATTTTACAGCTGTTTATTAATTGTCAAGGGAAAAGCATAGTTTTCGGACAATTTTACGAGTGAACTAAAGCGATCTGTGTTGTTTCATCAAAATATATTTTTATTTAAAAATGGCACGCAAGAATCCTCAGCGTGTCATTCTCGCCTCTGACGATTCTAATATGACCGCAGCGAGTACCCAGGAGCTTTAATATCTATTAAAATATTATAAAAAGATATATCTTTCATTGCAGTTGCTTTATTTAAATGACATTTATAACTAATAATTATATTTCATTATATAGATACAGAAAAGAGAAAGAGTGACACATAAAATTTTAGTTAAACTAAAAAATACTAATAATCTTACGCTGCAGAAAGTAGTCATCGTTAATGGAATAATCTTTCCTGCAGTGATACCGCACGGTTGCTGAACTCGCATCATTAATGGAATAAGATTTTTCGCTTGTTTTGACTCCCATTTGTACCACTCACGATCGTACACAGCATGGTATACTGCTTTCCACTTAACAAGAAAATATATAATAATATATAAAAATACATATTAATTCAATATCGGCCACTTTTATAAGTATTAATAAAAGTTAAATAAAATTTAACTTGTATTATATATACATAAGATAGTAATATTTACAATTTATATTTTTATAAGGAAATTGGAAATAAATACACCATTTACTTAACTTTTGTCTTATGAAAACAAAAAAATAATATAATAATTAAATCACATGATATAATAATAATAATAAATGACAAATGTACATCATATTTACGTATACATATAAAAAGTTGTAACTTACTTGTTCTGTTATTAGCTCTCCAGCATAGCAATAGAAAAACATTTGCATAAAAACAATAATGATAACTATTATCATGTAGCATATCTGTGCGAAATTCGTGACATTTATTTTCTCATTAGTAATCACCTGCATAACATCTCACTAATTAATAAAAACAAATAAAAAAATAGATAATAATAACATACAAGCGCATACAATGCATATTGCACATACACAAACTGTATATTTTAAAAATTAATAAACTTAAATATATTCTTTACGTTTTCAATAGCTATGTTATTTAAACTTACAACAAGCAACGCAAATCCAGATAGACAAAATATAATGCTAAAATATATTATCGATCCAAGCATCATTAAAGGAAATATATCTTCAACGTTA
>NW_021851936.1:696607-706866 GCF_003651465.1 Formica exsecta
AACTGAAAATAAATATTTATTAAATATATATTTTCAAAATAAAATTTTTATAAAATATGACATATATCGACTATGTTTTCATCTTAGAAATTTGTAATCGTAATTGTAACATTTAAATCTTATAATAATTAAATGATACTTTCTTGATTCACAGATATAATATATGAATAAAAGAAAATTAGAACATTTATACTTGAAAGAATTATTCTGTATGGTTCTAATATTATAAATGCTACAAACTGTAAAATAAAGATATTTAATAATTTTATGTGCGGGCGCACACATACACACACATACACATACAAGCTTGAAAAAAAAAATAATAATTACGAATGACTTTTTTTGATAAAGCGCAAAATATATTGTGTCTCTATATATTGTCAAACTTGTATTAAAAGTTTTTTTCGTACTTTGTAACGCTTCATGTATCTGCATTAATTTCAAATGATAGTGGCAAATAATTGCATGTTATATGTATATAATATAAATGAAAAATTTTTTGTATGGCAAAAAATGGTAGCCAAAAAAGAAACAAGTATAATAAAATAAATATAGAATGTCGCACAGTAGCTTTACATATTTTTTACATGCTTGTTGCAAGAACACATTTATTGATGTAACACACATTAAGTGCTACAGCAGACGGAAAAAATATGAAATTAAGAGTTTATTTTTATTCTATGCGAAGAAAACGCGATATGTAAATCTACAGTTTTGAATCGGATTATTTGTATAACAATGATGATAATAATCTTGAAAGAAGAATAACATAATATACGGAAAGACGCAAACATTAAGATAAATATCTCAAGTTAAAACTTTTAGCTTCTTTATAACGATTGTAATTATTGTCTTTTATTAGTAATTTTAACTTTTAGGAGAAAAATATATCCATTCCTTATATTCCCATTTTCTCGAATTAATGTATTACTATGTATTATTATGTGTTACTACTATATAATACCAGCTTGATCCTTTAATCCATCATTGCCGATAAAAATGATATATAACCAGCTGACGTTTTTAATAGCTGAAAATAAATACATTTTTATTTAAAGATATTTTTACAAAACTATAAAATAAAATTTTTAACTACATTGACCATGGTTTCGTGTTATATTTGTAATCACATTCTGAATATCTAAATATTAAATAATTTAAATTTAAATCTTTATTTTATTAATAAGTATAATACATTTTTGACCAACAGATTTAGTACAAAATAAAATGTTACAATATTAATAGATTTAAAAAAAAAGTTTTTTATCTTAAGGCTTCAGGGTACTCGCCGCGGCCATATTGGAATCGTGACGTCAAAGGCGAGAATGACGCGCTGAGAATTCTTGCGTGTCATTTTTAAATAAAAATATATTTTGATGAAACAACACAGATCGCATTTGTAAAATTGTCCGAAAGCTATGCTAAAACCATATATGTTTCATATCACACTCATTTTACAGCTGTTTATTAATTGTCAAGGGAAAAGCATAGTTTTCGGACAATTTTACGAGTGAACTAAAGCGATCTGTGTTGTTTCATCAAAATATATTTTTATTTAAAAATGGCACGCAAGAATCCTCAGCGTGTCATTCTCGCCTCTGACGATTCTAATATGACCGCAGCGAGTACCCAGGAGCTTTAATATCTATTAAAATATTATAAAAAGATATATCTTTCATTGCAGTTGCTTTATTTAAATGACATTTATAACTAATAATTATATTTCATTATATAGATACAGAAAAGAGAAAGAGTGACACATAAAATTTTAGTTAAACTAAAAAATACTAATAATCTTACGCTGCAGAAAGTAGTCATCGTTAATGGAATAATCTTTCCTGCAGTGATACCGCACGGTTGCTGAACTCGCATCATTAATGGAATAAGATTTTTCGCTTGTTTTGACTCCCATTTGTACCACTCACGATCGTACACAGCATAGTATACTGCTTTCCACTTAACATGAAAATATAATATAATATATAAGTATTCATATTAATTCAATATCGACCACATTTATAAAAGTTTAATAAAATTTAACTTGCATTATACATACATAAGATAGTAGTATTTACAATTTATACTTTTATAAAAATATTGGAAATAAACACACCATTTACTTAATTTTTGTCTTATGAAAGAAAATAAACTAATATATTAATTAAATCACATGATATAATAATAATAATAAATGACAAATGTACATCATATTTACGTATACATATAAAAAGTTGTAACTTACTTGTTCTGTTATTAGCTCTCCGCCATAGCAATAGAAGTACATTTGCATAAAAACAACAATGATAACTATTATCATGTAGCATATTTGTGCGAAATTCGTGACATTTATTTTCTCATTAGTAATCACCTGCATAACATCTCACTAATTAATAAAAACAAATAAAAAAATAGATAATAATAACATACGAGCGCATACAATGCATATTATACATACACAAACTATATATTTTAAAAATTAATAAACTTAAAATATAAACTTAAAAATTAATAAACTTAAAATTCTTTACATTTTCAATAGAATATATATCACCAAAACTTACAACAATTAACGCAAATCCAGATAGACAAAATATAATGCTAAAATATATTATTGATCCAAGCATCATTAAAGTGAATATATCTTCAGCATTATTGACATACCTTTAAATATAAAAAAGCTATTATATTAAAACCAATGAAAAATTATACACATATAGTACATCCAGTATAAAAATTCACGTTTAAGATTATATACACATGTAACAATTACATGTACATTTTTTTCTACTTAATATTAAAAAAAAGAATAGAAAACAAGATGAAAATTGTGCAAATTTAAAACTTGCACATTGCTTTCTCATCATTTTATTTCGCTCACAAAGCTTAAGCTCCTTAAAGCAAGCAAGTTTTTCTATTTTGACTTCCTCATATCTCAAGATTTGTAAAAGTTAGAGCGTGTACAGACATGTCTCAAAAAATTCAAAATTTTTTAAAAAATGAACTCTTTCACCGATTCTCACCAAATTTAATGCCAACCATCCTTTAATGATACTCTAATCATGTAAAAATATTTAACCCGATATCTCAAAATTTGCGGAAGTTAGAGCAACCACGTCTTTTTGATGCACATACACACATACGGACATTTTTTTTAAATGTGATTTTTCGAACATTTTTCGGCGTTTTAGAACATTTTAAACACATTGGCATCAAAATCTCAAAAAAAAAATTTTTTGCGAAAACAAAGTTTCCTCTATGAGAAAGCAAAAAGATCTCATTCTATATATATAGTGATATACATATATGATCAACCTTGTATGATTAGAAAAAATAAGTCTAAACTAAAAAATTTTAAATACGATGGTAAAGACAATTTCTTCAAAAGTTATGTTAAACTTGTGAAATTCGATCATATCATAATTGAAACCCACACCTGATAAGTCGTAAATGAGTCGCTACGTTGTTTCTCAATGCTTTGTTAAACTTTTTGCCAATGACCAAATTGACTAATCGGTGTCTGAAGTTTTCTAATTGACCGCAGATATGAAGAATTACGAATCCAAGAAAAGTATCCACTGACGTATAAATTATCACGACCAAAAACATCGCTATGACTTGAGTAAGATATGTTAACTCGAACTGCGGATTCTTATCTGTGTCGTAGAAATAATATGTCTGGAACGGTAACGGTTTGTTCCGATCCGTGAGATTTGTTACATGTCTGAACGGTAAACCAAAAAAAGGAAAAATGATGATCATAATGAACGCGAATATTATCAGAACGTATGCACAAATTACAATAAGTCGAGCAGTCTTCATACGCTTTATCAATACATCTCTTTCTGCGTCTAGCTTCAACATCATCCAATCTTCTCTAATCATGTTTACGATCGATAAGACAACTTGGGAATGTAAAAAAATAATATCAATAGAAAAATAATGTAAAATGACACAACTTATATCTAATTTACTGTTACGACTGTAATAATAAATTAAGTACTGTAATAGAATTTGACAAAAAGTGAGATCTATAGTTACTCATTCTATATCAAATCGATCCAGACATACTTGATTGCTTCCATCGCATAATAACAAGTTTTAATAAAACTGATAGCATAGGTAATGTAATTCGTAAATTGTCTATCATAAGTATCATATCGCCCCAAACTCGCGTGAGCGCATAAAGAAGAGGAATTAGAAAGAAAAATGTTATCATAATGAAAGTAAAGCCCACGCGAATGTCAGGCCCGAATCTTTTCAGAATGAATTCATTGGTTTTTGGCCATAAGCCGATCCAATTTAAAGTCAGACGGTTTAGTTCAATCGCCCATTCAAAATCTAAAAATATTTTTTTTTTATGAAAAACGGGGCTTAAATATCATAATTACAAATGCATATGTAGATTGTAAAATTTTGATGAAGACTAATAAAACTGCAATGTGGCATGTTAATGCAATACAATACTAATTTAAAAACTCTTATTAAAGATATTGAATATAGGGACTATAAGTGGAAAACGTATTACATTGGTTCAGTACCTCTGTAACCTGAAGATTCTGATATGTCCATATCGAAGTCTAACGCGGATATATTGAGGAGGTGTTGATCGTCGTGTTTATTCCATCCTATTCTATAATGAGACGATTGTCACGCATGCTCATGTGGTGGGTACAGTAACCTGACTGCTTTGTCGAAGAATGCATTAAATATTAAAGATGCTACTTCCAGTGGCTTACGCAATTTTTTGCCTGTTTCGTAACAAAACTTTATGAGCATAAGAATAGTTACGTACATGTGGTTTTTTAATAAAGTGTATTGTGTCGCTATATATCATCGAACTTGTCTTAAAAGTTTTTTTGTACTTTGTAGCGTGTTTCTAAACGTGCGTACATTTTGCAATGAGAGATAATGATTGTATGAATTAATGATGTATTTGCATGTTATGTAGCGGCAAAACTTTTTTGTGCAATGAATATGAAATTTTGACTTACCCTAGTAAATGCTGCAAAATGTAGTTAAATTCTCTCTAGAGATACTTATTAATCTTACACCGCAGAAAGTAGTTCTCGTTAGAGAAATAATTTTTCCTGCAGTAATGAAAAGAGATTCCTGGATTCGCATCATTATTATAATAACAGTTTTTTTAGAATAATAGCAAGTATGTTGAAATAAGTATGAAACATTATTTCTGCTGTAATGGATACAATTATTGGGTTTTATTCGTTATCCTAATTAGGGGAAAATAAGTTCATCCTACTTTAGTCTCTAATTATTAATTCTTATAATAATATTATTATATAATAAGATGCTAGAGAAAGTTTGATTTTTTCAGGCATGCGCCAACAGAAGCGATATATGTCCAACCTAGGTTTTTACAAACTGAAAATAAATATTTATTAAATATATATTTTCAAAATAAAATTTTTATAAAATATGACATATATCGACTATGTTTTCATCTTAGAAATTTGTAATCGTAATTGTAACATTTAAATCTTATAATAATTAAATGATACTTTCTTGATTCACAGATATAATATATGAATAAAAGAAAATTAGAACATTTATACTTGAAAGAATTATTCTGTATGGTTCTAATATTATAAATGCTACAAACTGTAAAATAAAGATATTTAATAATTTTATGTGCGGGCGCACACATACACACACATACACATACAAGCTTGAAAAAAAAAATAATAATTACGAATGACTTTTTTTGATAAAGCGCAAAATATATTGTGTCTCTATATATTGTCAAACTTGTATTAAAAGTTTCTTTCGTATTTTGTAACACTTCATGTATCTGCATTAATTTCAAATGATAGTGGCAAATAATTGCATGTTATATGTATATAATATAAATGAAAAATTTTTTGTATGGCAAAAAATGGTAGCCAAAAAAGAAACAAGTATAATAAAATAAATATAGAATGTCGCACAGTAGCTTTACATATTTTTTACATGCTTGTTGCAAGAACACATTTATTGATGTAACACACATTAAGTGCTACAGCAGACGGAAAAAATATGAAATTAAGAGTTTATTTTTATTCTATGCGAAGAAAACGCGATATGTAAATCTACAGTTTTGAATCGGATTATTTGTATAACAATGATGATAATAATCTTGAAAGAAGAATAACATAATATACGGAAAGACGCAAACATTAAGATAAATATCTCAAGTTAAAACTTTTAGCTTCTTTATAACGATTGTAATTATTGTCTTTTATTAGTAATTTTAACTTTTAGGAGAAAAATATATCCATTCCTTATATTCCCATTTTCTCAAATTAATGTATTACTATGTATTATTATGTGTTACTACTATATAATACCAGCTTGATCCTTTAATCCATCATTGCCGATAAAAATGATATATAACCAGCTGACGTTTTTAATAGCTGAAAATAAATACATTTTTATTTAAAGATATTTTTATGAAACTATAAAAAAAAATTTTTAACTACATTGACCATGGTTTCGTGTTATATTTGTAATCACATTTTAAATATCTAAATATTAAATAATTTAAATTTAAATCTTTGTTTTATTATTAAGTATAATACATTTTTGACCAACAGATTTAGTACAGAATAAGAAGTTACAATATTAATAGATTTTGAAAAAAAGTTTTTTATGTTAAGGCTTCAGGGTACTCGCCGCGGCCATATTGGAATCGTGACGTCAAAGGCGAGAATGACGCGCTGAGAATTCTTGCGTGTCATTTTTAAATAAAAATATATTTTGATGAAACAACACAGATCGCATTTGTAAAATTGTCCGAAAGCTATGCTAAAAGCATATATGTTTCATATCACACTCATTTTACAGCTGTTTAGTAACTGTCAAGGGAAAAGCATAGTTTTCGGACAATTTTACAAGTGTGCTAAAGCGATCTGTGTTGTTGTTTCATCAAAATATCTTTTTATTTAAAAATGGCACGCAAGAATCCTCAGCGTATCATCCTCGCCTCTGACGTCACGATTCAAATATGACCGCAGCAAGTACCCAGGAGCCTTAACATCTATTAAAAAATTATAAAAAGATATATCTTTCATTCCACTTGTTTTATTTAAATGATACTTATAACTAATAATTATATTTCATTATATAGATACAGAAAAGAGAAAGAGTGACACATAAAATTTTAGTTAAACTAAAAAATACTAATAATCTTACGCTGCAAAAAGTAGCCATCGTTAATGGAACAATCTTTCCTGCAGTAATACCGCAAGGTTGCTGAACTCGTATCATTAATAGAATAAGATTTTTCGCTTGTTTTGACTTCCATTTGTACCACTCACGATCGTACACAGCATGGTATACTGCTTCCCACTTTACAAGGACACATAATAATATATAAATATTCATATTAATAAAAGTTAAATAAAAATGTATATATAATAATTAAATCATATAATATAATAAGATATAATAATCATTAAATCACCAAGCGAGATGGCAAAATGACAAATAATGTATATCATATTTATGTATAAGTGTATAAGATTTTAACTTACCTGTTCTGTTATTAAATCTCCAGCATAGCAATAGAAAAACATTTGCATAAAAATAATAATGATAGCTACTATCATGTAGCATATTTGTGAGAAATTCGCGGCATTTATCTTTTCATTATTAATCATCTGGATAACATTTTACTAATTAAAAAATAGATAATAATAACATTCAAACATATACAATCCATACTGCACATACACAGACTGTATATTTTAAAAATTAATAAATTGAAATTTATCTTTTACATTTTCAGTAAAATCTATGTTACTGGAACTTACAACAAGCAACGCAAATCCAGTTAGACAAAATATAATGCTAAAATATATTATCGATCCAAGCATCATTAAAGTAAATATATCTTCAACGTTATTAATATACCTTTAAATATAGAACACATTTAAAAAATCATTATATTAAAATGAATGGAAAATTATACACTTAGTACATATTGTACAAAAACTCATGCTTAAGATTATATACACATGTAATAATTAAATGTACAATTTTTTCTACTTAATATTAACGAAAAGAAAAGAAAGAAAATCTCATCTTACATATATAGTGATATATATATGTGATCAACCTTGTATGATCAGAAGAAAGTTAAACCTATAAAATTTATAATACAATGGTAGAGACAATTTCTTCAAAAGTTATGTTGAACTTATTAAATTCAGTTAAATCATAATCAAAATTCACACCTGATAAGCCGTAAATGAGTCACTATGTAGTTTCTCAGAGCTTTGTTAAACTCTTTGCCGACGACCAAATTGGCTAACTGGCGTCTGAAGTTTTCTAATTGACCGCAGATATGAAGAATTACGAATCCAAGAAAAGTATCTACTGACGTATAAATTATCACGACGAAAAACACCGCTATGACTTGAGTAAGATATGTTAACTCAAACTGCGGATTCTTATCTGTGTCGTAGAAATAATATGCCTGGAGCGGTAACGGTTTGTCCCGATCCGTGAGATTTGTCAGACGTCTGAACGGTACGCCAAAATAAGGAAAAATGGTAACCATAATTAACGCGGATATCATCAGAACGTATGCACAAATCACAATCAGTCGAGCGGTTTCCATACGCTTTATCATTACATCTCTTTCTGCATCTAGTTTCAATGTCATCCAATCTTCTCTAATCATACTTATGATCGATAAGACAACTTGGGGATGTAAAAAAACAATATCAATAGTAAAATAATATAAAATACTTATATCTAATTTACTATTACAGCTGTAGTAATTAATTAACTACTCTAATAGAATTTGATAAAAAAATGTAATCTATAGTTACGCATTCTATATCAAATCAATCCAGACATACTTGATTGTTTCCATCGCATGATAACAAGTTTTAATAAAACCGACAGTATAGGTAATGTAAATCGTAAATTGTCTATCATTAGTACCATGTCGCCCCAAACTAGCATAAGCGCATAAATAAGAGGAATTACACAAAAAAATGTTATCATAATAAAAGCAAAACCTATGCGAATGTCAGACGCGAATCTTTTCAGAGTAAAATAATTGGTTCTAGGCCACAAGCCGATCAAATTTAAAGTCAGACGGTTTAGTTCAATCGCCCATTCAAAATCTGAAAAGATTTTTTTTTATAGAATAAGAAATTTTCAATACGATAATTATGCGAAATTTTCAATACGATAAATGCATATGTAGATTGTAAAATTTTGATGAAAAGTAATAAAACTGCAATGTGACATGTTAATGCAATACAATACCAATTTAAAAACTCTTATTAAAGACATTGAATATTGGATTATAAGTGGCAAATGTATAATATCGGCTCAGTACCTCTGTAACCTGAAGATTCTGATATGTCCATATCGAAGTCTAACGCGGATATATTAAGGAGGTGTTGATTGTCGTGTTTATTCCATCCTATACTATAATGAGACGACTATCACGCATGCTCGTGCAGCGGGTACAATAACCTGACTGCTTCGTCGAAGGATGCATTAAATATTAAAGATGCTACTTCCAGTGGCTTACGCAATTTTTTGCCTGCTTCGTAACAGAACTTTATGGGCATAAGAATAATTACGTACATGTGGTTTTTTAATAAAGTGGGAAGTGTATTGTGTCGCTATATATCATCAAACTTGTCTTAAAAGTTTTTTTGTACTTTGTAGCGTGTTTCTAAACGTGCGTACACTTTGCAACGAGAGATAATGATTGTATGAGTTAATGATGTTTTTGCATGTTATGTGTAGTGGCAAAACTTTTTTGTGCAATGAATATGAAATTTTGACTTACCCTAGTAAATGCTACAAAATGTAGTTAAACTCTCTCTAGAGATACTTATTAAACTTACACTGCAGAAAATAGTTATTAGAGGAATAATTTTTCGTGCAGTAAAGAGATTCCTGGGTTCGTATCATTACTATAATAACATATTTCTTACAATAAATAGCAAATACTATGAAGTAAAATAAAAAACTTTATTTCTGCCGTAATGAATACAATTATTGATTTTTATTCTTTATTCTAATTAGGAGAAAATAAGTTTATTCTTCTTCTTACTCATTTTCTAATTATTATATAATAAAATACTAAAGAGAGTTTGATTTTTTCAGGCATGCGCCAACAAAAACGATATATATCCAACCGAGGTTTTTACAAACTAAAAAAGAAATAATATATATATAGATATTTATTTATTAAGTATATTTTTAAAATGTAATTTTTATAATATATTATATATATT
>NW_021851936.1:707013-723258 GCF_003651465.1 Formica exsecta
TATATATATATATATAATGCTGCAAAGAGTAGTTAAAATAAAAATGTTTAATAATCTTACGCTGCAGAAAGTAGTTATTGTTAGCGGAACAATTCTTCCTGCAGTAAGACGAAGAGGTTTCTGGATTCGTATCATTAATATAATAAGATTTTTCGCTTGACTCGATTCCAGTTTGTACCACTTAAGATCGCATAAAGCACGATATATTTCTTCACACTAAGCAAATATATATACAATAATATATGAAAATTATGTTATTTCAAAGATTAGATTGTTTCCACGTTAATAAAAGTTAGAAGAAAATTTATGGAAAATTTACATTAGATTTAAAAATTTACCATTACATGATCATATTTATCATTACATGATAAATTTCTGTCTAATATTCGATACCGCGCGAAAAAAGTCTTAAACCCATGTAAAATCATACAATTTCGTTTTGCACTTAAAGCATCGGATAATATAAAGATTTTGCTCTCCGTAAAAAATAGCAAATGCAGAGGCCATATTCTTTCCCGACTACTTACATAAACAATAAACGACAGCTAAGATCTTTTGGGGGGATTACTCAGAATCGTAATCTTGATAATATATGTCAAGATCAAAATCATCTTGTCATGTTATCAGCGAGTGTTAGACTAACATGAACATTTATCATTACATTCATACATATGTAACTTACTTTTTCTGTTATCAGCTCTCCGACATAACAATAGAGAAACATTTGTGTAAATAGAATTACAACAACAAATACTATGTAGCTTACTCGTAAGATACCCGCATCATTTATTTTTCCTTCTGTAATCATCTGAATAATAGATCTGGATCAAAAATTAATGTAAAAGTTAATATGAATATAATAATAATAATGTGCAAATATATATTGCCTAATTTTTTATTTTAAAAATAAATTGGGTATATTTTTTTAATATTCTTAATAAATTTGCACTAATGAAACTTACAATTAACGATTGAAATCCATATAGACAAAATATAATAGCAAAATATAATATCAATCCAAGCATCATAAAAGTAAATATATCTTCGATGTTATAGGCAAACCTAAGTACGGGTTCGAGTTTAAAAAATATAACAATAAAATCAGTAATTAAGACATTAAACAAATTCTATATACATGTGTAACATTAAAAAAATTATATATATACATAATAATTAGATAATATTGCATTGTTTGTTAATTTTCTACTTGGATATCTTTTTGATAATAATATATGGATATAAAAAATTCGTGCGTTATAAGCAATTGCAAATAAATTTTCGATGAATGAAATGCTTCAGAAATGCAACTATTTAATAAAATATATTTTAATCAATTATAATGCAACATATTAAATTTACAGAAAGGAAATTCTACTACGAGTTGGAGAGAAAGTTTATAATTTTTAATAAAAGTTTTATTAAATATAATTTTCAATAAATAATTTTTAAAAAGTTTTAAATAAAATTTTGGATAAAGAGAAAAACACAAATAAAAAGAAATGTATCTTATGTATAGACGCGTTGTAATATAAAGAAAAATATTATATCTAAAAATATAACTTATAGATATAAATTAAAGAAAATTTAATATTATATAATGTAGCTCTTAAGAAACAAAAATAAAAAATGAGTTTTAAAGCATTTCAAATATCATTGAGTATAATATTCTGTATAATTAAACCATACACGAAAAAAACGAGCTTTATGTTTGAATATCAAAAATCTCATGCAAAAATCAAATAATTCTGCTATTTAAAACTTTCTTGTTGTAATCAAAATTCACACCTAATGATTCTTATGTGTATCGTAATGTTACCACTCAGTGCTCTGTCAAAATCTTTGCCTGAGACCAAATTGGCTAATCGATGTCTTAAATTTTCTAATTGACCACAAACGTGAAGAATGACGAGTCCAAGAAAACCATCTACCGACAGATAGACGAATAGAGCCAGCAGTATCGTTAAGGCTTGAATAAGAAATGTCAACTCGAACTGTGGACTCTTATCTGTATCATAGAAATAATATGTCTGTATCGGTAATGGTTTGTTCCGATCTGTAAGGTTTGTCAGATATCTGAATGGTAGACCAGCGCATGGAGGAATGATGGCCAAAGCGAACGAAGATACCGTCACAACATATGTATAAATTGCGAATAATCGAGCAGTCCGCGCATATTTCATCATTATATTTCTCTCAGCGCTTAGCTTTGACACTATCCAATCTTCCGCCATCATGTTTAATATGGATGAAAGAACTGAAAAAAATTAAATTAAATTAAATCGGCAGTATAAAAATGTTAAACTATACAGCTATTATAGCTGTTTGTAAGTTAATGAATCAAAAAAAATCATCGATACACACGCACACACACACATATATATATGCAAAATGTGCAAATAAATTATAAATAATTCCTTACTTGTGTGTAATATCATAATTTAATACTGCACTAACAAATCGGAATAATATTTGACGAAGAAACAAAATGTAAAACCATACGTTTTACAAATAAGTCCAGACATACCTGTTTGTTTCCATCGCATAATAACAAGTTTCAGCGCAACTACGAATAAAGGTAATGTAATTCGTAAGTTGTCTATCATTAACTCCAAATCGCCCCAAACACGCACAAGCGCACATACAGACGGAACACCGGAAATAAATATCATCAAAATGAGAATAAAACCCACGCGAATGTCAAGTTCAATCCTTCTTTTCACGGCATTATTGGTTGTAGGCCACAAGCCGATCAATCCCAAACCTAAATGATTTAATTCAACCGCCCACACGAAATCTGGCAAAGTAATCTTTTTAAGAAACTTGAGGATGGCGATAATAATTAAATTTACATGTGAATTGTATAAAGGATAATCTTGCCAAAAGGTAATAGAAATGCGATAGCGCGTAAAATTGCAATGCAATATTACATGTGTATTTGTAATGCAACATTATACTCCAATTTAGAAAATTATTACAACATAAGATACATATATATATATATATATATATAAAACACGTATATATTATGAGCGAAAGATACATAGTACGTTATTGAGTTAATACCTTTGTAACCTGTGGATTTTGAAACATCCATATTGTAGACTGATATGAATACGACAAAGGAGATCTTCCCTCTTCTTGCCACTTTACAATGCTCAGTACGCATGCTTGTAATGCGAGTACTGCAGCTTGGCTGTTTTATCGAAGAACACGCGTTAAATATTAAAAATGCTATTTCCCATAGTTGACCGCAATTTTTTTCTCGTAATAAGACTACTTGATGAACATAAGAATAAGTTACAAAAAATGTCACCATCTGATGTAATAAGACGAGAGAGATATTACGGTGAAATACATCGGGAATATATCAAACTTGTTTTAAAAGTTTTTTCGTACTTTGTAACGAGAAATAACGGCATGTAATTACATGTTACGTAGCGCTAAAAGTTTTCTGTATAGAAAACACAAAAACTGAAACAAAAAAAAAAGAAAATAAGATCCTGAAGAAGGTATAATGTCGCATCAAGTAAACTGTATCAAGTGAACTGTAATACGTACATGTCAAATATATGTGCATTTCAAATGTCCGTGGCAAAGGACATACTTGTTAAAAACATGATGAATGCGGTGCTACCATATCAAGTGCGAGCTGTAATAAATATCTCATAGCTATCTTTTTGACAGTAAAAGTAGCTATGAGTAGTTTCGGAGTAGTTTCGTAGTATATCGGAGTTTCTCACGTGAGTCTTCGCGCCATCCATTTTTTCTCAATGAAATCCTGCTTTGCTCTAGATAATGTAAAAATTACGACTTTATATGACATATTTGTCAACAATTTAGAATGCGCCAACAATTATTTTATAAAATGATTAATGTTCTGATGCAACGCGTTCATATTGAGTTCTGTTAATGAGACAGATAATACAAGCTGTCACATATTACAATACATAATGATATAAATTATCATAAATATAGCAAATACAATGAGAGAGAGAGAGAGAGAGAGAGAGAAATTAACAATGTTAAACTTTTATTTCTATTGCAACAATTACTAAATACAATTTTATTCTATCCGTATTGTAATATATATCTAATTGGAAATATATGTTCTATATATTCTTTTCTTCGAAAAAAAATTAATGAATAATAATATCGCTATTACTTTTGATATGTATACTATCTTCAACTCTGCTTTGCCAATAAGAACGATATATAGCCAGCTGATGTTTTCAGTAACTAAAAATAAATATGTTTTTAATTACAAATATATTATAAACACAAAGTACACAAAATATATACATTTAAAAAAGAAAAACTTTTGCACACTAATGTTGACTGTATTTTCATATCATGTTTATAACAACGCAACATATGTTAAAATTGAGATTAATAATTAGACGATATTTTCTTGGCCAAAAAGTCTAATATGAAAGGTAATCAATTTTTAAGAATGCAGACGGAAAACGTAAATGAAATTAGAGACAATCTTACGCTGCAAAAGGTGGTCATCGTTAATGGAACAATTTTTCCCGCAGTGATACGGAAGGGTTCGTTGATTCGTATCATTAATATAATAAGATTCCTCGCCTTTTTCGACTCCAAGTTGTACCACTCAAGATCGCACACTGCACGATATACTGCATTACACTTAACAAATATACACATAACGATATATGAATATCATCCACATGAATATCATCATGTATATTTCAGAGTATAGCCGTTCTCATAAACATTAATAAAAATTAATTAAACTTTACTTTTGATTTTATATCACCATCCAACGAAATAGATAAACAACTTCAATCAACGATTTAATATTAATATTTATTTATAATTTTAATTAATATTTATATAAATGGCCTTACAAATTGTGTAACAATATGAGTTTCAACAGTTTCTTAGCAATGTGACATTAAATTTGAAATTTGTACGAAAAATGACAAACACAATTGTAATATATAAAAATTTTATTAATGCAGTTATGAACATATAATATGAAATATTAATTGACTACAAGAGATGTACAAAGCTGTATAAATTTATATTATACTAATTTATTTAAATATATGATTTACTTTATTTATTCATATCAATATATCTGATTTACTCTCGTATATAAATATATGACTTACTTGCTGTGTTATAAGCTCACCGGCACCGCAATAGAGAAAAGTATGCGATAATAAAATGAGAGCAGCAACTGCCATGTAGCATGCTTGTGGAAGACCCGCATTACTTATTTTTTTGTCAGAGACCACCTGAATAATACATCTCACTAATTAATAGAAACAAATAAATGTAAAATAAGTATCACGGACTTTGGGAAAAAATTAGAAAATTAGAAAGAAAACTAAAACGCATTTTGACATTTTAAAATATACCCGTGGTATAAAACTCACATTAAGCAACAAGAAACCGCATAAACAAAACACAATACCAAAATAGAGTAACAATCCGAGCATCATTAAAGTGAACGTATCTTCAATGTTATCAGCAAACCTATAAGTATTGTCTGTAAATGTTTAAAGTAATGCCATCTTATAATCAATAAAATTTTATACGCGCATTTAAAAACACCAAAAGATCATATATAAAATATCTTTGATCCGAGATATCGTTTATTAAATTTTTAGTTGGACATTTTTTAGTAAAAATATGTACACGCATCGAACTTCTTCGACGAACGACTGAATGCACAAACTTAAAAAATACAAATTAAGTGGAGAAAAACAATAACATGCACAATATCCAACACTGAATATTGAACAATCATCGATCAAAGATACTTTGATATTGTAATTATACTTTAGCATTTATTTCTCTCTCTCTCTCTCTCTCTCTCTCTCTCTCTCTCTCTCTCTCTCTCTCTCTCAAAAGAAAAATTGATTTTTCTTTTTAGAGATTTTGCTGAAATTGTAACATTCTATTGATACCATTTTCAATAGCCACACCTGATGAGTCGTAAATGAGTCACCACACTGTTACTGAGAGCATTGTTGAAATCTTTACACGAGACCAAATTGACCATTCGGTACCTAAAGTTTTCCAACTGGCCGCAGATATGAAGGATCACAAGTCCCAAGAAAGCATCTACCGACGTGTAAACTATACCTGCTAAAGAGATCGTTATGACTTGAACAAGAAATGTCAATTCAAATTGCGGGCTTTGATCTGTGTCGTAGAAATAATACGTCTGCAGCGGTAACGGTTTGTTCCGATCCGTAAGATTCGTTAGGTGCCTGATTTGTATGCCAAAACAAGGAAGAATGATTAGCATGACAAATGCCAATATCATTATAACGTATCCGAAGATTACGAATAAGCGTGCGATTCGTGCTTTCCTTATCATCACATCCCTCTCCGCGGCTAACTTTAACGCAATCCAATCTTCCGCCATTGTGTTTACGATGGTTAACAAAACTTGAAAATATAAAAAAGTATACAATAGTGTTTGGATGCAAAGATTTTAAATTAATAAGTTTTTTTTTATTTTCAAAAGAAAAAAAGAAAAAATCTCGCGTGTATATTTTAAAAAATAAAGACATTTTCATTATATAATTCAAACTCAAGCTGTCAATTAAGCCTATTAAAAATACGATCAGTTCAGCCGTTATCGAGGTCCGACAATCTAAGGTACTCGCAACTGACCGACTCACGTATAGATACCCGGAGTGCCTCGCTGCTTTGCGTGAACTTGGCGCGAGACACTACCGTGTCTCTTGATACTTTAATTTATTTTGATATGTATATATATGTTACAATTTTTAATCATTAATAATTCTTGATTTTTTCGAAATCGTAATCCAATATGGTTCTAGTAATAAATCGATAAAACCCATGACACGATTCGATGAAGAAAAAAAAAATGCAAGATTAGATTTTACATCACAAATAGAGTCCAGCTTATACCTGTTCGTTTCCATCGCATAATAATAAATTTCATCGAAACCACTATGAGAGGTAATGTAATTCGCAAATTGTCTATCATAAGCACCATATCGCCCCAAACTCGCATAAGCGCCCATATAAGGGGAACACCGGAGACAATTATCACCATAAGAAAGACGAGACCCACTCGAATGTCAGATCCGTGACTTTTCTTCACAACTTCGGTCTTAGGCCATAAACCGATCAGTTTCAAACCCAAGCGATGTAATTCAACTGCCCACACGAAATCTAACAATGTTTTCTCTTTAATTTCATAAATAAAAGACTTGAACAAAATATAATTACACGTAAATCGTTATCTAATCGTAGAAGATTGATATCTTGACACAAAAGAAATGTGTATGTGACAGAAATAAATTATTATTTGTGATGAAATATTATGTCAATTCAAAAACGTACATATTAGAACGTGAAACACACTAGAAGCAAAAGATGTATGATATGATATATGTAATACCTCTGTATCCCGAAGATCTTGAAATGTCCATGTCGAAGACTAACACGTGAAGAGGAGTTTTTCCCACTTTGCGGTATAAAATGATCATTACGCATGCTCGCGACATAAGTGCAAGTGCCTCTCTACTAGATGCATTAAATATTACAAATGCTCTCCCTAGTTGATAGCAGTTCTACGTTTCATAACAAAACTTTTCGAGCATAGATAGGGAGAGAAAAAAAAAGCCATAAATAGAAGAATTGGTAATAACATGACAATGACAATAACATATGTTGTATCTCAATTTTGCGAGCTCATGCTCGAAACTTGTTTTCTGCACTTTATAATGTTTTACGTACGCATTATCGTATCGAAAGATAATGCATTTGTAATGAGTCCCCGAAGAGAGGGCAAAAAAAATAAAAGGAAAGAATATATTGTACAAAAAAGCGTATTATATACAATGGAAAATGTGTAAAATGTCGCATAAGTTAGCAGTATACACACAATTTAATAATATAATAATTTGAAAATTAATAATTTGGAGTTTTCGTAAAAACATATATTTTCTTGAATACGATATATGCGAAAGATGCGATATTATTATATCCAATTAATTATAACACACATATATTACAATTAATTTTTCCAATTAAAATTAAATAGACCAAATCGTTATGCAAAAGAATATAAAGCACACAAAATTATAAAAGTGCCACGACAAATAGAAAACAAGAAGGTAAATTATTTTTTCTCTATTGCAAATAAATTTTCTGTATTAATATGAAGTAAAGGAGTATAATCACAATTTTATTTATAATTGATATTGAAGGCAATAGTAATACATTGACTACTTTTTCACTACTAGATTCAATTAGATTATTAGAGCTCAGCATAGCATTTGTCAAATATAATCTAACAATAAATAAAATATACGAAACACATATATAAAATAAAAAACAAACAAAATGATTTTTTTATAATATATTTGAAATAAAATACGATCATATTTCAGATTAAATATTGTCGATGTTTAATATTATCATCATTATGATAATATCATTGTTATTATCATCTCTCTTTCCTTCATTATTAAAATAATTATATATCAATGCAATTCAGTATATATTAATCACGTGCAAGCAGAACCGATATATAACCGCCTGACGTTTTCAATAGCTGAAATATTAAATAAGCTGTATTTAAACAATTGTAGCATTATATGGTTAAATGTCTCTTTAAATATAAAATATGAATATTAAATTCTTTAATAAAATAACTGAAATACATATTACAAATTTATAATTACATATTCACTTACGCTGCAAAAGGCATTCATCGTTAGAGGAAAAATCTTTCCGACTGTTACGTAAAGTGGCTTATTTGCGCGCATCATTAATAAAATCAAGTTTCTCGCTTGCTTTGCTTCCAATTCGTACCAACGATATTCACACGCAGCACGATAGATACTTTCGCACTAGAATATGATATTATTATCAAACTTATCAAAATTGACCAATTAGTATTTTTAATTTTTATACTACTCAAAATGTCACAGATTACAGGAGTAAAGAAATTGTTAAAACATACGAGAATCAAGATCCTTAATTACACTCTTTATTTTATTTTAGTAAAATATGAATTTTATGTTAATAAAAAAGAGAATCAAAACAATGTTTACTTGCGTTATTAGAAATTCTCCAACTGCACAGTATAAGCACATATGCCCAAAAATATTTGCAAGGACCGTTATAAGAAACAACAATCTTACGAGAGACAAATGACGTCCATCGGTAACAACCTACGATTAATTAAGAAAAAAGCACACGCTAGCAATATCAATTATTATATGAATAAATATTTTAATAATCTAAAAGTTGTGTTTTTATGCGTATGTACACGGAAAAAAAAATTTTCGCTACCATAGCTAATCATGGTTTGCAAAATAAATGTCTAAACTGCAGCAAAACGGTTTGCTGTTGCACCTAATAAATAGGTATCACAGCTAAGATGTTCGCTGTCCATATATTACGACTGAAATCTATCATAGTTACCACGCGCAGTTTTTAGCTACGACAGCTAATTTTTTTTTCCGTGTACATCTGCGTAACATTTTAGAGATATTCTCTCTCTCTCTCTATATATATATACTTTTCGCAATATAAAAATAATATGTTTTACATAATAAAATTATCTCGTATAATCGGATACATAATTTGCTCGCAACTTTATATCGTATATTTATATCTACGATTATGCATAATTGCGCGAGATATAGATATCTCATATTATTTTGTTGGCATGATAAATCAACTTAAAACTTGTATAGTTCACTTGTTATAAAGACCGAACTTGGTACAATTTAAATACAATTTAAATTTTATCCTAAATATATACAATAAAAGCAAAAAATTGAATAAGACAAATTAAAAGCGATAAATTAAATATTCTTCTTATGATCGCGAAAAAGAAATCTGTCAACTTACGGTAACTAGTAAAAATCCATAGAGACAAAATAATGTACCGAAATAGAGGAATAATCCAAGAAGCATCAAAGTAAACATATTTTCGATAACTTCAATACATCTGTAATAAATAAAATTTATATAAAAATTAATATAAAATGAGAGAACCGTATTAATTATTTGTATCCGTTTACTTAACGATTGTACCTGAAAAATCATAAGTACAATTTTATAATTTCAGGTCTCCCGAGAAAGCTGTCACGCAATTTTTCTATCGGAGATATATATCAATTTTGTCGAATGAATTCAATCTTCATCATCGACGGTAAAACAACATTCATCGAGGCAGTGAATACGCAATGTATACGAAACCTGATAAGGCGGACATGATTCGTTACGGCGTCCGCCAGGACACGATCGAAATTTGAATCCCTCTCGTCCGTTAACCGGCCCTTAAGATTCTCCAGCTGGCCGCAAACGTGAAAAATCAGCAATCCAAAGAGGCTGTCAATCGCGGTGTAACCCATGACGGATATCATGAGGGTGACCCCCTGCGCGAGAAACGTGAGCTCGAAGTAGGGGCTCGTGTCGGTGTCGTACAGGTAGTACGTCTGCAGGGGCAACGGTTTGCCCGGATCGGTTACGTTCGTGATATATCTCATGGTGATCCCGAAACACGGCAGAATAAACAGCAGAATAAACGACGCAAACATTACGACGAATCCACAGATTATGATCATACGAGGGATCCGTGCGCATCTTATCATGATTTTACGCTCCTGATCGGATTTGAGACTCAGCCAATCTTTGGCGATCATGTGCAGAATCGGCGCGAGAGCTTAAAAGGTAGATTATAACGTTTAAGTGATTAAAGTCAAGTGAAAAAATCGGGATCGTTGGGTAAATGTAACAACATAGATAATTTTGCAATGATAAAATTACAATGGTTGTTATAAAGTAACTTGAATGATTTATTATAAAGAAAGATTTATTATAACTTGGAAGATTATTATAAAGCAAGTTCAGAAAATTTTATTATCGTTGTGTGTCTCATATGTATATTTAAAATTATTTGGGAGGAATGATTAGATCAAAGCAAGCAGCTCTCTTAATCGCAATACTTTAGAATAAGTTGCACGAGTTACTAAGCTACATGCGAAGCGTATGTATTAGCATAAATAACTGTACTATTATTCCTTGCTCTTCTTAATCGTACTATAAAAAAAAATTTAATATTCTACTGTTACATGTTATTTTATTATCCTTTTTTAAGGAGTCTTAATTTTCCTGTCCAAATTTCCGCTACGAGAAAAATTGCGAAACGTATCTACCAGCTCTTTTGCTCCACATGATGATGAGCTTCATTATCATCGACACCAAAGGTAAAGTGAACTGCAGATTGTCTGTCATCGACATCAGGTCTCCCCAAACTCTTATCAGAGAGTGTATGCAGGGAATCACGCAAACGAAGGTTACCATGATTATCAGCAGAAATACACGTATGTTAGCCATTAACTTCTCCCGCGTCGTTTCTTCCATTTTCGGCCAAAGACCGATAAATTCCAGACTATAGCGATTCAATTCCACCGCCCATTTAAAATCTAGCTGCGGAAAAATATCGCGGTTACGTGAACTCGCCGATTAATTTAACGAAATAATTGTTCCAAAACAATATTTTTAATTGCAAAAATATTTAAAAAGTACACAACTCATAACACATTAGTTAAATTATTAATTTATTATATCACTTATTTTTTTTTTTTACGATTATATCACTTTTTCGATATCTTAATCCGCACTTTTCCTTCCTACACCGGCTTGGAAAAATCAAATACTTTAAGCCCTGTCTTATATCCCGTCTTTCTTTTACAAAAAATATGCTTATAAATTATATTTATAATGTTCCTAAATAATGTAGTAGTTCCTAAGTAATGGAGAAATTATTTAAATCATGATGTTCAAAAATATTACATTGTGCATACACTTTATATAACTCTAAAATTTTGGTATATATACTTTATATAACTCTAGAAACAGAAGCCTGTATTTTTTAACTCGAACAATATACTCATAATAATGTTAACATACTACGGCTTAATAAAAAAAATGATTAACTCTTCTAAGATCACTAAACAAATATTCTAATAAAGAATAGAAACGAAAACGAACCTGCGTATCTCGAATGTTCAGTAGCATCCATATCGAAGGCTGACAATGTACTATTTTTCTTCGTAAAAAAAAAATTTATCCCCACCAGCACTTATACACAGGAATCATCGCGAGACACGATGCGTTTTATTCAAGTATTAAACTTAGGGTCTATAGAATAGTCAACGCATTAAATATTGCATGCACCGATGACCGCGGTGAGCAATCCGTATCATTAAAATACAATACATCATCCCCTCGGAGTTCGGCAAAAAAAAAAGAAATTCTAGAAAACGTTGACTTCGAAGTTTCTGCATGTCACGAATAAAGTGAGAATAGTTAAGAAAATACTGTTTTGCATAGGTAGATTGATGCATTATTAATGTATCTCTATAGAAACGTTCTTTCAGCGCAGCATAATAATTCAAGGAGAACTAGTCGCGCTTATACGAGCAAGGACGCGGAACGAATAGTGAGAAATGAATAAAATATACTTTATCTTTACTCGAGTTGAAATTTTTCTCCGGCTTTTTATCTCAATTTCAAATCAAACATCTTTCAAATCAAACTTTGATATTTTGAGCAGTCAGATCATTCTCTTCTGAAATTATTCAACTTGTAGCTCTTAAAATCGTCAAATTTTACTTGATTTAGAAAATTTTATTCCTATTTTAATATTCCTACAATATTTAATATTTTAATTAATATTCTCAATCTCTTTTAATATCATTTAAAAAAATTTATATAATAGAACTCTATTATTTTCTTGAGAACTAAAAGAAAAACTAAAAATTTTACTAGTTTGTAAACTTAATTAAACAAAAGATTATTCATAAAAGACGTAAGCTGTGCGCGCTCGTCTTTTATACAAAATATATTATTTTTATGAAATAATTATCTTTGCTTTTATCTTTTGCCAAGAATATAATCATCATTTCCATTTACATGAATGTATAAATTTTTTACGCTTCGTTTCAAAGAGAATCTTTGAGCACAAATAGCGGAAATCACTTTAGTCTCGCCACTTGAAGACGCCGGCTGTCTTTCTCTCTCTCAATTAGCACGTGCTTAACTAACCGAGAATTAAACCGTAAAATCGCGACCGAACAATAACTTGCACTTACAATCATGTCGGGATTCTAAGGGTCAATTGTTTGAGCTCAACCGTTAATTTCCCGTTTCGCACATCTTGCTACCTCACATCCGCCTATCCACTCTTAAAAAAAAACTTGTTAAATCGATACTTGCAAGTATTGTTGCCTCTTTGCCGCGATGATTGGTTATCTCGACATTGCGCTGTGCATTACTTCATATCAATAAAAGCTATCATGGCTGAGCCGCATATTTGACAGTTCAAATATTAAGTATGTGTATAATTTTGATTTAATTGATTTTGAAAAATGGGTAATTAGAGTTAATATGTAAATAATTTTATAAATATGTGTGTGTGCGTGTGAAAAAAAATTAATTAACGTTATTAATGATTAAAATTCCATGGATTCGAAAGAATATAGTTAAAACTATAGGAAAATATAATAATTATAATAGAATAAATCTCCGCATTTCGGAAATGGCTGCCACAAACATATATAGTTCATTCAATGATATTTTTATTGGACCAAATATCTGGATAGTCAACGTAGACTTTAATTGAAGCAACAGCATTTTTGTCCGTGTATGTTCGACCAAAAAGTAGTCGCCTTGTAGATTTCGAGAGAATCTGA
The DNA here is from genome assembly GCF_003651465.1 of Formica exsecta. Classification (NCBI taxonomy): domain Eukaryota; kingdom Metazoa; phylum Arthropoda; class Insecta; order Hymenoptera; family Formicidae; genus Formica; species Formica exsecta. The sequence goes on from NW_021851936.1 coordinate 720,738, forward strand.
TTAATATAAATATATAATGTATTAATAATATAAATAATTTAAAACTATAGGAAAATATAATAATTATAATAGAATAAATCTCCGCATTTCGGAAATCATAATTTTTCGCATGTCGTACAAAGACACATCCAAGTATTAGGATAAGTAGATTTTTTCGCATTTTCAGATTTTTAATTAGAATCCGTGTAGCACGCCACAAAATACAAAAAACTTTTTACTCTTAATTTTTACGCTCCAACCAATAATGCAAGAGATATCTCGATTTATAATATTTTGCGAAAACCTGACAGTACCTGACATACTTATTACCGATCATATATAAACATGAAAAAATTAATTAATGCTGCTAAAATATAAAACTCTGTAAAAAATAAAAGATTACAAAACTATAGAAAAATTATAGTAGAATAGACTCCTATTTCCCAGAAATCAATTTTTCGTATGTCGTATCACATATCAAGATGTTTCTAACATAAGTCTCGAGAGAAGTACAAAAATATTTTGAAGCTCCTTTTTCTCTCTATTCTCTCGATTACTGTCTCTTTTGCTTCCATTTTATTTCAAAATATTAATATAATATATATATATATATATAATATTATATTAATATTTTGAAATAAAATGGAAGCAAAAGAGACAGTAATCGAGAGAATAGAGAGAAAAAGGAGCTTCAAAATATTTTTGTACTTCTCTCGAGACTTATGTTAGAAACATCTTGATATGTGATACGACATACGAAAAATTGATTTCTGAGAAACAGAAGTCTATTCTACTATAATTTTTCTATAGTTTTGTAATCTTTTATTTTTTACAGAGTTTTAATCATTAGCAGCATTAATTAATTTTTTCATGTTTATAAATATATAATGTATTAATAATATAAATAATATAAAGTCTATAATAATATAATAATATAAAGTCTCGTTTTTGATGCTATTTTTGCTTCAAAGCACAAGATTTTTTGCCCTGATTAAACATCGAACGCTTACTAAGTATTTCATTAATTAATCTAATAATTCAAGTATCCCTAATAATCCAAGATGAATTATATGACGTCATTAATCGGTCTCAGAACGATCAAATTTGCTTCACTCGAAAATGTTATACGTTACCGCCGGCATAGCTCTCAGGTTCATTAAATGTCCAAAATATGCGTATAATGAAAAAATTTTCTAGAAATTGTTCGACTAGACAAGGTTTTTTAGCAACGATTAATTACGCGATATTTATTATTAATAATTGACATACAATTATAAATTCTTAATAAGTTTTATATAATGTAAAGATTCGCGACCAAAAGAGTCATTAATAAAATTATCAATCGTCTTTAATTGTAGAAGAAAGTATTTATACTACTGGCGCATTTTGCGCAGACTTTCAAAGGAAATATTCAAAATGCAAAGATATAGACAAAGCTTCGATGGAAATCAACGATTAAATTATAAAATAAATTGTGATTTAAAATTCGCGAGCAAACGCGACAAATAAATAAATCGTCGTATTCATAATATTCGATTACGATACGCGTAATTTCTATTATAATCGAGACCCACACACACGTACGCGCGCGCTATGTAACCACTATCATTTTTATATACAAAGATATTTCGACAGACATTCGAGATCTGTAATATAGCATCCACCGCCCGATTTATTATCGAATATCTCATTTTATACGAATGTCACGATCAACAATAAGATATATATTTCATCTCGCGGGTAATTGTTTTAACAGAATAAAATGGGTCTTATAAACCTTAAAATATCGTTATAAAAAATCGCCGTAGTACCACGTTTTATAGAGAATAACAGACCCAACGATTTTAACAAGGCCCTCCCTCCGCCGGGTGATACGCCGGTTATTATTCGACAAAGAGAAGAACAATCCTAAAGATGGAGAACGACCAACGTCTTGTTTCTGCATCAGTTTCTGCAAGATCGATCCGCAAAGAAAAGTTAAGTGATCCGTTGAACGTTAGAGCCGCTGATGTTAAATGTGCGAGTACAAATAATTCTTGGGTACCAACTGTCGAGACGAATCGAACCCGATAACAGCAAAATTTAAAAAATTTTAATTCAAACACTTTGCAAGATAAAATAAATCGAAATAATTTCAAGTAATTAATTCTAAGCTATTTTTCTGTAGCGTTTAAATAAATTAATTTGCCGATATTTTACTGATATCGGGGTACCCATTCGATTTGTCTCGAAATATTTTTTTAAGTATCCGCACATTTTACGTTATATTCATATATATAATTTTGTATATATCATAATACTTTCAAAAAAGTATAAAAATTTTTTGAAATGATATGTTGATTTGCGCATGTATTTTATTATATATATAGAATAGTACACATATCTAAAAGCACCAATCCAGGAGTGATGTCCTAAAGTTGCGGGATGTCCAATATCTGCAAATAGTTTCTTAAAAGAAACCAAAAACTAATGTTAATATTCCAAGTGCCTAGAAATAGTTTCTCAAAAGAAATCAAACATTATATTATTTGACACCTAATTT
>NW_021851936.1:726234-727643 GCF_003651465.1 Formica exsecta
TATTTCGTGAATAAGAAGTTAATATTTAACCGTTAGTTTAATCGAATCTTCACACTCTTATTCGATATTTTTTATATTTAATAACAAAGAATTACATATATTTGTAAAATTTGTGAAGTTTGAAATATATATATAATATATATAAAGTTTCCCGATTTTATCAACGACTTTTTGGTATGAAAACACGGTTAAATTTATCTGTGAGAATATTTTTACAATATATACTTCAGAAATAAATATATGTATATATGGTAATTGATCGAATTTCTATGTATTATCATTATACGTGTTTTTTCGGTCATTTTTCGTGTAATTTACAAAATAATATTTCATATAACTTACACACAATTATAAATACAATTATAATTACAATATTAGATAATAATTAAAATACAATTATAAATTTACAAATTGATGATGCACTATCAGTATCAAATAAATATATTCAATTTAGTCAAATATTTAAGAATGCAAATAATTTGATACTGAAAGCATTAACAGCATTAACTTAAACTTATACATATTTATATTATAAGTTGCATAATATATATATTTGTAAAATTTTTAACATAAAATATACATTACAATATGTTATAATATTTTATAATGTTATTGTGACTTTCCTTTTTTTTTTAATTTTGCTGAAAATAAATTTAAATTGAGGAGATATTATTATTATATATTATAATCTTATTTCTAGCTTTTTCCTTAATGTCCTAATGTTCCCTATAGCTTTAACAATTCTACTTGCTGGCTGAACCAGCGGAGATTTGGAGAACGTATTCCTAACCGCGTTCCCTTTTTTATCAAAAAAATCACCAAGAACGGACAAACTGATTGCAATTTGAAATAGCTTAAAAAAATAAATTTATACACAATACCTATATCCATGTTTAATCTACTGTTAAGTCTTTCTCATAGTCTTTCTTTTTCATAAAGACAATAATAATATTAAAATTAATAATGATAGAAGAACATTTTTAACGAAGAGAAGAAAATATATCTTTCTTCTAAATATACTGTTTATATTAATTCCTTAATTCGATTTTTAAAAGGCGTGTAGCGCTTGTTGTTGAGTTATTACCGAAACCATTGCTTTCAGGAATCGCCAGGAAAACTTGGAATTAATTCCAATCCTGCAACGAAAACCCCCAATTTTCAACAAAGCACCGAATTAGACGTCGCGAATGGATCTTGCAAAAACCAACAAGAAATAATTCTCCACGATGAAGACTGTTTCGACTACTTGCCGGTACGAACCAAACAACTTTATTAACGTTCACCTGACGAGAGGGACAGCAATCGCGTTCAAGAACAGAAAGAACGAAAAAAACGCGGAAAAAATATGGTGTTTTTGCAGTATAATTTATTAATTTATTTTATGAATATTTGATTGTAATACGAAATTC
>NW_021851936.1:735349-736975 GCF_003651465.1 Formica exsecta
CTTTATTTTAACTGAGACAAAGCTAAGTAATTATCAATCAAAATTTGGATTAAAAAATTATGATAATTATGATAAATATATAAATTTGATTAAAATTTATATATTAATATATAATTTATATAATAATATCTATAATACACATAATTTATATAATAATATATTGTATATATAATAATAATATATAATATTAATTTATATAATAATATATAATTTATAATAAAATAAGATTAATTTATAAATAGCATGACATTTATGCCATTTATTTTCATATTACAGGTAATTTAATTGATTGATTACTTGATCTTATATCAATTAAAACAAAGTTTAAGAACAGTGTCTAGAAACAAATTCTACGATATGGATGAGCTATAAGATATTAGGATAAGATCGGCGCGCGTTATAAGAATAAATTATCATCATACGTATATAGTTGATAGAATTACTAGCATTCCTTATTCAATAAATTAGACAAAATCTACAAATTGGAAACAAATGTTTTCTATAATCTTCCTTCTTTAATTTAGACTTTAATTTACTTTTGCAATAGATGCAATGCATATCAAAAAGACTTATTAAAAGTTATTCAACTTAATCTGTTTTAGCTCATCCATTAAAAAGTAACGGATTTATCTACAATCTATAATCTACAATCTACATCTACAATCTCTACAAATCCGTTACTTTAAAGTTAAATAAAAGTTTGTCACTCACCGGCACTGATGCGCAACAGCGGAGTTGTTGGTAAAATCAACAAGAACGGACAAACTGATTGCAATTTGAAATTGCTTAAAAAAATTAATTTATATACAATAGCTATATCCATGTTTTATTTACTGTTAAGTCTTTCTCATAGTCTTTCTTTTTCATAAAGACAATAATAATATTAATATTAATAATGATAGAAAAACATTTTTAATGAAGAGAAGAAAATATATTTTTCTTCTAAATATACTGTTTATATTGATTCCTTAATCCGATTTTAAAAAGGCGTGTAGCGCTTGTTGTTGAGTTATTACCGAAACCATTGCTTTCAGGAATCGCCAGGAAAACTTGGAATTAATTCCAATCCTGCAACGAAAACCCCCAATTTTCAACAAAGCACCGAATTAGACGTCGCGAATGGATCTTGCAAAAACCAACAAGAAATAATTCTCCACGATGAAGACTGTTTCGACTACTTGCCGGTACAAACCAAACAATTTTATTAACATTCACCTGACGAGAGGGACAGCGATCGCGTTCAAGAAAGAACGGAAAGAACGGAAAAAACGCCGGGAAAACATGCTGTTTTCGTAGTGTAATTTATTAATTTATTTCACGAATATTTGGTTGCGATACGAAATTCGTAAATATATTAATCTCTAATTGAGAATAAATCATAAAATTCGTAATAATTTACCCGTGATTCTGCAATATCGAAGATGAACATTAAATTCCGCAAATGAGAAGCTAATATATTTAACCGTTAGTTTAACATCGAATCTTCATACTCTTAATCAATATTTTTTATATTTAATACCAAAGAATTATATTATTTGTAAAATTTGTAAAGTTTGAAATATATATATAATATATATAAAGTTTCCCGATTTTATCAACGACTTTTTGGTATGAAAACACGGTTAA
>NW_021851936.1:736987-737603 GCF_003651465.1 Formica exsecta
ATCTATCTAAAATTTATCAATCTACAATCTACATCTACAATCTCTACAAATCCGTTACTTTAAAATTAAATAAAAGTTTGTCACTCACCGGCACTGATGCGCAACAGCGGAGTTGTTGGTCTTGAGGCTACATTGTCTGTAACATACAAATATAAAATTCAAATTATAGCAGCGCCCAATATATAATTAATATTTCAAAAAATTATTATTTTACATGCCGAATTTTATATCCTATGCGTACGATAATAAGCAGACACATAAATATAAAACAATTTTATAAAAAGACTTTTCTAAAAAGACTATTTTTTTTAATAATGAAGACATTTATCGCATTTATATAAAAATCTTTCTTTCTAATTTTCTCTTGTTTAATTCATTAAAATAATGAGACCGAATTAATGCGCGTGCGCGATTTTTAACAACTAATATACAAATAATAAATACTCACCCTAGGGTTGCTCCGCCGGTGCAGGATGCCTCCTCTAAGGCCTCCTCCTCCTCTCAGGTTGGTTCACACGCGCGATACTTTAAACGGCATTCCCGCACTTTTATTAAAAGATTACTTCCGCACTTATACGCGCGATACTTTGAACGACACTCCCGCACTTTCGAATTT
>NW_021851936.1:740870-757861 GCF_003651465.1 Formica exsecta
ATAGATATAATTTTAAAAAACAAGCACCAAGTATTGAATATGTTAAACTTTGATACATTTTAAATAATACGTTTTAGAATTAATCATTAACAGTGCGTTAATTAATTCTTTCAAGTTCACATAATCGGCGATAGATATATTGTCAGGTTTTCACAAAATGTCATACGAAAAGTCGCGATATTTCTCGCAATATTAGTTTTAGCGAATAATTACTGTTAAGAATGTCTTTTATATCGCGTTGAATTCCACTCAGAATTTTAATTATAAAGCAGGAAATGCAAGAAAGTCTACTTTTTTCGGAAGACAGATGTGTATTTATATACTCGACATACTCGAAATTGTGATTTCCGAAACGCGGAGATCTATTTTATTATATTTTCCTATATTTTTAACCGTGTTATTTCAATTTAGAAGGATCGAGGAACTATGAATAGATGACGAGTAAATGAGGAAGAAACAATATGTCTATCTTGATAAATAATATAAATGTTAAATAATTTATAAATTACTTACCGCATATTGTTGGTGCGTTTGTTGCCCTCAAACTTCCTTTCCCTCTCTTGCTCTCATCTGCTGTTTTCTTATAGCACTCACATTCACTCGCGAAAATACGATTAATTATGATTAATCGTATACAACAATCGTGAGACTGCACGGCACTTCCGATCGTGGAACGATCACACGAGATACTTTATTATTGTCGCGATACAGTTTTATGTCATTTATCAAAAACTAATTAATTGTTAATTGTAATAATTAAAATGATAGCAATTATGTGTCGATAATAGTCGCGACCACGTTTAGAAACGGAATTTGATAAGATACGAAGCGTTTCGTACTATTACTTTACTGCTCGAGTGTTGTCGTGCGAATGATAACATTATCGAAGCACGTAAATATTAGCGCGCTATTGTTTATGCCGCTGAGATCGAATACCATATTGATAATTCGATGCCGAAATATTTTACGTACTATGACATATATACAAACGGAATATTAAATTATACAAGTATTTTAAATTATAGATCATTCATTTAATAAAAGATTAATATATCACGGAGCTTATCGTTATATTAATTACTCGGATCTGCGATTCGACTTTTATTGTGCGTTCTCAATTCGAATCATATTTAGATTGTCGGAAAGTTGAACGAAATTTCGTCCGATAAAGCATCGACAAAATATATTTAATTTTAAGTATTTTTAAATAATTGTTGCCTAGAGAATGAGAAAGAGAAAATTAATTATCAATCATATTAAATTTTTGCCGATACTTGTCGCGATCGCGTTTAGAAAAGGAATTTGACGGAGCGTCTCGCACTATTACATTACTGTTCGAGCGTCGCCGTGCGAATGATAAAGCCGTAAATCATAACATATTAACAATAGCGCGCTAATGTTTACGCCGCCAAGGCCAAACACCTTGTTATTGATAATACATTGCTGAAATATTTTACGTCCTATGACATATATATATATATATCGGACATTACACAGTGAAAGCAATCCGCGTTCGATATTCCTTCGAGAGAAATTTCTAACACTTCGTAGAGTATAATAATAATGTGATTCAAATTACTTTAAACTATTTTATATATATATATTCAGCAGAATAAACCGCTTAGTAGTCGAACGTGATTGGCTCTTACTTTTAGAATCAACAAATCAACGTAATGTTGATAAGACGACAACTCAGCAGTTGTTCTGCTGAATGCAACCAATATTTTGAATGATAGTGCGCTCTTTGTTAGATCTTGACTCACGGTGATGACATCACAAAAAATTTCGCGCGCGAAATCTTATCGCAGATCATTTCTTGTCAGCATCCGACATTCATCGAGTTCAAGAATCGTTATCACTGCAATTTTAGTATCAAGTTCGAAATCGTCTTCACATTTTTTCTTTATTTTCCCGCCAAACATCTAAAATACGTGTACATCATCGTAACCAGGTATGTATAGTCTTCGTCTTCCCATTAATCATATTTTTCGTTAAAATTCGCTGCATATATGTGTAGTTTAAACATTTCTAACATTTACTCAAATATTTCGAGTGTTATTTGTATATTTATTTTGCTGTTCTCTTCGATCATTTTAATACTTCGAGATTGGTAATATTGAATATGCCAATAATGCATCAAAATTTTCAGTTGCTGCTTCTAATCAAGCCAACAAAAGCTTCATCAACGGTATCATGGCTCACTCACATCAAAGCAGACATTTTGACAGCAAGCTTCTTGGTGACAATATCCAGAGTACTTCTCGATTTTGTAATTGAGAGATCATTGCATCCTTCTTTTTCATCGATTAAATGAAATGCGATATAGATATAATTTTAAAAAACAAGCACCAACTACTGAATATGTTAAACTTTGATACATTTTAAATAATACGTTTTAGAATTAATCATTAACAGTGCGTTAATTAATTCTTTCAAGTTCACATAATCGGCGATAGATATATTGTCAGGTTTTCACAAAATGTCATACGAAAAGTCGCGATTAAACCGCTTAGTAGTCGAACGTGATTGGCTCTAACTTTTAGAATCAACAAATCAACGTAATGTTGATAAGACGACAACTCAGCAGTTGTTCTGCTGAATGCAACCAATATTTTGAATGATAGTGCGCTCTTTGTTAGATCTTGACTCACGGTGATGACATCACAAAAAATTTCGCGCGCGAAATCTTATCGCAGATCATTTCTTGTCAGCATCCGACATTCATCGAGTTCAAGAATCGTTATCACTGCAATTTTAGTATCAAGTTCGAAATCGTCTTCACATTTTTTCTTTATTTTCCCGCCAAACATCTAAAATACGTGTACATCATCGTAACCAGGTATGTATAGTCTTCGTCTTCCCATTAATCATATTTTTCGTTAAAATTCGCTGCATATATGTGTAGTTTAAACATTTCTAACATTTACTCAAATATTTCGAGTGTTATTTGTATATTTATTTTGCTGTTCTCTTCGATCATTTTAATACTTCGAGATTGGTAATATTGAATATGCCAATAATGCATCAAAATTTTCAGTTGCTGCTTCTAATCAAGCCAACAAAAGCTTCATCAACGGTATCATGGCTTACTCACATCAAAGCAGACATTTTGACAGCAAGCTTCTTGGTGACAATATCCAGAGTACTTCTCGATCCCCAGATAATGTAAACCTGGTATACTTCGGGATGCGAAAAAACAGCGGACATTCTGCAGATTGCTGCAAAGTGCGGAAAACGCAGATTTTGCAAATACGTGAATCCTACTTCCCAGATAATGTAAACCTGGTATACTTCGATTTGGAGACATCGGGACTCGAAAAAACAGCGGACATTCTGCAGATTGCTGCAAAGTGCGGAAAACGCAGATTTTGCAAATACGTGAATCCTACTCAGTTAATTATGCCTAGGAATACAATCAGCGGCTTTAAAAATGTGGACGGAACGTTATTTTTGAATAACAAAAGAGTTTTGTCCTCTCTTTTGCAGAAAGTACTATGTGCGTTCAAAAGATGGTTAGCTGCATTAAAGCCGTGTATTCTTGTTGCGCACAATGGGCTAAGATTTGACTTTCCTCTCTTATTCCGTGCTTTGAAAAAAAAATTGATGATAGAGGATTTCGAAAAGCTCATCGTTGGATTTGCAGATACTCTTATCATTCTTAGAAAAATTTATCCTGAGAGAAAAGGTCCAGAAATGTTCAAACTTTCAACTCTTGCCCAAGAGTTGGAAATAAAACTGATTGGAAATTATCATAATGCAGCATACGATGTAAAAATACTGGAAAAAATCGCTTCGAAAATTATTTTTACTACTAAGGAGACTACTAAGAAGATTTTGGCTCAGAACATGAAATCTTTCACGAAATTACTTGCCCATGAAACTCGACTGCAAAAGGCAGCAGTATTGAGACCGTCTTTGAACTTTTTAGAAGGTGTTATCTCCAAGGGGATGATAAAGAAACTAACAAATGCGAATATTAATCGTATGAAATTACAAGCTATTTATAAAAAAAGTGGAAGAGAAGGTGTAGTTAAATTTTTGTCGGCTAAACAAAAAGATAATAAACCTCGTGTTACCAACAAGAAAGAAATCTTAGAAAAGATTGTAGACATGTTAAAACCAAAATAATAGTATAATTATAAAACAAAGAAAAAGATAATAACACAATAAAATTAAAATATGTTAGCAAGGCTCTAATGATAAAATCAGAAAAAAAAATGAAAAGAAAGGCTAATTGGAGTCCAGACGCGGTTCTTAAAGCGTAAAAAACAAGGTTAAATTTCATAAAATGTACATTAATAATATATTATATATCCATTCATACGTTTCGACCCACTTCGGGTCCTTCTCAATGATGACATATAAAATTAAAAGAAACTAACTAAAAAACGCAAGTACATGGCAACGATTCGAGGCAAATCAATACAAAGATAAAACGCAACGCGAAAAAGTTAATTTAATCCTTAGAGCGCTTATAATGTAAAAACCTAGTTGTCGATAAAGCAAATGATTAATTAGCATAGATCGGATGCTCACACCAATCACCACGTATATATTATACTTTCCCTTCAAAAACTGCAATAATTCAATATGCAACAAAGTCGCTAGAGCAAATGGATGTCGGTTGTTCTCATTCTTCGTTGGCAAAAGTCAAAAGAGAGATGACGAAAAAAAGACAAAGTGGAGGACTGATAGCCTCGATGCGAACGTAAAGTTTCAGGTGTTGTAGGAAAGATGAGAATTAATGTGTGAACATGAAAATAAAATTACAAAAGGAAAATAATGACTGCATCAAAGGAGGAAACCATAAAACTATGAGTATAAAAAAATACTTACAACAATTGGAAGCGTTAACAATTCTGAATAAATAAATCAGCCAATCAAATTAATAAGAGAAACAGAAAATTAAAATATCGGAGTGATGCGTGAGAAAGATAAAACTGATCTGTAGGCTGTCTCGATAATGAATGAACAAAACAACACAAGGAGAGAGGCCAAGGATTAAGAGGGGAACACAGGAGATATGAATACGTCAACAAAAGAAATTAAAAACAATGAAAAAATGAGATTCAAAAACAACATGAAGAAGTAAGAGAACAGATTACAAACATTTTTTGATGATTGGAAAATAGGAATGATCAAAGAGATTTTTGCAAGTTGATACCATTTTTTTTGTTGCTTAATATATGTAGCATTTCAGAAATGCATCTCTTAACAAAAGAGGGCTCCTCATCTAATATATGCACATTTTTCCAATCGAACTCATGCCTTGATGGTCGGTAATTAAAAAGTGAGAAGACGAAGCTCTATTAATATTCAGGCGATATTCTTTAATTCTTGTTAATAATTATCTGCTTATCTGTTAATAATTAGTGGTTTATCCCATATAAGAAGCATCGCAAGACAGACACAAAATCTTATAAACAACATTATTGTGATTTTCAAGTGGGAGAGGATCCTTATGTGTTCAGATGTTTTTATTGAGTCTATATATTTACACTCGAATATGTCAGATTATATGCATTTATGCCTTTGGTTATGGAAAGTCATCTTTTTCTATGGCTCCTGGCACACAGGATGCAACGCTTGCCGGATCCTGTATGCATGAGCCATTACACATTTTTAATCTTGTTAACCGCGCTTTGTAGTATTTATATTTGCCTTTAACGGAAACTTGAATACGAGGTAGATACGTCATATAGCGATAAACGAAAGAACTATAACTTGATATACTTAACATATCTTTTAATATTGCTATGATTCTGCCATTATTTTATGACAATAGACCAGACTGTGTTTCTGCTGTGTTTTTGCTGTTATCTTTTAAGATGGCAGCGCATACTTAATTTTTGCAGCATTTCTGCTGTTACGCCGTGCTTGCAGATGAACTCGATTTCTGACAATATTCTGTCGATATAGCATGATGTGTCATGTTATGTTCAAAATACAACAACGAAAAAATTTACACTATGCGACGCACTATGCGCTCTATCTCGTATTTAAATTTTAGTCATGAAAATTATATATAGCTCTTACAGACTGACTAATAATAATATACATATATTAAAATTGTAATAACTATTCCTATCAGTTTGATTTCTAATTCTAGGATTTGAATACAATCTCAACACAAAGAATTCAGATATTAAACTGATTGTTCAGAAATCGGGTGGATAAATATCCGAATAAATGAAAATCATTTGTCTATTTAAAATGTCTATTAAATATTGTCTATTAAATATTGTCTATTAAATATTGTCTATTTAAAATGTAAAATCCACTTTCGATAAAAATAATGTTATGAAATAAATTAATTTTATTTAATTATTTAATTATTTAGTTAATTACATTTGGCCGTGTTTTTGTCATATATATACGAATGTATGTTTGTATATTTTAAAAATACAAGCATATAAACTATATATGTATATTGAGTGAACTAAATTTATTTTAAAAAAACGTATATATAAGACCATTTTATGTGTGTGTCTAATGTAAATTGAATCATTGTAACATTTTATTTCACATCACAATGATGTCATAGGGACATTAATACACTTGTGACAAAGCGAACATTCGCATATCACCATGACTTCGTTGTGATTTCATTATGACATAATCGATTGTCACAGGGCAATATCATTATGATATCATTGTGATTTTTTTCTCTATGATGGAAATATTTTATATTGAAAGTTCAAAGAAAATTTTTTAATAAAATACGTATATATAATTTTTTTTAAAAGGCCTTCCTATTATATTTTTATAGAATATATATTTTACACAAGGAAAACGTCTTTTTTTAAATGCAAATTCTTTTCATTGCTTTAATCGTTATTAAATTCATTGTTTGCTCATTGAGACTATCAGCAAGAATATCTTCTTGAAAATGAATAGATATAGGTGCGACTCTCTCTAGACATAAATTCATCGAAGTGGAACATCACGCGTTAAAACGCTTGATCGAAGAATTTTCGCGCGATCGCTCTTTTTCCTCGATCTCTCATCAAATCGCTTTCTCTCGTACTCTCTCCGTCTACCGTTTCCGGTTCGCATTGCTCCGCTCCGCTCTGTTCGCGCAGGTGCCATGTACTATATTACCTCGATCACGTGTACTGCGCGCGCGCGCGCGCACACACACTTTCAGCAAATTCAGCAAATTGAACTAAATGCCACGAAAGATTCGTAAGCTTACCGCACGGTGCGCCGGTGTGCGACCTGTCGAGATGGATGAATGGCGTATTTACGTGTTTTAACGTGCAACATCGCCTATGTTTTGCCGCTGTCTCGCCTACCCGTGCACCACGTTTCCGTTCTGAGAGTGTCCACGAAGAAAGGAACCCTAACGCGTGACAATCAAGCCAAGCGGCCGGGCCTCGGTGGAGCCGCGTCGCAGGAATCGCATCGTCGTTCGGTAGGCGTTGCTGCTGTCATTTGGCTTCCTCCTCGCCACGCGCTATTTTTTCATGAATTTCACGCCACTCCCGCATTTCACACGCGTGATACACCTTTCCCCTCGTAACGTGAATCGCTGGTCTTTAGAATTAGCGAGAAATGTTCGTGGGGGATGCTGCGATGGCGGAATAGGCGTGTGCAATCTAACAGCTGTAAAATCGTGTGCTTTTATCTCCTATTTTTATATAGATAAATACTATATGACATAGATCATAGATGATGAAAGTCATTGTATTATATATCATTTACATTTGTATCATACAATACGCTAATGTTAGTCGTTTTCTTGAAGCAGGGACAATGTTTACCAAGAAGAAAAAGAAACCACAGATCTCTACGCCGACTAACTTTGAGCACAGGGTGCATACCGGATTTGACAAACGCGAGGGCAAGTTTGTCGGATTACCGCTGCAATGGGCTTCGATAGTTGGGAATAATCAGATTCTAAAATCGACCAATAGACCATTGCCGTTGGTCGATCCAAGCGAAATCACGCCTACTGAGATCCTGGACTTGAAGACTATTGTAAGAGGACACAATGATCTTAAGCCGAATAAACCACTTACCAATGAGAAGCCTGTGGAGAACGGTTTACCTAAGACCAGTACAGTTTCTCGCTCCAATTCTCTACGTTCTTCGAGTCCACCACGACTCAGGAGAGATTACAGGTATCGCTGTTAATATAGACCAATAACTTATTAAAGATTAGCATTATCAATAGCGTTACAGTTGATATATATAAATTAAGCAGCTTCAAATTTATGATGGATAATCTTTGGATATCCTGTATCATTTTTTATGAAATTAATAAGATTATAGTATAATGATAATCACATTTTCCATTTGCAGGCATGCCAGCAATCTTCCACCATCCGTCCCCGAAGGCCAGGAGGTACCTTCAAATATTAATCAAGGCTTCGTAAACTTTAGCAAGCCACATAACTACATCGATAAATTGAGACAGAATTCCCCGAGCGTTGGCAGCGGACTAAGTTCCAGCATGCAGAACATGATACCAAACCTTCAGAATCTTAATCCTAATATGCAATCCTCGCCAAACTTAACTCATTCCGGATCAAATGTACCAAATCTATCAATTAATTTCCAAAACCTAAGTCCTATTATTAATTCACAAGCTCCAGTACAAAGTCCAAATAATCCGCAATTTCCAGATCCAGAATTTCATAGACTAAATTCCCAAATGACCATAACATCAACTCAATATAACGGCAATGTACAGGTAATTGGTTATACAATATATTTTGCATACTTGTAATTATCTTATGAAGAATAATATTTTTATATGTATACAATTAAAACTTTAACAATTGTGCACAATTTAAGTACACACATTTACATTTATAATCTCTTTCTATAAACTAATTTAATAATAAAAGATAATGTTATTCCTCTTAAGTCATAGTTACATATATATTAAGTTATATCATCTAATTAACTCAATTTATGCAAAAAGCGACAATCTAAACAAATTATATTTTAAAAATTAAAACGTGGATAACATTAGCTCTCTTATATTTTAAGAAAAGTAGGATATACGCTTAACAAATGTGTAATACAGTTAATGTAATAATAATATTAATTAATTTATAGGGTTCAGCTATAGAGGCATCGAGAGAACATCAAGGGAGCCAAAATGCGTTATTACACAAGCTACAGCCAAAAATTTCGCCAGTAGGTTCAATAGCCTCGCAAAGACCATTGAGTCAATTAAGTTCACATAATATTAATAAATATCCTCAGGCATATAATATGCCTGAAAATCCGTCCAACCTCCAGTCACATCTGAAAAAACCAATGGAAACTTCTCAATCAATGCATAATTTATCAAAACCGAGCATGCCATCCACGGTATCCGGTAGCGGTTCTACTCCGGATCAAAATCAAAACATGAAGAGTGCTGTCTCTTCAGGAAGTTTGGCAGTTGGTACAAGTGCAAATAATACCAACAAGCAGGCAGATCAGAGACTTACACATGAACAGTTTAGGGCTGCTTTACAGATGGTGGTATGTAGAAAATTTTTATTCAAAAGAATTTATCTATTACATTACTATAAATATACATTAAACATTACGTTTTCATGAAAGAAAACATATCTTTAAATTTAAACCGCATATCTTTATCTCTTAAATGCATTCAAACAAATTTTGCACTCTAAGACTTAACTTTAATGTGTGATATTTACATATCCTAAATATATATACATTTAGGTAAGCCAAGGAGATCCGAGAGAAAATTTGGAGAATTTCCTAAAGATCGGCGAAGGCAGCACGGGAACTGTATGCATAGCTACAGATAAGAGTACAAATCGTCAAGTTGCAGTTAAGAAAATGGACTTGAGAAAACAACAAAGACGTGAATTACTTTTCAACGAAGTTGTCATTATGAGAGACTATCATCATCCAAATATAGTCGAGATGTATGATAGTTTCCTGGTAGACGATGAATTATGGGTCGTTATGGAGTATCTTGAAGGAGGTGCACTAACTGATATTGTAACACACTCAAGGATGGACGAAAGTCAAATAGCCACAGTGTGTTCTCAATGCCTCAAACCACTAGCGTATTTACACTCACAAGGTGTTATACACAGGGATATTAAGTCGGACTCGATATTACTTACGGCAGATGGCAGAGTAAAACTATCAGATTTCGGTTTCTGTGCTCAAGTCTCTCAAGAATTACCAAAGCGAAAATCTCTTGTAGGAACCCCATACTGGATGAGTCCAGAAGTCATTTCAAGGTATTTTAAATTTATTTTTTACAAAAATACTTCTTACTTTCACAAAAAACTGAATATAATGTACATTTTATGTTTATTCTTATCATATTTGAATCATGATAAAAAGATTAAATCTTAATACATATTATTATAATATATGAGTAATATTTTTCTATTGCCTTTTATCTCCTTCGAATAATACTTTTCTATTCATTGTATGATTCTCTCTTCATAAAATTTTGCAATTTTGTAAGAACCAAAGTAAAAGATACTCATAGCACTTCTATTGACACGTGCTTTAAGTATTATGGTTATTCCAATTATTAGACAAATATATAATCAAAAATGTTTCCTGTATCTTCATTTACAGGTTGCCATATGGGCCTGAAGTGGATATTTGGTCATTAGGAATAATGATCATTGAGATGATTGACGGTGAGCCACCATTTTTCAATGAACCACCTCTACAAGCTATGAGACGTATCAGGGATATGCCGCCACCAAAACTAAAGAATTTTCACAAAGTAATTAACTCTCTTATCAAATTAGGCATAAACACACACATGTGGTTCAGCATTTTAAAACATAACTATAACTTCAAAATATGAACAACATTTTCTTTTCACTTGCAGGTTAGTCCACGTCTTCAAGGTTTTCTCGAACGAATGCTTGTGCGCGATCCGGCGCAACGGGCCACGGCAGCTGAACTATTGCAACATCCATTCCTCAGGCAAGCTCAAAGTCCTAGTATCTTGATTCCATTAATGAGAGGCGCCAGGCATACAAATTGTTGACAAGTTTACGATAATTTTGTAAGTTGGAATGTTAGTCAAGGTAGATATTGTGATTATAAGAGTAATCATATCTTCAACGAGATATCATCGTTATCCTATTGCAGCTCATGTTAAAGTTTTTGACATTTTATGAGTTGGTTCAGGCGTTTTGTCTTCTGAATCCTCATACGCGAGACTTCAAAGTACTTTTTTTTCTTTTTCTTTTTTTTTTCTTTTTCTTTTTTTTTTCTACGATAGGCACGATTGATTAAGAATAATATTTACACAGTTTCAAATAATTTAAATAAAACTACATTAAAAATACATTAAATATAACTACAAAAAAATTTATATAAAACAATATAAAATTTAAATAAAAATTAAAAATATACTTCGAATTTGAGATTGGCACTAAATATCAGAGAAATATTAAAAAACCGATATTACTTTTAAGCCAAAGCCTAATTTGCAGCTTAGTTTCTCTTAGATTTTTGTATGTAAAACTTAAGTCTCTAATATAAATCAATCCCTTTGATCGTGCCTTATATATGTATGTAATAAAGTTATATAACTATACTTTTTAAAAAGTATTCTAAAAAAGGAAAATCTTCGAAAAAATCATAATCATTTTCGAATTTTACATTCCACTCGGGTCTGAGCTTGTACTTGTAAGTATTATTTCGAAAATAAGCTATTACATTGCTGTATTATTTTATGCATATGTATTATTTTAATTATGCATTTATGAGAATATGAGACATATTATGTCAGAACATTCCAAGTATTGGCACTGCCCGCTTAATCGGCAGTTATTTTAACTTTATGACAGATAGTTATAATTTGGAGATATTTACAACATTAATTTTCACCTAAGTGCCTTAAGCACTGTTGTAACAATTAACTTCTTACTGCAAAAAAAATAATAGTATTTGTGTTTGTAGAAAATATTCACAGTAAAGTAATTATTTTTTTTTTCTTTTTATTTTCTTGCTAAATTTATAGGAATCTGCAGTTAAAATTAGACAGTATATTTTGTTCCATTTTTCTAAGTAACATTGCATCATTATATATGCATCAATCATGAACTTTTGTAATATTTTACTTTCATTATCCCCTAAAAAGTGTAAACAGTCGATCAGATGGAAAGCTTTAAAGATTAGAATATATATTTGATTATTATCTTCTAGACAACTGTTGCACATAATTAGATTATTTGCTTAAACAACCATTTTGTATATTTGAGAACAGGGTTATGATATATATTATTTAAAATAAATAGTCTGAATAAATGTGGAAAATGTTGCATGTAGATCCATATGGAAATGCTTGCATTTGATAAGAAAATTTATCATTTTCCGATATATCATTAGTATGTATAAAAAAAAAATAGGAATGTTGTGTACTCTGACATATATAGAAGGCAGAAAACCGTGATCCTTTGATAGTAATGAATTGTGTATGTACATGTAAGATGTATATTTTTAAAATCAAATTGTATTTTTTTGTACGATTGAGATTATTATGTACTGTAATTTTAATTAGGAATTTGTGAATTTTACAATTTCTCTATTGCAGATTAATTTAGGAATTACATAGAGAACAGTCTATTATATATCTGCCGCCTGTACATTTTGGCTATTGATACTGTATTTTCAATCATGCAATTTTTTAAATTGAAATTATCGTTTATCTAAATGAATACATGATTATGAACCTAATCTATAGATTACGAAAGCAATGATAGTCAACAGTTTTTTGAAAGTATGGAAATATATTTGTTAAACAGTGTTTAAAACCTGCAATCATATTAAAAATAGATCTGTTCGACTATACTCGCCATATATTTAAGTAATTACCTTATAATATTATAATCAAACCAATAAAACATCACCGCGTATTTCTTACACATATTACAGTTACAGATTGGAAACTATTCTGTATATAAAATGTAAAAAGTCTGGAAGAGAAGGAATAGATAAGAGCCGAGTACAGTACATAAATGTACTTATATTAAAAATTCTTTTTAGTAATGAACGTTTCAGTTCTTTCTTTAAACCATCTTTAGCGTATAAGAGTAAATAACATACTTCTTTTTTATATTTCTATTATTTTATTTAACCCTTGCATGTTGAAGACGATCCAAAGAAAGGACCGAAACATTCATTATTATTAAAGAGAATTCTTACACGAGATATAAATGCCTTTATTTACTGTGCTCGGCTCTTATTAGTCCTATTCCTTCCAGACTTCTTATATTTGATATGTCAGAGCCTTTTTTGTTTTTACTTATTTTGTATATGTATATAATAGAAATTCGAATACCAGCGTGATTTGACTAAATGAGCACCATATCGGCAAATTTTAAATGTGCTATAGTGCCTAAAAATTGTTCATTACATATGTGCAGGATTATTTTACACATGTTGTACATTTATTACGTAATAAAGAATCTATTTACAAAAACATGCCTATATGGAGAATTTCAATAAATATTTTCAATGTTACTGACAAATCCCGAATGATGTATGTTATATATATCTTTAACTCTCCTCTCCATTTAACTCTTCTCTTACATAGTATTATAATCTTTATTTCAATTAATTAGTATGACAATTAAAAGACGAGAATATGAGATTTTTTCATCTCTGTAAAATATGATCGCCATTTTATCATATATCTGCACATCGATAATTGTATTTCGTACATAATTATGCTTTATGGTTATCACGTTACCTGTTTTATCGACGTATGTTATCAATTATGCAATAAATAAAATATTTGCATTATTCTATAATTGATGAAAGTATAAAGGATATTTATTATACTCGAGTGAAATTTATCTCAAAATCTAAAGTCATGACTGCTTGGCACAAGTGCTAGAATATGGAAAAAAGAGAAAAAAGAACTGTTGCGAGTATGAAACGGGATTTTCCTCTCGCAAATAAAAACAACGAATGTAACAATCTTGTATGCAGTAATAGATGAGAGAAATAAAATTAGATTACGAAATTTTATGTCAGCTATAAAAATCGATTTAAAAAAAATTAAATGCTCGGGAAGATATTGACTATCAACAACTGCAGACAGTTCCGATGTTTTTTACTTTACTTAATAACTACTATTACACATTTTTGTTCAAAAATCTTTTTTCGAGAAATTAACAAGAAGTCAAGAACATAATATGATTAAAAAGCTTTGACAGATGACACTGCAAAAAAAGGCCTTGAAGATTCTTTCTAAATGATTTTATCTTAAAAGTACGTATCATTATCGAATTAAATGATTATTCAAACATTATTTCGTTATTTAAAAAATTCCATTTTTGTGTTTCGTCTTCAAATTTCTTGTTTTTCTTTTAAATGGCCATTATATTGGAAATAATGATGACGATGATTTCTAATTGTTTGTAGTAGAGACAAATCAAAGATAAAAGTAAATATTGAATGCACATAAAACAGAACGGAATTCGCTTTAACGCGTCTTAATCTATCCTGTAAGAAATTAAATATTTTAATTGCACATTAAATTGAGACATTCGAGATTTCTCTCGAAAAGAGAAGCAACTCGCAGAGTTTTTACAAAATTTCAGCCTCCGATTTTTCGATATCGAAGTATATCTGTAAAATAAATTTCTATCATTGCTCTATTTTTTGACCCATGTCACGGTCACGCGGTTTCTCTCATGTGATCTTCGACCGAGATTTCAGAGGTGTCTCTTGACGTAATCCGACATCAAAGGAATTCACGTCGCGAGAGAGTCGTCGTTGCTCGACTCTCCCTCCACGATGGTGGTCATGGATACGATTTGCTGTTACCATGCGGCACATTCTTGGCTGAAAGGCGTTCTAGAACGGCCATCGTTGATTGGTCCTGCACGACGAGCCCCTGCCTGACCGGAATGACCTTCGCATACTGGTCCGATCCATTGGCGCCACTTATGATCCTCTCGCAGATTGATGAACGTGATGCAGGAGCGGCACTATTTAATAGCTCGTTTTAATCGGAGAGATTTATCTCCTTTTTTTTGTACACCTCGCTTCTACATCTAGTGCGCAGTATATATAGTACAAGTAAAAATATATATATATATATATAGATATGCTAAGGATGCCCTATTGGCCGTAAACTAGAGATAGAGACGAAGGAAGATCCGTATGATATAAGATCGACGCATGCGATAAATTTTCGTCGAAATTGACGAAATATCAATTCGAAGCCCGTGTTTCTGTTTGTTTCTGCTAATTTATTGTTCATCGCACAAATGATATGCAAAAGTCAAATCGTTTGCGCAATATCCAAGGTCGGCGCTTATGATGCTGAATATTTAAACGAGACGCAATATTTGCATGTGATTTTGTAAATTTTAAGTTTTGTGACATCGAATGATATATTTTTCAATCGGAATAATATATACATATATGTATAGTATAACTTGTGTCGCGTTCTCTTTTGCAAAGCTATTTCCTACGCAGCAATATCAAAATTCTATTTTTTAGTCTTTCGATTATGTAACTAAAATTTCAATGAAATTATTTCTCGAAACTTATGTTATCTGACACATTATTTGATATCTGATACAGCTGTCCTTTTTATGTTTTACATGTGTGAATTTATTATCAAAAAATTGTTATCTCTAACGGTATATTATTTGTGTCGATGTATAGATTTTATCAAATTATTTTGTTATTATAAGAATATAGTATAACAATTGCAAAATCGTGTGATACCAAGGACTGATAAATAATTGCGCTTTGTATAAAATCGCCATCTTCTCGTATTCATACAGCGTGCTGATCATCTGCATTTTAATAAATATTTCTCGCGACATTGAAATTACTTTAATTATCATTCTCAGTATTTTTAATTTTTAAATTCCGCATTAGATCCAATCGCCACGCCAATGTAACGCTACCAGGAGATTACCAAGTGGTAACAGGACGCTCATCTGCTCTACTATCGGCGACACAATTCAGCGATATATGAGCAAACATGAACAAAGATACGCGATGGCGTTCGTTACGAGAGATCCATGGGATGAGTCGGAATTTTTTGCGATCAAGCCCTTGATGCAGAGAATATCAGACACAGAGGAATGAACCCGCAGGGCACCTGCACGCAACCACGTGACAAAAGTCACGCAGACGAAAGTTGGGGGCCGGAAAGATATGGTCGTCGCGCGATCGAAAATGACGTGATTTCGACCGACGCACCATTTCGTCATGTATGGATTATACATCGGTTACGCATAAAAGCCCCGATCACTACAAAGAAGCATACTTTTCGAATGAATATTATCGCGAATATTTCTACATCCGTCAATAATTCGAAGCTTTCCTGGTAATCCGCGAGTAGACGCGTTTAAAATTATTATTACATTTATTCTCGGTGAAAAAGTTTTTGTGATGAATTTCCTGTACCTGACATTTTTTCTTTTTTTTATTTTTTTATTTTATCAATGTGGACTTTGATCGCGCGGACTGTAATGCGTTCGGCGAGTCACGGTTATCACAGTTTTTTTTAGTCGAACGTTATCTGTTTCTAGATGTATGTACGCGCGCGTCCTTCTTATACGGACGGTGAAGTAAAAAAATGCATAATGACGGTAATAGAATCTGTGTGCATGACGCAACAATATTGAATTATTAACAGGATACAAGCGGAGGGCGACGACCAATAGGAACGTCGCTTCCGCGGAGGCTCGACCGGCTCGACTTCATCACGTATACGTCGAGAGAGATCCCTGTGGCCAGCCGTTCTTTCAAGGAGAACCAAGTTGGGAAAGTTGCACGCCCGGCTGTTAGTTGATAAAGTCAGCCGTTTATCTCGCCTTGCTGGAATATTACGTTATTGCACATAGAGATAACGAAATATTGAACATCTAAATTTAAAACACCATGAAAACGAATCTGTATACGATCGTTCTATCTTATCGTTTAATGATATGGCGAGACGTACTTCTAATTACATAAATATTTATTAATGCGTAAGCATTATACGTTCGCGACTTTCTCTCTCTGTTAGA
>NW_021851936.1:758910-786450 GCF_003651465.1 Formica exsecta
TATAATTTTTTAAATTATTATAAATAAAAAAAAATAAAGTATGTTACCCTTGCATGTTGAAGACGATCCAAAGAAAGGACCGAAACATTCATTATTATTAAAGAGAATTCTTACACGAGATATAAATGCCTTTATTTACTGTGCTCGGCTCTTATTAGTCCTATTCCTTCCAGACTTCTTATATTTGATATGTCAGAGCCTTTTTTGTTTTTACTTATTTTGTATATGTATATAATAGAAATTCGAATACCAGCGTGATTTGACTAAATGAGCACCATATCGGCAAATTTTAAATGTGCTATAGTGCCTAAAAATTGTTCATTACATATGTGCAGGATTATTTTACACATGTTGTACATTTATTACGTAATAAAGAATCTATTTACAAAAACATGCCTATATGGAGAATTTCAATAAATATTTTCAATGTTACTGACAAATCCCGAATGATGTATGTTATATATATCTTTAACTCTCCTCTCCATTTAACTCTTCTCTTACATAGTATTATAATCTTTATTTCAATTAATTAGTATGACAATTAAAAGACGAGAATATGAGATTTTTTCATCTCTGTAAAATATGATCGCCATTTTATCATATATCTGCACATCGATAATTGTATTTCGTACATAATTATGCTTTATGGTTATCACGTTACCTGTTTTATCGACGTATGTTATCAATTATGCAATAAATAAAATATTTGCATTATTCTATAATTGATGAAAGTATAAAGGATATTTATTATACTCGAGTGAAATTTATCTCAAAATCTAAAGTTATGACTGCTTGGCACAAGTGCTAGAATATGGAAAAAAGAGAAAAAAGAACTGTTGCGAGTATGAAACGGGATTTTCCTCTCGCAAATAAAAACAACGAATGTAACAATCTTGTATGCAGTAATAGATGAGAGAAATAAAATTAGATTACGAAATTTTATGTCAGCTATAAAAATCGATTTAAAAAAAATTAAATGCTCGGGAAGATATTGACTATCAACAACTGCAGACAGTTCCGATGTTTTTTACTTTACTTAATAACTACTATTACACATTTTTGTTCAAAAATCTTTTTTCGAGAAATTAACAAGAAGTCAAGAACATAATATGATTAAAAAGCTTTGACAGATGACACTGCAAAAAAAGGCCTTGAAGATTCTTTCTAAATGATTTTATCTTAAAAGTACGTATCATTATCGAATTAAATGATTATTCAAACATTATTTCGTTATTTAAAAAATTCCATTTTTGTGTTTCGTCTTCAAATTTCTTGTTTTTCTTTTAAATGGTCATTATATTGGAAATAATGATGACGATGATTTCTAATTGTTTGTAGTAGAGACAAATCAAAGATAAAAGTAAATATTGAATGCACATAAAACAGAACGGAATTCGCTTTAACGCGTCTTAATCTATCCTGTAAGAAATTAAATATTTTAATTGCACATTAAATTGAGACATTCGAGATTTCTCTCGAAAAGAGAAGCAACTCGCAGAGTTTTTACAAAATTTCAGCCTCCGATTTTTCGATATCGAAGTATATCTGTAAAATAAATTTCTATCATTGCTCTATTTTTTGACCCATGTCACGGTCACGCGGTTTCTCTCATGTGATCTTCGACCGAGATTTCAGAGGTGTCTCTTGACGTAATCCGACATCAAAGGAATTCACGTCGCGAGAGAGTCGTCGTTGCTCGACTCTCCCTCCACGATGGTGGTCATGGATACGATTTGCTGTTACCATGCGGCACATTCTTGGCTGAAAGGCGTTCTAGAACGGCCATCGTTGATTGGTCCTGCACGACGAGCCCCTGCCTGACCGGAATGACCTTCGCATACTGGTCCGATCCATTGGCGCCACTTATGATCCTCTCGCAGATTGATGAACGTGATGCAGGAGCGGCACTATTTAATAGCTCGTTTTAATCGGAGAGATTTATCTCCTTTTTTTTGTACACCTCGCTTCTACATCTAGTGCGCAGTATATATAGTACAAGTAAAAATATATATATATATATATAGATATGCTAAGGATGCCCTATTGGCCGTAAACTAGAGATAGAGACGAAGGAAGATCCGTATGATATAAGATCGACGCATGCGATAAATTTTCGTCGAAATTGACGAAATATCAATTCGAAGCCCGTGTTTCTGTTTGTTTCTGCTAATTTATTGTTCATCGCACAAATGATATGCAAAAGTCAAATCGTTTGCGCAATATCCAAGGTCGGCGCTTATGATGCTGAATATTTAAGCGAGACGCAATATTTGCATGTGATTTTGTAAATTTTAAGTTTTGTGACATCGAATGATATATTTTTCAATCGGAATAATATATACATATATGTATAGTATAACTTGTGTCGCGTTCTCTTTTGCAAAGCTATTTCCTACGCAGCAATATCAAAATTCTATTTTTTAGTCTTTCGATTATGTAACTAAAATTTCAATGAAATTATTTCTCGAAACTTATGTTATCTGACACATTATTTGATATCTGATACAGCTGTCCTTTTTATGTTTTACATGTGTGAATTTATTATCAAAAAATTGTTATCTCTAACGGTATATTATTTGTGTCGATGTATAGATTTTATCAAATTATTTTGTTATTATAAGAATATAGTATAACAATTGCAAAATCGTGTGATACCAAGGACTGATAAATAATTGCGCTTTGTATAAAATCGCCATCTTCTCGTATTCATACAGCGTGCTGATCATCTGCATTTTAATAAATATTTCTCGCGACATTGAAATTACTTTAATTATCATTCTCAGTATTTTTAATTTTTAAATTCCGCATTAGATCCAATCGCCACGCCAATGTAACGCTACCAGGAGATTACCAAGTGGTAACAGGACGCTCATCTGCTCTACTATCGGCGACACAATTCAGCGATATATGAGCAAACATGAACAAAGATACGCGATGGCGTTCGTTACGAGAGATCCATGGGATGAGTCGGAATTTTTTGCGATCAAGCCCTTGATGCAGAGAATATCAGACACAGAGGAATGAACCCGCAGGGCACCTGCACGCAACCACGTGACAAAAGTCACGCAGACGAAAGTTGGGGGCCGGAAAGATATGGTCGTCGCGCGATCGAAAATGACGTGATTTCGACCGACGCACCATTTCGTCATGTATGGATTATACATCGGTTACGCATAAAAGCCCCGATCACTACAAAGAAGCATACTTTTCGAATGAATATTATCGCGAATATTTCTACATCCGTCAATAATTCGAAGCTTTCCTGGTAATCCGCGAGTAGACGCGTTTAAAATTATTATTACATTTATTCTCGGTGAAAAAGTTTTTGTGATGAATTTCCTGTACCTGACATTTTTTCTTTTTTTTTATTTTTTTATTTTATCAATGTGGACTTTGATCGCGCGGACTGTAATGCGTTCGGCGAGTCACGGTTATCACAGTTTTTTTTAGTCGAACGTTATCTGTTTCTAGATGTATGTACGCGCGCGTCCTTCTTATACGGACGGTGAAGTAAAAAAATGCATAATGACGGTAATAGAATCTGTGTGCATGACGCAACAATATTGAATTATTAACAGGATACAAGCGGAGGGCGACGACCAATAGGAACGTCGCTTCCGCGGAGGCTCGACCGGCTCGACTTCATCACGTATACGTCGAGAGAGATCCCTGTGGCCAGCCGTTCTTTCAAGGAGAACCAAGTTGGGAAAGTTGCACGCCCGGCTGTTAGTTGATAAAGTCAGCCGTTTATCTCGCCTTGCTGGAATATTACGTTATTGCACATAGAGATAACGAAATATTGAACATCTAAATTTAAAACACCATGAAAACGAATCTGTATACGATCGTTCTATCTTATCGTTTAATGATATGGCGAGACGTACTTCTAATTACATAAATATTTATTAATGCGTAATCATTATACGTTCGCGACTTTCTGTTAGATATTAAAACGAAGAAAACGCTATTACCTCATTTTATTAAAGAAATTCCAATTTTTTTCAAGTAAATTTGCATCTATATACATGCATTCAGTATTAATCAAAAATTATACATATATTCAACAGCATATTAGTCAAAAGATAAATAAAAAAAACATCTTTTTTAAAGTTTCTTCCTCTCGTGAAGAAAGAACCATAAAAGATGCAAATGAATTATGCAAATAAATTATAAAACTCTGCGGAATATCACGTAGATCTCTCTTACGTAACCAAGATAGACAAACATATAAGCAGTGATTGTTTTATCTTTTATCTACTTGCATTATATAGAAAATCATATACGAAAGAGCGAGATATATTAATACAAATTATATAAGCATTAAAACAAATATCACAATGCTACTTAAAGTAGATAAAATAAACTTCTAAACTTTATGCACATATTTATAACCTTTATAACCTTTATGCACATATTTGTATTAGCGAGCGAGCGTGAAAAGGAGTTAATTATTAATCTGTTTTATTTTCTTTAATAATTATATAAATATACATGTATAATTTGGCATAAAATATTTTTATAAAATTATTAATTAAATAAAAAATGCTTTTTTATAGGTATTTTACAGGTATTTTCTGATACTCGTTCATGATTGTTTGTACTCTTTCGCTCGACCTGGACCCGGCTATCTGTCTCTAGGAAGTTTCGAGCTATTTATAAAATGTCGTACGTATGCCATGCACACATATATTCGCGAGAGAAAAGAGACGGACGTTCATATTTCTCGTAGGCTCGTTCTACAATAAGTCGTATGTCATTAATCGTAAGCAAATTGACCAACTACAGTCGATTATTCCGAGAATATTCTTAAAATAATTGACTGTGATTGGTCAATT
The DNA here is from genome assembly GCF_003651465.1 of Formica exsecta. NCBI lineage: Eukaryota > Metazoa > Arthropoda > Insecta > Hymenoptera > Formicidae > Formica > Formica exsecta. The sequence goes on from NW_021851936.1 coordinate 763,746, forward strand.
TGCTTACGACTAACGATATACGACTTATTGTAGAACGGACCGTAGCAAAAATATCAATGACAGATGATGAACTTGAAACGCGTTTTACAAATTTCGCTCCGCCTTCTTCTCTACGAAATGTTCGACACGAATGAACGTAGAGACAAAGGACCTTTTTCTCCTACCTACGTGCGTACGGAAAGTTTTCAAGCATTTGCGTCAGCGCCGTTTAACGCCTTTCATCGGATAGCCTCGCCCATGTCTGCAAGATTACAAGCGCAAGATCTTCTTATTATAGCAATATGCGTCTCTTGTATTAATAAGTAGACGCGACAAAATTAACAACCAACGTTAAAGTCACGCGATCTCGAAAATTTTACGAAATCTGCGACTATAAATTGACTATAAATGATAAGCAACTTGTCGATACGAGACAAGTTTACGTGCAATTATCGCATATAGCAATAACTGTAATTATTTTACATTATACCGTTATACGAGATTGTTCGTAATTATCGTTATAAAATAATCTGTTGAGGCAAAATATTCATCTGCAATTAATCGAGGACTAAGATTGTTATCTATTCATGCAATCCTGAGATGCGCAATTCACAGCAAAGCTCTTACCTTTGAAACGTTCTTCTTATTTGCGAAAGTTACCTTGTATTATACAGGACCGGTTTTTCAGCAATCTTGATTAACTGCCTAAGTTTGTCTCCGAGCAGGAGAGAGATTTAGCTACAAGCCGGGTTATATAGTTAACCGACATTGATGTGAAACCGGTCCCCCTAAACACGGTGCAGCTATATAGCGTGTGGCAATATTTTCGTGCTAAGGAAATATCATGGTATGCGACTTGACGTATGTGTATGCTACCGATCTGCAAAGTAAACGACTCATTCAAAGGCTATCTATCTGTCAATCGAAGATATGAGCGAGATAAACAACAATGTCCTGGCAAAATAATTTTGTAAACATTTATGAAATTATATCTGGAATTTAATCTATTTTTTATCCTGTGTAATTCCAATACAGGCGAATTTTTATTGACATATAAGCAGATTTTCTTTTTGCTACGGTGCAGTTATATCGATGCATCCTCTTGATTGAAATCAGTGTATTATCACTGAAAAGCAATGAATTGTCCCAATTATAATTATAAGACTGCAAATCAATGAAAGAATTATTGATTTACTGAAAGAATCAGTTAGTGATAGTGGCTGTTTCAATCAATGATATTTCAAAATGCATCTTGTATTATAATGTCGCATATGAAATAAATTAATAACAATATATTTTGTTAAAAAAATATCTGTGTTTAACCAAGAGTCTTGTTCATATTTTTGTAGAAATTCATAACATTTTGCGAATAAAACAATAATATATATAATTCTGAATTTTAATTGTTATACGTGTTTCATTCCAGGTGCGGAAGTTTCTTCCCAAGAGTAGCAATCCAAACTAAATAGAAAAAACTTTAAAAACTATATGAAATCTTATTGTCATAATCAACAAGACGGAGGAGCAAAATGTGAATATTTTCACTGAAAATCAGACCGAATCACTCTTATGTCACTGCTTTAATCAGAGACATTTTCACTGATTCAGTTTAAGATAGCGATGTTGGCTATCGCGTATTTTGAAGATTTATGTTACGAAAGCTCGAAAGAGTTATACATAGCTAAGAATTGGCAGCACCGAGGGATACTCAATTGGCTAAAGAACTGGCTAAAAGTTGATAAACTCAGAGACACGAGATCAAGTGTATATCTACTCAAAAGGCGTCTCGATGATGTTACACATTCTTGACCCTTTCGTCGCGTGACGACTATAGATGAATCGTGATTAAAGTATATCGCGTCAGCGACGATATCGACCCGGATCGATCGAACTGTTCGCCGCTTGCATAAGCGACCTTGGATTCTCCGGAAGAAGAAAAACATCAATAATGGACGGGCATAATATACGGGAGGTTTTATGTAAGATGTAAATCGATACGTATTCCCCCGTACAATGATACTTAATCCTTATTTCCGCGGATACGCGGAGAAGAAAACGGCGAGCTTCGGAAAAAAAATATATAAGTAGCGTAATCGCGCCTCCAACTTTTGCAGTCACTTTATCGCGAAAATCGCTTCAAACCGGCCTGCTCGCGCGCTGGAACGGAATCACGAAACGCCTGTTCTCCAGTATTGTTTACGGGTAACAATGTTGCATATATACGTTCAGTTATAATATGTGTCTTTAGGAATAAGTGTAGATTTCGCGCTCAAAAAATGTTCGGAGGTTCAACACAATATTTTTAATCAAAAGAAATTTTGCTCGAGTGACGTCGCCAGAGAAAGAAATATTCCATGAATATTTTGTGAATACATGTTTGTTTTTTAATCATAACTAAACTTAATCATTTTGAGGGGAAGGATTTGCGAGCAATCTAACGAAAACGCGTAAAATCTTGAATATCTATCTATTATGGGTACGAACGGACCCGATAGTCTCTCGTGCGATCTACCGAGGATAAATTTAGTTTATAACTGGATTTAATAATTTGATCAGCTGTTTATGAGATGGGATTTTAATAACAAAGATTGGAAATTATTTCGTTAGTTATCTCTTCTTAAAAAAATTCATTATATACGGGTGACTTTGCTTATTCCGACTGTACCTGTACGTGCCTCCGAGTGAGTAAGCGTTAAAAATTTGATTTATCGGCACAAAAATTATTCTTGTGCAACACGCTAATCAACTCGTGCGCGTTATGCCGCACGTAACGCTATTCGCGGCGGCATCGTTTGAAGGTCATCGTCACTCGCGTGATGTGTCGTCGTGTGGGGGCTCGTCCGGGGGCTGGACCAATCGCGTCGCAGAAAGGCAAGACGGCGCCCGTACACACACACACATACATATATGCATACGGCACGTCGCTTATTTTACTATCATTTCTTGGAAGATTACATCAGCTACGTACCACAGTATGTAACGTTAAAATCTAAATTTAGTTGGATTATAAAAAGTTGCAGATGAGAAGGAGGACTCACGTACAGATTTTGGCATTCGCTCTGCGAGATTTCTTGTTCACGTGATTAATAAATTCGGTTACGAGAAAAAAAAAATGAGCGGATGACATGTCATCTCGCACGCGGACTTCTTCGTGCGATGTCTCAGCTTTCACAGAATAAAAACAAAAGTATCAGGCGATAGCAAAGATCTTAAGATATTATTGTATTCGATTTCAAGATTAAGCGAAATTTATTTCACGCGGAGCAGCGTAAGATGATCATATCCTTCTATGTATCAAGTGAAAGAAATTACAACAAAGTTTTTAAAAAAGAATAAAAAATTAGGATATGGAATAGAGGTAAATATTGAGATAAATAGTGACCCTGAACTTTTAGTTACGGTCCACAAAAACAACATTTGAAAAGGATATTTAAAAAAGGAGAATACGCCTTCGAAAATCAATCCGATTTTAAATTCTTTACATTGTAATCAAAGAAAAAATCGAAATAATTTTATTATCTACAGCTTATTATCATTTAAACTATGTATTAGCTGCTCTTATGCGGAAGTATTATTTTTTTCTTTTTAAAATATATAATCTCAATTTGCATGTGTAAATATAGAGATTTCGAAACAAGTAAGATGTATTGTAATATGACAATCACATCTTTTCAAGCATTATTCAAAGCAATAAAATATCTTTTATGACTATTTTGATGGTGAAGTAATTCACACAGTCAACATAAATCTACGGTCTAAAGAATCTCTACCCAGGCAATTGTGAGATGCGCAAGAATCGATTCTACATTCGGAATTGAAATGAAAAGGGAGGTCGTAATGGTGCTTCTAGCTTGTTGACCCCCGTTGCTTTCTATCAAGAGACGTCAGCGCTTCGACGCCGGAACCATAAATTTTTATTATCAGATAAAATCAACGATAAATTGCGTCGTCAAGGATGTCTAGTTAGTACAATATGCTGGTTAATATAAACCATCACTGTTCTCTTCTGTGGTTGATCCCATAAATTGAAAAGCCGCGCACTTAGCAAGCCTTCGCTATCGTTAATTCAATTAGTACTACACTGTCTTAAACTGAATCAATGAAAATGTCACTGATTTAAAGTAGCATCATAAGATTTCACCGAAGTGAGTATTTTATTGATCTTCAGTGAAAACACTTACACTTTGTTCCTCCGTCTTATGTCTCACTGATGATGGCAATAAGATTTCACCGAAAAATCAATAATAATGTACATGTTTACAAGATATAGCTTTTAAAGCTTTTTTATGCTTTATAAATATTTTCCTTCTACTTCTTGTAGGAATGTTTACGAATGCGATAAGACAAAACGTAGAATAATATGGAAAATCTCTAATAAATTTTCATTTTGAACTTTCAACTATCTGAATCTAATAACAAAGAATATATATCTTGAAAAAGTAAATTAGATATATACCTTGAAGCTAGTAAAGACAACACACGAATGCCATTAGTGTATTTTTCAAACGTTTGCAAAGAGATGTCATTAATTATCAATTAACAAATTACTTATCAAGACTTGTGGTATCTCTTACATATTTTAATTAATGTTTCCTCCATGTTAATTCTTGTTCTTTTATCCTTTTTAATTCTTGTTGTGAGGAGGAGGGGAAGAATGGGACAAGGAGTTAGTTCGAAAAACTAATATTATAAATTCATCAATATCGATAAGCGCTTTGATGAAATCTTGATTCTCGTGGAAACTTAAATCTAATTGCGTGTTTAGAATGAATCGATATTAGCATCCGTCTCGATAATAATACATTCGCCTTTTTCATTACGCCTACAAGATACAAATATCTTAGACACGTAATGTTTGATAAAAGTAATCTCGAGATAATTACGTTGATCTTTAATATTGAAATCGCGTACTTTGTACTTCGACACCGGAGATAATCTTTGATCCATCACGTCATACAATCTTCAAATATTTGTAATACTTCCGAATATTTCGCGATCGATAAGTATCATATCTCTGTCTTCCAGACAATTCTGCACTAAATGAAAACCGCTTTTATACAATTTGTAAGCTATAAAATTTTCAAAACTAGATTATATATGAATTTATATATATTAAAATAGAACAAGGTCTATTAATTAATTATTCTGTTATTTTAGTTATCATTAATTATGTACGATTTATTTATTTCTCTCAGCAATACTAAAATCTGAACGAAACGTAAGAATACTTTGTATCACTTTTATTAATTTGAATATTTTTTAAATTTTCAGAATTTAAAGCTATATTAAATGATTTCCAAAAATGCACAGTTTTATATTTTATTATCCAGAAAGAATTGAATAAGACTTTTCCAAAAGTCTATTCGTTAATACATAAGCGTAATAAATTTTATAGTTAATTATTATTATTTGGTAACTATTATTTGATAATTATTTGTCATAGCTAATTGCATAAATTAGATAACGATAAAGAAAACAGTGCCCTTTTTATAATATACAGTTTTTTCATATATAATTTACAAGTTTTCAAAAACAATTACGTATTTTTCACACAAATTATTAATCATTCTTTTATGTATGTGTATTACCATAAAATAATATCCCTGTCTGTATAAAATATGACATCGACTGAAGTCTCTCATATATCGTCTATATATCGTTACCAAAGTCCCTTCGAAGGCTTTTGAAGTATCGAAACGAATCCAAGACCGATACAGAATGTGCAGTTTCTCGATGACGACGACAACCGATGACAGTAGGATAATCGTGAACGCGAGATCCCGCCGTGAGGATTACTTCCCCATTCGTTGGATAGACCACTCCTGCTGGCACAGCGGGCAACGATTGTTCTGTTTGACCCAGAGCGACATGCAGCAGTAGTGAAACGAGTGGTTGCACTCGCCCCAGACGACCACGCAGTCCTGTCGGCCGTAAACCTCCTTCTTGCTCTCCGCCTGGCATCGCAGACAGGCGTCTGAAAATCGAAGAATAGATAGTGACGATTAGCGTTCGCGTATAGAATAGGAAAGTTCAATGTGATCTCTCGGTGTAAAAGTTTTTTTCTGTCGGTAAAAAAAAAAGGATCAGAAGTTCGTTTCTCTTTCTTTTATCTTTCACTTTATATGTCCATATTCGATATTTATAACTCTAAGAAATTTAAATATATATTAGGTTATATATATATTTGAAAAGCTTTTTTATTTATTTACATTTCTTTTTATTTTGAAATGAAAGTTGCTTCTTGTATCTTATTTTTCTTTATATTTTTGTCTCATATATAAATACCGCAGGAAAAATACCAGAAAACTTTCCAAGAGCAGCAAGATATATAGAAGTCTATAGATTGCTATAGTTTGGCCATCAAATTCGCAAATACTGTGCGCAATAAATATTCATAATGAGTATAATTGTTAGAATTTAAAGTTTTTAATAACGTAATAAGCGGGAAAAGATCGGAAAAAGTTAAAATTACAATAAAGTAATAAAATTGTGGAAGCATAACCGTCCGAGCAACGAATAATATTGCATAATTCTCGAAATTGATCCTTAAACTTCATTTGACATTTAAGAATGATATATACAATAAAAATATAATAAAAATATATAGGACGATTAATGACGCGCGCACGAGGGTATCTGATATTCGCAATACGTGATTAATAATTAACGGGAGAAAAAATTTTAACATAAAAAATCATAAAATGTGCCTGTTAGAATTAGGTCGCACGTGTGAGTGATATATCGCGATCTCGCGTGTCGAGGCAATAACTGAGGATTAAAAAGAAAAGAGAAAGTATGTGCTAGCTGTTAAAAAATTTTCGCAGATTCTCTCTGTATGCCTTACATAGAGATAAGATTCGTGAGATAAATTCTCCAAAAGAGAGAGAGAGAGAGCGGACAATCCGCGGATTAACGCGTTTAAAACGGCTTATGGTCGGTAAACACGATAAATGGGACCGAAATTGCGACGATAACGTTAAGTCTATTTAATTGTGTTATCACGTACGTCACGTACGCTCAAACTTGCCTTATCCTCGCGACTGAGAAAGAGAGAATTGCAATCATAAAAAAATTTCTTTTTCAAAACTCATTTATTCGTCTCTGCAAAAGTCATAAAAGATAAAAATGCAGATTCACGATATCATAAATATTTTAGATTGACTAAATAATGCAGCTGTGACGCGTGCAATCCAATATACATAATTTAACCCGATTTAAGCCATGTATATTTTTATTCTCCTCTCTCTCCCTCTCGAAAAGAGTATCATCTCTTTTTTTTTTTTACACGAAAGCATATTCTGTCACGAATATAGATGGAGAGATGTTTGAAATGTCAGAAGAAAACAAGACTATCTTATTACTCGCATTCGCACGTGTATAATATTTTGCACGCGCGTCTCTTTTAAGAAATTCCTTTCTTTCCATCTTGAAAATGTGTAAAAGCCATCCTACACGAAACAAAATAAAAGAACAAGTACGCAAGTGTTTTGCAAACGCATTCGGATTTGCGGCCGTCGGATAATTACGTGCCGATCCCCGTGATTTAACTTTATTACGTCTACGTGTTTCGCCTGTCGGTGTCACGTTCATCCCTTATCAAAATCATTTCCGTGAGATGTAAACGTGCTCGCTCAGCAAAAGCGCAGCATAATCGCGCACAGGCCAGACATTCCGTGACGAACGGAAGAATACTGGAGAAAACACACATGGGGGAAGAGATTCCTCTCATGGAAATCTTTAGAATTAAAGGGACGTGCAAGTCGCGTAAGACGGGCGTCGAGGAGACGATTACACGTGTACAAGGCGATTTTTAATCTTTTCGTACGGTAGCTAAACGTACAAAAATATATTATACGCTTCGTGATCACGAAAAATTTATTTCTAGCTCCCTATCTGTGTTGATTATTCGACGATAAATATGTATAAACGCGTACGGATAAACAGACGCAATGTGAAACGTGAAACGCCGATAAGTTGTGGACGGAAATAGCAGAGAACACTGCGTTGCTTTGTTTATCTCTCATTATAATATATATATAATGCTAAATAAACATTAGATAATTCTATATAAAATAAATATTATTGTAGATAATTCTGTAATCGACTCATCATTTTTTTCGAATCCATCAAAAAATCAAAAACATGAAAAGAATTACTTTTTGAAATTAATATTTCGATTATACTTTTATAGTTGTGATAAAATTATTAATTAAAAATTAAATCATTATATTGTATCATTAAATTTATAACAGATTCGAGATAGAACGAATCTCGACAATTTGTTCGGCCAATTTTCCTTTCTTGTGCGAATGTAAAATATCATTTTATGTTGGCAGAATGAATTATTCCAGCAATATTGTCATTGTATTTAGTGAAATTATAAAAAACAAATTTCGTGCTTATAATATCACGAAATTTTATTTTGGTATATTTATAAAACCGTGACATTTTTTTTATTAACTCATTATCAGTTATTAAAATTGTACTGTAATATTAATATTATTAAAATAGTTTCTTGTACATAAAACAGATTCGAATTTAACGAACATATTATTCCACACGATATTAAAATCAATTGTGCGTGTATCCAATTTTTCTATATATATTTTATCTAAATTATCTATTTCAAAATACAAATTAAAGAATCGAAAAATTTAAAGATAGATATTAAAACTCGCGCGCACAAGAAGAGCGTTATCACATAAACAAAAATAGAGCCGAATTAATATATATATTTTCAAAGAGATATAATTATATATTATATATGTAAACTGCAAATATATTTAGTTTTTTTCTCGCTCTACCGCTCGCATGGCGAAAAATATAAACCGTGTCTCTCCTGCAATACTTGCCGCCAAAGCGGATATTAAATATCGCTTGACGCTGCTCACGCCACTGTATAAGTGTCCAGTAGAATTCCATAGGCTTATCAACGAATCCAACTGCATAATTATCACGCATAATTATTAACCATCTGATATACGTCGCATGCGTCCAGTGTATAAAGGAACTCTCATCGCTCTTTGAACACCTTGCATTAATGATAAACGAAACAGATCATAGGCTGTCTCCTTCTCTCTTCCAGATTTCTAACATTCGTCAATTTTTAACGCATGCGGATATGTACGCAGTTCAACAATGTCTGCTATATCAATCTTAATATGAAAATTATTTTTTTTTACATTATTCTATCATTGTTTTCTGTGTACCAAAACCAGCGCCGTTCTTTTTATCTCTACGAATTATTCGATTATAAAAATATTCAGTATCTTACATCGAAAAATTACCTTTTTTTTTTAAATAATAAGTGACAAGAGAAGATGAAAAAAAGGAATTCCCTTGAAGAAAGGAAAAAACCACGACCTGCCTCTAACTTGGCGCTTGCATCCGTGTCGAGCATATCCCGGCAGCGCACTTACATCGATACGACTCAATCAAAGCATCGATTGACGAGGAAGAAATTTCCGTCGTTATCTAGCCGTCTGTCGACGCATCGTCGAGAATTAATCGACGATGCGTCGACAGAACGTTCCGCTCGAGGGGAGGGGAGTGCAAGAGAGAAGGACGATGGGTGTCAGTTTCTCGTTGACCCCCTCCGGGGGATCGGGGCAAGCATGCCTTGGACGTGCCCCCGGACCCAGCCGAGCCATTGGGCCAATTAAGTGCGACAACGAAGATGCCGTCATCGCGACGAGGACGATCACCGCGATAAGCGTCGCGATCATTCGACTTGATTCCAGAAGAATTTTGTCGCGTGTTAGATTTTTAGATTAAAATTTCTCTTACGCGGACGCGTATTCTGAGATTTTAGATAGAGTAAACTGCACGAGAGGAAGGTGTTGAAATAGAAGATTATAATCTTGACAAACGATTTGTCGATGGAGAAAATTCCACGAGGGCAGTTGTTATTTTTTGCAGCTTTTCAAATTGTATCAAACTATTAAGAGAGATCCCCTTTAAAATGATTTATCTGAATATTTCGACCTTGTTCTATCTAATTTCAATTTGCAATATAAACACAGTATTTTCTAATTTTTTAAATCACCGGGATTCCATCGACAAACCTACAGATTTGTTCAAAGAGGGATTCTTTCTAATCCAACATAGAAAATTTTCAAAATTTTCCCAGGTACAGCATAGATTTCGATTAAAATGTTCACATTATAATAGATGTATCGTATTGATGTCAAGGAGAAATCCCTTTTCGAATTTAGAATTTTCGAAACAAAAACTGATGCAAAAATTCGCATTTTATTTGACACTTCTGATCTGCATCTTTATAAATTTCTCAACTCGAATCCATGATTTAAAAAAAAAAAAAAACTGACTAGATTCTAGAAATATTTTTTAGATATTATAATATTTATTTTAAAGCTTGGCATTAGAATTTCGAAAATATATTGAGTATAATATAATTCCATATACTTTATATCTTTCCAATTAAATTTTAAAATTAAAGAAATAGCGAGCCGACTCCAAAAAGGATACACATTCTTGAGATCTCGTACAATCACGTTACTTTTGATGATTACATTGTAGTTAAGAGATCATATATAGTTTTTCGTCTTGTTACATCGAATAATTTATATACCCTAGTACGGAAAATTTTCCGTGCTTATCAATATTATTAAATCTTACATTGTGTTGCTGTCACTTCGTAAGTAGCGTGTTGCGTCATGATGAATAATCTACTTCAATCGCGTTACACACATGACGTAACGCGTGCTAATATATTTTCATTAAATCAGGTTCCATACGGCGTATTTCGTTTTATCAACAATTCTTTTGGCCCTATATTCGTGTGCGAGGCCTCTTAACTCTTATATAATTTTATCAAACAATTCTAAACTCTTAAGATCTTCTTAAACTCTTAAGATGCGAAATTACTGATAATGTCACATAAGATACTTTATCATATATACACTCTTTTTGCCTCTATCTTTCTCAGTAAAATATCATGTAAGCTAGTATTACACGGGGAAAGTCCAAATTACAGAGTTCATGGAAGAAACAAAATATTTTGCACGCACATTCGATTAACATGTATTCACGGACGTTACGTCAGCATTAAACAATTGTAATCAATTCATCATGATTAACAATTGTAGAAACCCAGAGTTTAATGTCGCATACAGTCAATATTGAAATTAAATATATGGTTTTTTCCCACATCAATTACAATGCATATAATATAATAATATAACTGTTAGTTGCAGTGCCGCTCGCGACACAACATAGTTGTATGATTCCGTTCATTAAGCGCTCATTGTTGCGTGATCCTTTAATCCGCATGATATCGTTACTGGTGGGATGACAGTCGAACAAATTGCGGTCTGATATTTCAATGTCAAAGACTGAATCGCGAATACGTGTCGCGCGAAAATCTTTTGATGGGATACGTTATTATTTACAATACGACATATTCAATTACACAGTTCGACAAAAAATAATTTTTTTCTGAATATGAAAAAAAAAAGTGATCATCTTGATTCTGATAATTTGGATTGCAACAGAATTTCTTCAATTTGTTACATATCGTAGTTATAACATGAAAAAAATATACTAAAATATTATAGTTCATTTTTACAACTTTGATCACACAGTTTCTCCAAATTATGATGTGACGTTTTTTTAAATAATAAGTGACAAGAGAAGATGAAAAAAAGGAATTCCCTTGAAGAAAGGAAAAAACCACGACCTGCCTCTAACTTGGCGCTTGCATCCGTGTCGAGCATATCCCGGCAGCGCACTTACATCGATACGACTCAATCAAAGCATCGATTGACGAGGAAGAAATTTCCGTCGTTATCTAGCCGTCTGTCGACGCATCGTCGAGAATTAATCGACGATGCGTCGACAGAACGTTCCGCTCGAGGGGAGGGGAGTGCAAGAGAGAAGGACGATGGGTGTCAGTTTCTCGTTGACCCCCTCCGGGGGATCGGGGCAAGCATGCCTTGGACGTGCCCCCGGACCCAGCCGAGCCATTGGGCCAATTAAGTGCGACAACGAAGATGCCGTCATCGCGACGAGGACGATCACCGCGATAAGCGTCGCGATCATTCGACTTGATTCCAGAAGAATTTTGTCGCGTGTTAGATTTTTAGATTAAAATTTCTCTTACGCGGACGCGTATTCTGAGATTTTAGATAGAGTAAACTGCACGAGAGGAAGGTGTTGAAATAGAAGATTATAATCTTGACAAACGATTTGTCGATGGAGAAAATTCCACGAGGGCAGTTGTTATTTTTTGCAGCTTTTCAAATTGTATCAAACTATTAAGAGAGATCCCCTTTAAAATGATTTATCTGAATATTTCGACCTTGTTCTATCTAATTTCAATTTGCAATATAAACACAGTATTTTCTAATTTTTTAAATCACCGGGATTCCATCGACAAACCTACAGATTTGTTCAAAGAGGGATTCTTTCTAATCCAACATAGAAAATTTTCAAAATTTTCCCAGGTACAGCATAGATTTCGATTAAAATGTTCACATTATAATAGATGTATCGTATTGATGTCAAGGAGAAATCCCTTTTCGAATTTAGAATTTTCGAAACAAAAACTGATGCAAAAATTCGCATTTTATTTGACACTTCTGATCTGCATCTTTATAAATTTCTCAACTCGAATCCATGATTTAAAAAAAAAAAAAAACTGACTAGATTCTAGAAATATTTTTTAGATATTATAATATTTATTTTAAAGCTTGGCATTAGAATTTCGAAAATATATTGAGTATAATATAATTCCATATACTTTATATCTTTCCAATTAAATTTTAAAATTAAAGAAATAGCGAGCCGACTCCAAAAAGGATACACATTCTTGAGATCTCGTACAATCACGTTACTTTTGATGATTACATTGTAGTTAAGAGATCATATATAGTTTTTCGTCTTGTTACATCGAATAATTTATATACCCTAGTACGGAAAATTTTCCGTGCTTATCAATATTATTAAATCTTACATTGTGTTGCTGTCACTTCGTAAGTAGCGTGTTGCGTCATGATGAATAATCTACTTCAATCGCGTTACACACATGACGTAACGCGTGCTAATATATTTTCATTAAATCAGGTTCCATACGGCGTATTTCGTTTTATCAACAATTCTTTTGGCCCTATATTCGTGTGCGAGGCCTCTTAACTCTTATATAATTTTATCAAACAATTCTAAACTCTTAAGATCTTCTTAAACTCTTAAGATGCGAAATTACTGATAATGTCACATAAGATACTTTATCATATATACACTCTTTTTGCCTCTATCTTTCTCAGTAAAATATCATGTAAGCTAGTATTACACGGGGAAAGTCCAAATTACAGAGTTCATGGAAGAAACAAAATATTTTGCACGCACATTCGATTAACATGTATTCACGGACGTTACGTCAGCATTAAACAATTGTAATCAATTCATCATGATTAACAATTGTAGAAACCCAGAGTTTAATGTCGCATACAGTCAATATTGAAATTAAATATATGGTTTTTTCCCACATCAATTACAATGCATATAATATAATAATATAACTGTTAGTTGCAGTGCCGCTCGCGACACAACATAGTTGTATGATTCCGTTCATTAAGCGCTCATTGTTGCGTGATCCTTTAATCCGCATGATATCGTTACTGGTGGGATGACAGTCGAACAAATTGCGGTCTGATATTTCAATGTCAAAGACTGAATCGCGAATACGTGTCGCGCGAAAATCTTTTGATGGGATACGTTATTATTTACAATACGACATATTCAATTACACAGTTCGACAAAAAATAATTTTTTTCTGAATATGAAAAAAAAAAGTGATCATCTTGATTCTGATAATTTGGATTGCAACAGAATTTCTTCAATTTGTTACATATCGTAGTTATAACATGAAAAAAATATACTAAAATATTATAGTTTATTTTTACAACTTTGATCACACAGTTTCTCCAAATTATGATGTGACGGAGCAATTAAAAATTTACTATTTAGCGTAAAAAAACTACGGGAAATGATTGTGTATTTTTTGTTTGTTGAACTATGTTATCACAAACGCGACTCCCGGGAAGAGTGTAGTCGCGTTATCGCCAACTCGCGATGTTTTCAAGTTCATCAGAAAATAAATTCTCCAACGCGCAAAATAAAAATAAACGTGCGTACTTTGTTATGTACATTGACAGTCCGATGCATTTCTCACGGAAGGAGCGTAATATTTTCACGGCGATGATGGGTGTTTCGTTCGTGGACGATCGGAAATAGATTCGAGATTGAGATATAAATCGAAAACGGCTTCTCTCTTAGAATAACTCATTGAAACGAATGCGATATGGTATTCCAGTTACGGAGAAATACACGTGTAATCTAACTACGCAATTACGGAATGGCAATACTTATACAGATCGCGTGAGAGCATTGTGTGTATATTGTCCGAACGTTCAAGAGAAGCATTGAGACTCCTGGTTCGGTTCCTTAATTAATTGCTTTGGGCTATTAATAGATTCACCGAGAGTCAGATTAGCCTTTTAAGCGATAAGATCGCGCTCGCGCGCGGCAGTCCAACTACGAAATGATTGATCAAGATTGATCAATAATTGATTCGAGAAGCGTGGAAACTTCATTTGCAAATCATATGTTTCTTCAATACGGCTATTTGTGTATACTATGGCCGTGTTCCGAAATTCACTGCTAGAAGGAGAAAGAAAGAGAGAGAGAGAGAGAGAGAGAGAGAGAGAGTACTAGAAATCTATAATATATATTATGAATTATAGATTTCCAGTACTGGCAGTGAATTTCGGAACACGACTTATATCCTCACGGAAAAAAAAAGGAACGGGAAATATTTTTATAAATTTTTATTTTCAATAATTTAAAATAATACCATTTTATGCAGATTAAATTAAAGTAACCCTATTTTATAAATATATATAACAGTTTTTCACAACTAACACGTATACTTGGCGCCTTTTTTAATCTTTTTTAAAAAAGTTTTTAGGGTTTTGTTATACCGGAATAGAATAAAAAACAGAAAATGCGAAGAAATATCTATAAATATATAATACAATATCTAACGCGTGATTATTTATTCACGACATATTATTTCATAAATGGCTATTGTTCTTAAGAATTTCTACAGAATTCTTAAACTGAAAAAGAAACAACCAATTGGACTTTAATTGCGTTAATAATCTAGTCATATGACCTTTTCCGCGGACATACAATTATCGTCTTTGTTTCGTCGATTCGTCGCAGTATCGACCAGGCACGAACGAGGGCAAAAATTGTTTTAATTCTCGCGGAAAATTCTACTACGAGTTACGAAATCGATTGCATAACATGTACAAAAAACTGAAAGAGAACTGTCTTAACTGGAGAGTCTCTTATTATTCTGATTAGAAACGTAATCAACTGCTGATGAATCATTTCATCTCTCTTAGGCTAATTTTAGTTCTGCTTCAGAAATCTCTATCGTGATTTACACGCAGACCTACCGAAATCTTGACGGATACTTGTTCTCGCTATTAACAAAAACATCAGCCGTCGGTTAATATTATATAATGACTAAGAAGGGAGGGAGGAGGGGGAAATGATCAGAAGGAAAAGAGGCACGTGACTGGGAACCGATGCGTGCTCGATTGCAGGAGCGACACGTGCGAGCCGTCCGTAAAACCGCGGCCAGATCTCTCATCGGGAAAACGGTACAGAACGGTATAGGTCAAGTTCACGGTTAGCACAATGATAACGCGCGACTGTGACTTCGCGCAGATAAGACTAGGTAAGCGCGTGCCGGCATGCATCACGATCTATTTGAGCGAGTGTACCGGCAATTATTAGACTAATGATCAAATATAAATGTATAAAAATTATATAATTAGACTAATGACAAATAATATTTAAGTCTGAAAAAAATCACCTCTCTTGTTAAAAAATTTTAATATCGAGTAGGCTTTGAGTAGGAGAATTTTAACTTGATCCTCTTTATTAACAAGATATTTAATATTGAAGCTTAATAAATTATGTAAAAAATACAGTTGCGTCAAATTTTCGATAAAGAATGAATTGAAGAATACGAGATAGGGAATCGTGATACAATAAAGATGATTCCTCGTTCAGAAATAAGTCAAAAATGTACAATGAAATTTTTTCGTACTTTGTTTTCGAATAAATTTTTTAAACCTCGAAAAAACTTTAAAAATTAATAACATATTTATTATATAAAGAAATTCATATTTACACGATGTACCACATTTCCCAATTTACACTTGCTAAAGGAAAATGCGCCATAGCATGTAGGATGAGGAGCGGATTTATTTATCAGTAGATAGCGACCATATACAGCGAGCGAGACAGAAAGAGATGACAAAAGAGTACCAATTATTTTCTACAGAAAGATTCTTTCATACGAGACCATTTGTTTGATACAATATGCATGATGAATTCCAACTTTATTCCTCACAATAGAGAAGAAGAAACTTCGTCTCACACAATAAGAGAATTATTCTCTTCCAACTGCGACTTGTCAAAAGCCGTGCTACTTTGTGATATATCTTGAATAATGAATCAAAACTCATCATATGGCAATCATTATTGTAGACCGTCTCGCCACCGCGATAGGGAATAGAGAGAGAGACAGAATAAAAAGATAATAGTTTGCGCGCAATTAATATTCAACTAACTCACGTTACTCAGCATCGTGCAGACTGCGCATATTCAATGATGTTTTGCGTTTGTTCAATAATTCCGCTCAATATGCAGGCGAGGTTCTAACGCTTTATGGCTTGGCGATGGTAAATACATGCGCGAATACATTTACGAATGACAAATTGCGTACGAAAAATACACTTGTTAAGTGTACATATGCACATGTTAGGTTGCGTTTCGTTACGTATATTTCGCAAAATTTATGATATTTAGAGAGATATCTACGAGGCTCTTAAAATATTGAATTAATATTTTTACTTTACGTTTTTTATTTACTTTTGCACAAAAAATTCTTCCTTTTTCGATTGCATTACGTTACAATTCCTTGTGTATTTTTGATTTTATATCGAATTAACAAAATATTTAATGTTGTAACAAGAACCAAAACTTTCGATTAACCGTTTGCCAAAAACAAATCGGTTCATTTGTTGCATCATAAACAAAAAAATGGAAATTTCAACTCTATTTATTCTTATATCGTATATTTTTTTTTTTTTTGCAGCTTGATATATACAATTCTTGAACAGCAATATTTTTTCCCAATCTTGGCTCGCAAGATTTTTATCATGCTTAATTTCCATCTATAGATATCAAACAAACGAAGCTAGATACCGGTTTAATATTTTGCATTCAAATTTTACTTACAAATGCTATAAATTAGACAGATGTAATGTTTAGTATGTAATTGTAGTATGTAATGTTTTTACTTGTAAACACAAGGCGTAGTATTGCTTACGTCAAATCAAACTAATCAGATTCGAATGATCTACAGATGATAATCACATTAATGTAGAAAAAAATATATTGTGGCTCTTAGTCAATGTCAACTTTAAATATTTCTATGCATTTCCGAGTTCACGTGCGCACTTATTTTTGACCTTCGCCCCTCGCGACAACAACATAGGAAAGGTACCGGCAGAAGACTCCGTTTAAAGTTGTTAGAAAAGATTAGCAACGTGTTTTCGCTTCAACTACTTCAAATAGATAAAGAGTAAAATATTCCATCGTGTTCTTAAAGGGGCGCAAAATCACACGTGATCGGAATGTTTGCCTCATTTCTAAAAGAATTTTTTGATAAAAATCATCAAATACTTTTTTTTCAGACAACGAGAATCATTATTTTATTATTATAATGTGCAATTTTTATACAAATCGTGTTACATTTATAAAAAAAATATGATAAGGAAAATATAGCAAAGATAAAAAAATTCTGTGTTATCTACGTCAATTTTTCCAATATAATACCGCACAAATTTATCGTTAGACAAAAGTGCATTAGTTTTTGATGCACCCAAATATAGTGCACGCTTGTCGAAGTATAGTTAAAATTTTGGAATTTCTCGAAAACTTTACGCTTTACTCAAATGACGTTACACTGACATAAATGCGCTTTAAAGCGGGAAATGAAAAAAATGAATAAATATGAATAGCTTTTTGCGAGAAGTATCGTAGTTACTTCAGAAGTGTGCTTTGCATAGCACGCGGCAGTAACGATCGTGAGATAGACTGTGCATGTTCGTTCCTGGCTGATAAGGAACTTTTTCACACAATCATCCCGATATTTTTCCAATTTCATAGCCGCAGCGTATCGACCCTTGAGACGCACGAGTTTCGTTTCCTTTGGAACTGATTATCTCGAAATAGAGATGGTAAGATTTTCCTAAATATTTCGACAAATATTCGCGTTTATCAACTCGACGCTTTTGTAACCACTCACATATGCACATAACTGCTTATCTATTTGTTTCATATGTAATTTTCTAACTTTCCAGAATAAGCAATTCTTTTTAAAAATAGTAATTACATGCAAAATTGCCTGTTTTGCATTATTCATGTGCAATCACATTTTCGGTTTAGTATTTTTATTTAAACTTTTATTGTGTCGCGATAAATTGGTTTATAAATGAGCTGAATCACATTTTATAATACATTTACAAATTTAAATTACGTTTTAAATCCAATAAAAAAAAAAAAAAATGTTTATACAAATTAGCACTGAATCTCTGATAAGACTCATACCGTAAAGTGTTTTAAATGCCAGAATTCTTTAAACGATATATACGTTCTGCTATTGTCAAATTTGGAGACTTGATAAATCTGACGCAATAAATCCTCCGTCTGTGGGTATTTTATTGTTAATAGAATGCAAGCATTCGATCGCGAAATACATGTTCTATAAAGCATATCGCATTCAATGCGCAATGTTTCGCGGTGTAATATGTGGCAAATCGTAAATACAGAATTGATTAAAGCGAGACGCATTCTTTGAATGGAATCGTTCCAAGTTCAGCTGGTGGGGTTGCGGGTGTCGTTTGAAGACCTTTGACTCTCACACTTGAGAGTCCTCGTCCTTCTTAATATAAAATGTCACCAGTACAAACGTTTCGAATCGCTCAACAAAATATTTTAAATAATTAAAATTAGCGGATGCATTTTTCGAATATACAAAATATTCGAGATTATATGAACATATGAAACATTTATATCTTTTGGTAAAACGTAAGGCAATTTGATTCTCTTCGCGAAAATTTTAATAGATTTTGTGCCCTTATTAATTTTCAATATTTTACAAGATGAATATTCCTTAATACATTCTTTTTTTTTTTTATCGTAATAACGTTTATGTATACACAATAAAAGTAATCGCTTTTTTTCAAATGATGAAAATAATGTGCGAATCGAGAAGCTCTGAATAACAAATTAGTTACAACTAGTTTGCATGTAGACTTATAAGTGACTTATACATATATCGCCTCTAGGCGATATTCTATTATTCTATTCTATTCTATTAGAGTTCTGATATTTAAAACACTTTACGATGTAAGTCTTACCAGAAAGTTAATATTAATTTGTATAAACATTTTTTTTTATTGGATTTGAAACAATTTAAATTTGTAAATATATTATAAAATGTAATTCAACTCATTTATAAATCAATTTATTGCGACACAATAAAAGTTTAAATGAAAATACTAAACCGAAAATGTGGTTGCATATGAATAATGCAAAACAGTCAATTTTACATGTAAGTCAATCATTTTCTTCCTTCAAAGAATTTGCGCAGATCATAAAGTTACTTCAAATAGTTGCTAATGTGTGTGACTAATGATCGTGTATTCTTGGTCGACAGTAGATATAAATGTATAATATTGTCGGTAAAAATAAACCGATCAATCATTTCTGATAAATTACTAAATGATTATTAGCGTATCGCAATCGTATACGAAATTTAAAACGTCTGCAGAAAGAGAAGCGCAATCATAGACGTCTTCCTCTACTTTTACCAATCAGATTCGCGGTCGCGGAAGTCTTTACCACTGACCACAAGCGAATTTTTATCCTCTCGTTAGAAACAGAGGAAACCTTTTAAAATCGCTGATTAGCGCGACAATTCGTCGTAGAAAGTTCCAATGCTCAGCGTAGACAAGTGCACTGAAAATACTCGGTAATTTGTGGTATTACCAAAAATAGAGTTTCGATTCTGCTTCAATGATAGAAATAACGAAAATGAATCTGCCCGCTAAGAATCTTGAAATTTATATATAAAGTCAAATCCATAATAACTAATAAAAAAAAAGATGTTATATTTTCATATAAAATTTGTTTTGCACGTGACTTACAACTTCGTTGCAACAATAAGAGAAATCTGAAATGCCATCTCAACATCCTCTGCAATATATGTATACAATACCAAATAATTTATTTATATTTATTCAATTCTATTATTCGTCATATTAAAGACAAGAGGGAGAGAGAGAGAGAGTTCACTATTTTAAATTTATTAATTTTAATATCGGATTTGCATTTAATAATCTTTACCTAATCTTTGTGTAAAAAATTAAAAAATAATCAATAAATTCTTCGCGTAGTCACCCTTTCATCAACTTTTACAATATACTTCTTTTAAAGGGTTTAAAAGTTCTAACAATATATTTCATTCTAAATAGAATAAAATCTTTCTATCACAGAACAGCTGTAATATATGGCATATAAACATGACATTAAAACACAATTCTTTCTTATAATTTTAATTTTAAATCTTTCAAAATTAAATTGTAACGAAAGAGAATACTTTGTATTCAAACGTACAAAAAAAAAAAAAAAAGAAAAAAAACACGTTTACTCTCCTTCTTTTGCAAGGTCTTCTTTTTATTCTGTTATATCATACGAAATCGAATAATAACTAGGATAACGGAAGACATAAAAAGTTAATACACTGATGATGACATACGTCGAGCCAAAAAACATCTATTGTTGAATCACGGAGCTTTAAATACACACTAATTCTAAGTATGAGCGTAAAAAGAACCAGTGATGAAGGAAGGAGGAATGGTTTGAGACTTCTACGGCGTGGATGGATGTGAAATGAACAGACGGAGGAGACAGGACTGGCTGCATGCATGGTCGAACGAGGTCGAGCGTCTCGAACCTTCCATGGACGACCGAGACTGCGCCGTCTCTGAACCTACCTATCTACCTCGACGAGTATTCCGGAACGAAAGACGATGAATGTCGCTCGGGTTCGTCGGTTGTTCTCACCACGCGTTTCGTGATGCAATCCTCTAATCAGTAACGGCGAATTATGCGCAAACCAAACAATTCATATTTCAGGTCCATTGCAAGTAATTTCGCGTCATCTTCTTAAAACAATATTTTTACGTCTATGATAAATCGATAGAAACGAAGACGCTTCAATTAATCAACCAAGCATAATATTTTTACTGAGTTTACCGCCAAGCCTTTATATATTTTCAAAATTGCTTTAGCAACATCAAATGAGATGTTTGTTCTCCAAAAGAAAATATTGTTACAAATTTTAGATACGTGAATAAATAGATATTAGAGGGAATTTGCAAATATTTATTTTAAATTTATTTTAAAATTTAATACACTTCTCGATTTATCCTGAAAAAATGCATACATGTGTTTGATATGACGCATATTAAAAAAAAAAAAATGAATATCTATTAATTCATGTTCTGAGTAGAAATAGATTAGCTAAAGATAAGCTTCCGATAAGCTAAAATACTCAACGACATTGTTAAAAGTTACAGAATAGGCTCCTAAATAAGAAAGACAAAAAGTGTGGCTTATTTCGCAAATAATCTCGTGTGAAATCGTATAATGATATATGTATTAATATAACGGTACAATCGTCGATACAATATGAGTACTTTTTATGGGTATCTCGAAAAATATAAAAAAAAGCGAAGATATATAACACTCCAAATATAATATTTTGAAATGTACTTTATGTGTGTGACGCGGCTTCTAATATAAACACAGATGTTCGCACGAAAAGTGATAAAGAATTCTCATTTTAGAAAATCTGTTTCATTGTGATATTATTGGAATTAAAAACGTATTATTTTAGTGACAAATTCAAGATTCGAAACGCGAAAAATTCATAGCGGATCATTCAAAATAAATTCACGTTGCATCATATATTTTCCAAATTATTTTTAACAATAATAGAAATATAAAAAAATGGATTTTATGTGTTATAAAAAATTAAAGTACTACATCCTTCATAGAAAATCGCCAAAAACAAATACATTTACATTATTTAATAATTGTCATAATTCGCGATTTTATTTTTGTTCTTATCATACCGGCAAGATGAAAGGGACATCATTCAAAATGTTCTCGCAGTTTTTACGCCAAGATCAAATGAGATAAAAATTAATTCATTAAGTATTCATTCCAACTGGTCAGATCGACAAGTTTACGATCACTAACAGATGTAGATTTGTTTAAGTTGAGAACTTGAAACAAGCCAGAGCCGATGAAAATCGCATCAAGATTTGTTCATTCGCGCTAATTAAAAAGAATACACATATATATCTCTCTCTTTTCGAGTAGCTTCGCAAAAGTAGTTTCTGCTTTTCATTTTCACCGTAGAAATAAAAGAAAACGTTTTAGTTTCGCGCTGGCGAGCGTTAATGAAAAGAAAAAAAGTAAAACAAACGAACTTCCGAGCGAGTGCAAACTGATTTAATGTCAACCCCCTCCCCCCCCCCCCCCCCCCCCCGAT
>NW_021851936.1:787287-813760 GCF_003651465.1 Formica exsecta
CTCCCTCCCCCCCCCCTTCGCCCGGATTTTGTGTCGAATGCTGACGCAACCCGGCGCTTCGTTCTATGGACGAAGCGTATCTCCGGTATTGCGTTCTCCTGTGTAACTTGTACCGTATGTCTGCGTATGTCTGCGTATGTCTCACCGATCTGTGATAATTTCGCGGCGCAGCCGCGTCTCTCCTCCCTCTCTTACCCCCTTTGATCCCGCCGCGCCGCGTCCATCCCCAGACGCACCCGAGCGCGAGAAGGCGGCGCTTATGCCCGCAGCGACGTGTATATAAAAGACAAACCCCCCGAACCGATTAGCAAAGTTCCCCAAAACACACGTAACACACCATACTTTTCCATGCCGACCACGTCTTCGTAAGACGATCGGACACGCGAGAATCGACCACACGGGGTGCAAACGACAACAAATCTGCATCTGTTGTGGAAATTACGAGAGAGGATAAACCTGAGAACCTTGAACCCGGTTCTTGAACGACAGCCGGATCATCAGGAATTTGACGTCATCTGTCGTCACAACGTCAAATCGCAAGCTAAACACAGACGGAGGACATCACATACGTCGTCGAGATACGGCAGTGACACACGAACGGATAATCTCTTGAAATTACGAGAGAGAGAGAGAGAGAGAGAGAGAGAGAGAGAAACTAGATCTTTCGATCATTCCCGCGAAGAGGGATCTGCGGGATCACCCTTTTCCCGTAATCCTTGAATGAATCACGTAACGAGAACGAACCGATAACTATATCATATTTCGGAGCTGGAGTAGTGGTGCGGTACAGGTAGTGCATGCCGTGAAAATACGCGGAAAGATTTCGAGACGTCACATTTTCAGACACCGGCATTCTCGTCTCCCCGCATCGCACGTTCTTTCGAGGGTGCGTAATATAATAGTCCCGCGTACACCGACGTAGCGCTCTCTTGCACGCACGCACACGGTGACACGCAGATATATAGTATCAAACGCGATCGATCGAAAGCGTTTACGGAGGAGAGAAAGCGCAACAACAACGACGACAACGACGGCACCGCCTTGTCAAACGTCACGTTCGTTCCGTCACAGCTAGAGAATCCTATCGCTGTCAAAACAGAGCCACGTGTGAGGGGAGAGAAAGCGCAACAACAACGACGACAACGACGCACCGCCTTGTCAAACGTCACGTTCGTTCCGTCACAGCTAGAGAATCCTATCGCTGTCAAAACAGAGCCACGTGTGCTGGTTTCTTCTTGTCTCTTTATGCTGTTTAGATTACGATTCGCAAATTTTAAACCGTTGGATCATGAATAATGGGAGAGAAAGAGAAGAGATAAACCTTATTTCTTTTTTCTTTAATTTAAAAAATATGGAGCTAGTTTATATAAAGATCTAATATAAAGAAAATACAATATATTACTACATTAAATTAATATATTAATTTATTAAATTTATAAGAAATATTTTTAATTTAAAATATATTTTGGAATTGTTCCATCACACATACACACACACACACACACACAAATAATTAATTAATTGAATCTTTACAACCTAAAAAATTTTTCAATCTCAATATAATTAATCCATAAAAGCTGCGACAGTGAAATTATACATTACGATTAATTTAATTTATAATTTATTCTCCGTTCAACGGTTCGCGATTTCTTTCCCTCCTGATGATTTTTTTTGCGTTGTTTTTATTGTTTCGTGCCTATAATTCCTGATTATCATTTAGAAGGATCTATATTTAAATGAACGAGAATCGCATATTGGCATGTCGAGAGTGTCACGGTCTAACGATTCTCCCGATCACGAAATCGCGTTATGATATTACGTACTTTTGCGATGGAAAATTGCCTAAGATTTTACGTTATCGTTCGAATCGATTTTAAAGCTATATGCGGGCGTTCTTGAAAAAGATATTGGAAAAGTTACTCGCCGTGCTGTGTCTCTCCGTTTGCAAAATCGGGGACAAAATGCACGGATAGATATGTGAATTATTGTAGAAAAAAAACCGGTCTAATTTTGCCGAATCCGAGAATTTCAATAATTGTGCAAACATCCAACGTGATACAACCGTGTCACTCGACATAAAAGGGAACTCTGAAGCGCGAAATCTAGACTCACCGTAATTGTACCGATTTCGGATTAAAGGTTACGCTACTTTTCGATACCTGATCGTGAGACTTCGCCATTTCAATCCGTAATCCACCGGCTATTTCGCGGCGATTTTCACCGGTAATCGCGGAAGATGACCGACAACGTGCCTCTCTTGGCATATGAGTTGTGTGAGCTCTCTTCGCGGAAATATCGATCGGCATGCGCGCGCATAATATAGGTAAAGCCGATGCACATACAGCCAAGGAGTCAGATGAAACGATAATAAATTATTCGAGAAACAACGTAGATCGCTGTTTATCCGGATTGTCATGTGTGGGGACGATTGTACGATATACGACTTAAAAAGGGATAAAAAAAAAAAGAAAACAAAGAAATAAAAGTTGTTGATTTTCTGCGTAGGAAAATATCGGAGAAAAAATCGTGGCGGTAGTCATTCCCGAGGTATTTACACAAGGGCGCGCGATACGTATTCCGTGCGGAGTTACGTAATGCATACGAACGAAGGAAATTTCCGAAAGTGTTGGGTGACAACGCGAATATTTTTTGATTTTAAGAGATAAGAGACGAGGAAAAGTGTGGAAGAAAAAGCGTTGCTATTTTTCTACGCTTGAAGTAAGGCCGAATAAGAAACTTTTATAGCTTGTCTTTATCAGCGAACTCGCGCAAAATCGTGGAAATGTGTTGTTTCGCATTCGAATAACGGCATTCGAATTTCGCGGACTTCCTATGCATACGGTTTAAAAATAGACGACACGGTTTTAGGCGCTTCGAGTCACGCGACCCGTCACGTTTTATCGAGAATTTATGTGTTGACACGGAATAACTAATTTAGATTGAATCTCTTTGATGAAAACTGTCGACCAGTCCTGGGCTTTATACGTAAATAGAATTATTTATTTATTTTACTTAGCTTACATTTCATCTTATTTGTATGATTGTTTCAATTATATCTAGATTTATATGAATTTATATAAAGATAAATGATATATTTCTAAATTATTTTATTCTTTTTTATTTTTAATCAAGTAACATCTTTGTATTTAAATCAATCTATTGTCAAATATATGATATAACAAATAATTATATATTTTTTAATGGAATAACTTTAGAGTAAGTTATTGAGATATAAAAATAAATCAAACTAATTAATAATAGCATCATTTTTTGCTTTCGTAATTAAAATAATAAAGAAAATTGAAATATATTTCTTATTTTTCGTATTGTAAATATAATAATAATTGCCCAGATCTGTTCTTGTTATAGCATCATCAAGTTTATATTCTGATCGTCGTTCATCTCGAACTCTTTTTTGGGATTGGATAACCTGTCATTGTGTTCATAGATCACCTTCCAGATGACTCGGTGCTTATCTACAGGATACAGTATCGAAAGAAAAATATCGATACCTGACTTGTCGGAAGAAACGTATCACACATATATCGGAAAAGAAGTATCGATAGTAACAAGCGAGAAAGAAAAAGTATATCAAGAAGTACTCGCAAAAATTATACTTTTCATTTTTTCACGTTTTGTTCATTTTTGTACCTATTTCTTCATAACAAACAGAATTATAAATGATAAGTTTCTTATGCTTAATTTATAATGATTGAAAATTATTAAAATATAGAATATTTGTAATCATGAATTTTTTGACTAACGCAAAGAAATTTGAATTTAACAAACAACGTTTCTTAAAAACAGAATATAAATATATAAAATTGCATTCCTTATTATTTACATTTCATTTCAACTATATCAGTTTCATTTTCGATATAATAACATTAATTACACAACAAAGTGTAGAAATGAAAAGAAAATATATTAATAAAACATCGATACTCTCTTTCTCTCCGAATCTCTTTCATCTTCCTCATCTCATACTTTTGTAACGCTGATAGAAAACATCAATAAACCATTTTTGACGATGAAAATCCGACTTTGTCATTAACTCTCGAAACTGCTCGGATCCCGTTCCCGTGTCACGCGCGGCGCGGCTATAAAATGTTATCGACTTTCAAAGACATTGCGTCCAATTGCTACAACTATACTATCGACCGATATGTATGTATTCTTGGCGTGGCTCAAGGTAGACAAGAATGAAGATAAAATATAAATCGCAAATTTTATTTCTATACCACACATCTACGTTTCAAATACCAAGGACGTCTGGAAAATCCATATCGCGCCGTGAATGTGATAAAATTTATGAATACAAAATTTCTCATTCGCATAAGCATTTGTTCTGTTTGAAAAATCATTCATTGTCGTAAGTGAAATTCCGATGCATGCTTTACATCGGAAGACCAAGGGAAAAAATGCAGGAAGTATGACACATTTATAGTGTTTTTTAAAACTACATATCCTGAGTTTGAAGATCTTAATTTCTTTTGACCACCATAAAAAAAATCTTACTCGATAAAATTTTTCTCCTCGATGGTAAACTCTATATTTAATTGCATTTCGAATTTTTTTTTTTTTTTTTAATGCGACATCTTCAAAGCGATGTGCATTTTTCTTTAGTCGAACGAGCGGAATTTATAAGTGAGATAGGATGCGATAATGTTATAAAACTCGATATTAATTAGGCACATCGAATACCGATGGATAGTTAGTCAACTAAAATTCAGTAATCGCGTTATTACCGACTTATACTACACGCGAACGTATATTCACATTTACTCTTGTTTGTCGATCTGTTGGCACGAGATGTTGAGCGTTTTGCTCGAATGCAAGACGGGTTGCTGCTTTATAAGGAAGAGGCGAACGCGAATTCAGATACGTATTGTAAAGAATACAGATAATTGCTTGATAAAACTCGGAATAAAAAAAATTGATATATCATATGTGCAGGATGAAATTGTGATGCAATTCGAAACAGTTCCTGCATAAATTGAAATTAGCGAATTGGGTAATTATGACGTTGTCTTCTGCAATGTGTGATAAAAATAGCAATCATTTCAACATTTCGATCAAATAATGACGATTTATGTTATAATTGAAAAGTCGATTTAGATGAAATTGAAATTTTCAAAAAACTATCCATTGCTATGTTTTTTTCTGAATGCCTTAGATATTCTGCATATAAGAATGCTTCGTCTATGATCGAAACATACAAATAATGAATAGAAGGAAATCGAAATGATGCAACAAATTAATAATATCACGAAGGAGAGCGAGAGAGAGAGAAAGAAACTAAATAATCCACGAAATAGATCTCATAAGATCAACTCATCGATATTTTCCATTTTACGTGACGTAAAGGATATTGCACATAGAATAAATCAAGGATCGCGTATTTTCTGCAAATATTATAAAAGAGCATTTGACGTAAATGATTTTAACGCTCGAGATACACAAACGTTTTTATCGGATGAAATTTTCTTTCCCGATGCTCACGTTTGGATCATTCGGGAACATTCGGTACACGGATGCATTGTACATTGATCTCACGTGCAACGGCCACGATTTCGCATATGCGGATAAATAATCCCCGAGTAATAGGAAATAACAGGTATAAATGGGATTTGCACGCGTCTAGATAAAGCCGATCGTATATCGTCGAATAATGACAGGCGAGAGATATCACGATGCACTATTGCCACTATCATCTCGCTGTTCTCATTCTCCCGTCGTATGTCGCGCGAAATAATATATTTTGGCCAGGAAGACGCGGAAATCGCAGTCGACTTATCTTCACGTTAATTGTCACGGACGCAGCGCTGAAATGCATCAGCAATGCCCACGTCGCTGGTACGTCCATCATTGCTCTAAAATCACTGAAGACGACCTTTTTTTTGGAATGCTAGTCAACACTCATTGCGAAAAGAGAGGGGAGAAAGGCCGTTATTAAGGGTCGTAATCGCGACGTGCGGACGAGCAAATCGAGGGAGAAAATAGATATTCCGATAGTAATCGTTTAAGGGGTCTTCCTAGTTTGACACTCTGAAAATAAGGCGATTTTTGGGAATTTTTTTTTGAAGAAAAGAGTATAAAATATATTAATTCCAAACTTTGCACGTTTATTAAATAACATTTCAAGTATATCTTGAATTTCTTTCAAACAAAAATATTTGTTTATTTCGGAGTTATAGTAATCCAACCAGGGTGCCTACAAAAAAAAATTGTTGTTCGTGGCGAACATAATTCCGGCCGTTATAATCATCTGAAATAAAAAAACCAAAAAGATTCTTAATCTGTATAAGTGTGGCTAACGCTGTGAACTAAAATAAAAAAAAATATTAAAAAATAAAAAATGGCAGCATCACAAAAAAAAATTTCATTTTTCACCGAAAAATTGGTTAGTTTTATAAGTCGCAAAATTCAAATTTTGCAAATATCGATTTAATTCTAGTTCACACGATAGACACAGGTTAAGAATCTTTTTGGTTTTTTTATTTTAGATGACTATAACGGCTAGAATCATTTTCGCCACGAACAAGAATTTTTTTTTAGACAGCCTGGTTGAACTACTGTAACTCCGAAACAAACAATTATTTTTGCTTGAAAAAAAATTCAGAATATATTTGAAATGTTATTTAATAAACGTACAAAGTTTAGAATTAATATGTTTTATACTTTTCTTTAAAAAGATTCCCAAAAATTTCCTTTATTTTCAGAGCGTCAAATTAGCAAGACCTCTTAATGGAATAGTAATTTTAAGATTTATTTGTGTGTGATACGACATTTAATTAACACACAGAATATTGTCTATAATACTTCATTAATTTAATTTTATTAATCAAATGTTATAGTCTTTAGTTTCTTATTGTTACATTCAATTAAAACGCATTTTGAATTGCGATTCTTGGCAGGGGGTATGAGATGAGAGAAACGAAAGATCTCGTTCGCGCGACGCAATATCGCGCTGATCTCGACACTTGTTGCTCGCTGCATTCGTTTTCCTTCGATCTTCTTTAACGAGTTATTTTAGGAGAGAGAACGTCGTCGGGTCGAAACACCTTTTACTTGGCCAGAGTGGCGACAACGAACGAATCTCGGGTGTTTAAATCATGATCTTTACGCGAAATTCTAAATTAAAATCATGGGGATAAAAATGTATTTAATCAAGTTTACAACGTGTTTAAGCGTATACTTGACTTTGCAAATCAAAGTTTTCGTAAAAATTATTCGATGTTAATATTCAGATATATTCTGACACATATATTATCAGATTTTTCTATTATTAAATGATTATTAAATTCTTTGTAACAGCTGTTTTTTTTTTTTTTTTTTTTTTTTAACATTTTTTTTCCACAAATATTTTCTTCCTATCGGCATATTACGTGTTAACGCGACGACCATCCATTTTTATACGTTGTACATCGTCGCGTTTCTCTTCGTTCTGTGTATCTTGATAAAATTTTATTTTTTGTGTTTTGTTAACATAGTTTTCTCAGAACAAATAATAATTATCGTATACAGTTATCACGTATATTAATGCTTGAATATTGAGCTTCGAAACATATATGTGTTTCGACTCAACGAAGTGACGCGATATATCCTACACAATACGTAATTTCACAAAGCATGCTGCATATTTCTCCCACGCTTTACTATTCACGCGGCACATGCTCGCGTCGCGGCTGTTATTTGCGTGTCAGAAGATTAAAGAATCGCGGGACCGCACAATTTGCTGAAAGCAATCGTAAATCTGACAACACATATGATATACGCGATGTAATACACGAAATATAATAATAGTTGAATTGCAATTGTTCTGTAAGTTGTTATCATACGTATATCAGATTTAATATTGATATATACATAAATCTCATCTGACTTTATTTACTAAAAATGACTTTTAAGTTAGTATTTGTAGCGCTTTTTAGAGATTTAACGTAAATCCACTTATCTTTGAAAATATATGCAGCTGTCACTACAAATTTTATCTTCCATTAATAGAAAGATATTATTTTAAGAATTCATTCTAAAAATTTAGTATAGCTTTGTAGTCGTAATCTGTTCATATTGGAATTGCCAATAAACATTTTTTATCTTCAAAATCAAGATCGATTCCAATAACATTGTTTATAGAATCACGTTGGTGTTAAAATCGATCTAGAATTCATATGATTTTATAATAATAATAATTTCCATTAACAGGAAAATGCCGTCGCGGATATTATTCTTGCAATTAATTGTAAGCGTCGTGATAATTCCAATATTTCCTATATTACGAGTCCCGATAAGTGGCGTCGCGTAAATGTCGCTCAACATTACTCTGCGCCAAGGGGGAGAATGCACATTCGTTACACCGGGAACAAAATGACAAAGCATTCACTAAGGACGAAAATGTACTCTTTGGCAGCCTTCCACGAATTGCAAAAATAGCATCATTTGGACGGGAGACACCACGTTGAGAAGCACTAAGAATATTTCGCGTGGGCCGCGAAACTGATTTAGAAAGAAATGAGAAATCTATTTTCGCAAACTGTCCATAGAGACTTGCACAACACAGTTGAAGATTCGTGTTCAAGGTTATTCGAAAAATGTTCCGTCGTAATTATCGAGAAAATCCCTGACAGTGAATCTGAGAATGCTCATGCAGCGTATCATCCAGAGAGACTAATGAAAGTCTCAAAGATAATATTTTTTTTACAGACTTTACAACATCCTAAGAATATTTCCGTTGGCTGAACTGTTTTTGCATGTTAATGTTTGATAAAATTAATTTTTCTACATGCAATTTTTTAGTTGTGTATGTTGTGATGGAATTATTTCTGGATTCTAGTTGTATTAATTTGATTTAAAACTTTTAATATTCGCAATCTCACACAAACACATACACACACACATACAACAAGAAATATATGTGAGAACTGAGCGTAATGAATATATGAATATATAAGGCGTTTTGAAAACGTTTTGTAATCGCTAGAATAATAAAATCTTTACTAAACAAAAATTAATTAGCCAGAGATAGAGCAAAAACTTGCACATATTTGCAAACCTATAATTGATCGCGAATATTCGCACGTTTATTTCCAATGCGTTGGAATTTCACGATTTGGCAGTGATCAATTTTTGCAATTCTATTACCATACTCGCGATTCAATTATATTACGTAACAATACATTTCGATACGTTGTGAAATTTGTTCCTTCTACTTTATAACGCAGACTAGTCGCTTGATAGAATTATACAGTCAAGACAAAACACATTTTTTTTTCATTGGTAGCTGAAAAATGGATTTATAAGACTTGTCGCAGATTGAAGTTAACTTTTCCTCTTCGTAATAATGTATTATAAAAGTATATTATATTTCACATTAATATATTATTTTTTCTCTTATTATTTTTCTTCTCGAACAAAAAGGATACAATAGAAAATTTAAATAATATTATAAAAAATAATATCGATAAATGATTGTCATTTATTGATTCTTTTCTAAAAAACGAGAATTCTTCAGCTCGTTTTTTGAAAATATAAAACGCTACAATAGCACATAGAGACAATCTGCTGCAAAACTTTTACTAAACCCCCTGTAAAAATAAATGAATGAAAGGAATATATAGACAATTGTAGATATTTTCTGCTGATGTATAGTAGAGTTAGAAAGAATCAAAGGTTAAGGCTTTGCATGTATCAGTAATCAGTACATATAACGGACATTTAACTGACTAATAAGTAATTGATAATATTAAATAACTTAATGATTATTCCTCGATCTTAATTTATGCAAAAGTAATTCATTTTCTCTGATACAATACTTTGCTGGAGTTTGTTCGCGCTTCTTAAAAGCATTAAGTTTCTTAAGAACACATTAATCGATCCGAAAACCTAATTAGACTTTGCAAGATCATTACTAGATGAATCTAAGTGAAATCTTAGACAATATTTGACACGAAAACAGCTCCTGATGGAATTATCCCTTGGTCAACATCGTCAAAGTCGAGTACTTTGTTGCAGTTGACTCAATCGATCGATCGTATCGCGACTGCAAATACGTGTAAATGCGTAAGACATTAAAACATATGCTTAGAAAAGTCACGTATTCATTATTGCCGTTATTAGCAAACTACTTTTCGTCTTCAACAAAAATACCGATGATATCTGAATGATATACGAGATATGAAAATGTAAATTTTATTTTTTTTTTTTCAAATCAATTTTAAGTCAATAAAATTTCTAATTAAGATAACACTATTATTATATAGATGTTCTACCAATAAATTTTTTTTATCAAAAATATGTTATAATATAAATGCGCTTTTTTGAGGCTTATATAAGCGTTCAATTTCAGACAGAAGATTTAATCGTACAAGTTTTCTTGCTTCGAAATTTTATCTATCAAGGATAACCGTTGATTTTCTACAGACGCATAATTCTACAACTTGCTGTTAACTTTTCGATATCGATTAGAAATTAGTATTTATCGTACTATTATGTAAGTAATATTCATAACAAAAACTCACTTTTATTATTTGTTAGATATCGCCATTTATTTAGAAATCTTTACGACAATGTAATATACACCGGATATTTTTATTAGATAACAGGACACAATTATTTCCTAACTCTAATCTGAGTAAATTTAATGGATTTAATAGCACTATATTATCTAAAATTCTCTTAGTAGATTTTGAATCGTTTGTGTGCACACTTTATCATTATTATCATGATACAAGTGACCTTTGACACAAACAGAAGAAGGCGGAAATTACGGAAATCATCTTGGATATTTTCATTGTCACAAAAATGAAAGTCTCTCAAGGCATGCTTTCGCGAACGATTATGCCTGATCGATTATAAAAAAGAACTAGAATTCCGCGTCGAAGTTCAGGAACACTATGTTAAATTAAATATGTCAATGTAATAATTGAATTACACAAACTATCAATCTCTAAATTTGTAATTTTAAAGTTCTTTTCGTTAAAAAAATTATCGATTCTTTACGTTTTATATATGATGCGATATATATATTTTTTATATCATTTTTTCAGACTAACAAAGTCCATTACTAAAACCGTCAGATATCTTTGACTGAAAAATTTTAATTTCATAGTCGCAACTGTTTTATATAAAAAATATCAAACGTTTATCACACTCGTCATCGTCATCTCGAGCCTAAAAAGATTTTGAAGTATCGCGAATTATTGGTATTGTGTAATTACGGGCAATACGATTCGTATATGATTTGTCATAAATTGATAAATAAGTATATTAGAATTGTTTTTCTCGTAAGAGAGCAGAAGAAAAGTCAGCGCGTAAGAGCAAACTCGAAAGAGCAAACCGGCAACATTACGTCAAACAGTTCAGTTTTCCGCCGAGACGTCAGAGTTCATATCATAACATCGTGCATGAACTTTACCTCGCATGTAGAATGCACGTGATAATAGCGGGATAAACAGACGATTTTTCGACACAATAGTTACGCCAGCCAGCGTAATGAAAAGCGCCATGTCGTGTTATGCGCCTATACTATGGATGATTTATGTTTCAACTCAAGTAACTGAACTAAATACTTTAGTTTTTATATTTGTTCGACCGTGTTTTTCGATGCAATGGCTGCGTTCAGCAGAAAAAGCAGCTTTGCAACTGTTGTAAAATTCTTTAATATGATTGATTCTTGCCCTTAGTTCCTGCCGGATCTAAATGTATAAACCAGTCATATTAAAGAATTTTACAACAGTTGCGAAGCTGCTTTTTCTGCTGAACGCAGCCAATGCATCAGCACCGTAGACTTTAACGGCATAAATGAAAGCTTCGAGTATCTTTGTTTAACGCGCTGATTAAAATTTATAATGAATTAACGAAAACGAAGTTGTGTTGAGAATGGATATGGCAGTTTAAAACAAGATAACTTGCGATCACTCGATACGAGTACAATTGTGGATGTAGAGGAAGACATTCTACAAAGATAATCTTCTCTTAAAAAAAAAAAAAACTATGAATGAAGAAATGGCATATAATTATCTTTAATGGATCTTTTTTCTTCTCCGTGACCTAAAACTAAAAGAACTTTAAGAAAGTTATGAAAGTTATATGAATCAGTAGATAGATACTTTTGATTTATCAGCTATCTAGTTCCTAAATGTGTCTTGATTTGTTTAAGTCGCTTTCGTAAATAAATAATGGCATACCATGACATAAAATTTAATGACCATGTTTCAAGATAATGTGCAATCAAACGATACGCCAGATTAATTTCATGCTCGTATTTTTATATAAATTAATATTTTAATATTTTATATTTTATACAAAATTTGTTTTATTCATCTTCCTCTGCTTTTACACATTCGTCTCTTTCTAATAATATTCTAAATTTTTCGTGTTTATTTTTAGTTTAATAATATCGATCTAGCGATACTATTTAGATAAGATCTCGATAAAATTTACGTTTATCTGAATTAAAGACAATCTTTATGTTAGAAAAATAAACACAAAAAATTTAGAATGTTATTAGAAAGAGACGAATGTGTAGAAGCAGAGAAAGATGAATAAAACAGATATTGTAATAAAATATTAAATATTAAAAGACTGATTTTTTTTTAAGAATACGCGCATGAAGTTCATCTGGGGTATCGTTTGATTGTATATTTTCTTGAAACATGGTCATTACGATCAAGATGGCCTTTTTGTCATGTAATGCTTCGCGTAAAATCGAAGGAGAGAAAACACGTTCGCAAAAGCATCATAGCTAACTTAGGTTCAAGACGGGTTATCAGTTCTCAGGGGTAAAAAGTCATCTAATCTCCGAGCGAACGTCACACCGCTCGCGTGTCATTCGCTTTTCGTCGTTGGTCCATTCGATATATATATATAATCATTATAATATTCTTTTCGCTTCTTTCTCGCTCTGCCTGTTTACGCGCGCGTTAATCGCCCTCTATTTTTCTTCCTCCCGCGAGCGATTTTGCTCCCCCTCTAACATACTTCCGACGCAATTCCCGATAATCGAAAACGGTATAAATAGTCCGATTTGATGTTCCATCCCTTCGAGTGAACAGTGAAGAAGCAAACAAGCGGACGTTTCTTCTTTGGCGATTGGTAACGCGATTTTGTTCGCCTTATGTGCCTTCGTTTTTCGCATCCCTCTCTCGCGGCTCTCGTTTCCTTTTTTTTTTTGCATCCGGTGTCTTTTAAGTGTACGGTTTTCATCGGTGTTCCATCAAACGACTTCTTCTGCTGATCTGTCCATCTGGATTTCGTCTTTGATAACCACGATAAAATCTCTCTCTCGCGAAAGTAATTAGTGATTTTGGAAATTTCCAAGTGATTTCTGTGAGAACCGACGACGAAGCGTAAATGTGTTGAGACTTCTTAAAGTTCGAAAAAATTCTTTAATATTAACAAGTTTTTAATATTAGATCCTTTTAGTAAAAATTGTAATAAATGGGATGTAATCTCTAAATATTTTCTTGGCGCGTGACATATTTTATAGAGTATATATTTTAAAATGTATGTAATATATTTTTTAAAAAAGAAAATTTCTCTGATATTTGTTTCATAAAAAATGTGCGTTTTTTTTTTTGCAAAAATAGTTTGAATTATATTGTATATATATATTGCAGTTTCCTATAATTATTTTTCTAGCGCGTAGTGTTCTTAGTTATCTTCTTTGTCAGTAGACTGTTTACTATACACAGGATCTTATCGCAAAGAGGAGCGAACAGTTCAAAACCAGTTGCGTCCAGTTCGACCCCTTTCTTCCGGTTATTTCCAGTTCTAACTCGCATATCCATTTTTACAAACTACTTTCCAAGTATATATTTCGTTAAAATTTAGAAAATAAACAAGAAAAATTGTGTCATACTCTCCTGACCGCGATCAATGGCAGATCAATTTTCGCGAATTTCTCACAAAAATGATGAAGGTTTCCATAGTTAAGTTTTCACTGCCGCACGATCATAATTTCTTCTTTCAACTGTGAATACCCGTCGACATTTTGAACATTTTTGTCGATTTTTGAAAATGTGAGATTCTTTTAACGTCTCATTGAGAAAACGGTAATTCTGGTTACAGGAGCACAGCGTTCTACCCAAGTACAACACAAGAGTGTCCCCGGTCATCAGACCCACGCCATCCAATCCTGGGTCTGCTTTGGACTGCTCGTCCAACAGCACTATTGCGACAAACAGCAGTCCCTTCAACAGCCAAACCGCCCTCATCGCCGAAAAGAAATACTTCCCCGGCGAATCCGGCAAATCATCTGCAAACCACTACTATGCCGAGAATCTAAGAAATAATCATCAGAAGACCCTAAGCAGGTCGCGGATCTACAATCCGCTCGATAAAAATCAGGACGTCGATTACAAGCAACTTGATCCGCTGCTACCGAGTGAGCAGAGTTCAAGCGCCAAGATCTTCATGGATTCCCAGGAGATGAAACCACCGAAGGATGCGCAAGAGCCTATTCGAAACCGACCGTCCACGGAATTCCAGAAGAATACCAAGCCATCATGCTACACGCGGTACATCAGTCAAGTA
The DNA here is from genome assembly GCF_003651465.1 of Formica exsecta. Taxonomy (NCBI): domain Eukaryota; kingdom Metazoa; phylum Arthropoda; class Insecta; order Hymenoptera; family Formicidae; genus Formica; species Formica exsecta. Next base: position 801,823 of record NW_021851936.1, read on the forward strand.
AGTTTTATCTACTTTCTTGTTTTTGCATACATTTTATGTGAAATCTCCATTTTTCGGGGATCAATTCTTTGATCAATTCAAAGATGATTATATTTAAAAGTAACAAGGAATGAATATTGAAAACTTATATTTTAAAATATAATATTTTAACGTTTTTAACGTTTATCTTGAAAACTTTGTTTTGAAATATGATATTCAATTGGCAAGGCACAGAATGGTAGCAATATGAGAAATTTTAATTGAGATACTCGATAAAAATAAAAAATTGCAGATCACGCAAATCATTTCACTTGCAAGATAATTAATTTTTAATTATCGATAATTATCTAATTCGTAAGTTACTTGCAATTAACGGCTAAAGAGCCATTTGATATATTCGAGTACTGCAAACTGATGTGAATTACTATTTCCAATATATTACCGGTTAAAGCTTTTACATTCAATTATCATTTATCATTGACATTAGAACATAAAATGAATAAAAATATTATACATAATAAGTAAATAAATTTCAATTTATATTTATATCTAATATTATGCAAAACTATCAAGAAACTCCAATTAAAAATAGCTATAAATCAGGATTTTATCAAAGTTTGATTTACATTGTAAAAATTATATAGTTTCGAGATGGATAAACTCAAGCTACGTACCATTGTGATTAATTACAGATGAAAATTAATAATACGTGAAGAATTTTGCACGTGTGTTCTTTGTACATCATATAATCATCTATATGTATGTTTTCATGTGTGATATTGAGAAATTAATATATTTCAAATATTTATTCCTTTCACATATAATCATGCAACAAGATTAATTTTATAATGGATACAATTATGGCTTAACCGCGCTTGTTGATCAAAAGATTTCTTTGTCTTCCTTTTACCTTTCGATAGTCTCGTAAAATGCTAACTGATGCGTATTTAAGGATGCGCGAGTCCTACAGTAGTATGACCATGCGTGCAGTCCGCCAGATGCCCTAACGTCGATATCCCACGATATTCATTTTATATTGCGATATATAATACACTATATTACCTGTTTATGGTAATTATAGTAATCTTTGTCTGAAATTTTACTTAAAGAAAGCCTCGAGAATTTCAACAGATCAAAAATTAACATTTATGGAATCTATACTATACGAAAGAATTAGTACGGTAATTATATCTTTTTTTATTTTAATAAATTATAGTAAGCAAGGTACTTTCAAAATTACTCTATTTAGACTGAAAAAATTACTATTGAATTATAACATTAAATAACTCCTAAATTATTATTTATTAAGTAATACTTAAATAAGTAAGCAAAATATTGCTTGTAACATTATATATATATATATATATATATACAACATAGTTTCTTATTCGTTTGCTACTAAAATTGCGTATTAATTGCGTTGCAAAGAGGAATATTTTTGTATTAAACAAAGTTTTTAATATATTTGTTCAAAAAAAACACCCGTCGATTTGCCAATATTCAAAAGTTAAGATGTAAAACTGTGCCTCGATACCTAGCGAGTGTTTCCGGTCAAATAATGTAATCGGACGAAAAAGTTCGCTGTGGCGAATTTTCATATAAAAGATGTTAATAGCAATGAATTTGTATATATTGTCTAAATTATTAATATATATTTTTATTATTAATTTATCGCTTGATTATAAAGGAAGAATTGCAACAAGTTGCTCGCAAAAATATTTAAGAAATACAAAAAAAAGTTTAAATTACAAAGACTTTCAAAAACTAAAGTAAAAGAAATATGATTTTGAAAAATCTCATTCTAAAGAATTTTTTAAGAATTCAATACATTTAAAGAAACTAAATTCTTTTAAACTTTTGTCTTGTTTGAATGAAGTAGTTAATAAAACGTTTGATAAATTACATCCAGCGTGCATATGTGTATATCTTGCCTTATTTTAATTCATTACATTCGACTGGATACACTCACTATATGTTTTGACGCAGAATAATATAAATCTCAGCATATCATAATCGACAATTGACGAAAACGTTATTAGGAAGTGTTAAATGTGTGATCATAAGCGTGCTTGTAGCTGTGCGCGTCCAAATTAAGGACGAAGAATTCCATTAACAGCGAATCTCATTTAGTATATAGACAGAAGCGTAAAGACGTACTTGCAAAACGTGTTTTTTTTTCTTTTTTTTTTTTTTGACGGGTGATGAATAGCATTACAATAAGTGTTGTGTTTACAGAGTGCTGCCATTTTAAAAGCATCGTTCAAACAAAATATCATTCCTACTGTGCGATTTAATGTATGATTCAGTCAAATGTTGTATAAAAGCAATAAGTGCGTGATGCCTTGATATGAAAATTGAGTTACATTGTATTGCTCTTCCCCGTCTTTGTACCAATGACCATCATTGTACTTCTTTGTTTCTCGTATTTCCCCTTTATATTTCTTTGTTGCTATAAGTAGGCGATATCTCTCGCTTATTTATAAGATATTTGCCAAAGCAAAATAAAGATGAAATATTTTTGATAATTTAATACTCATGTTAAGTTTACACATGTAACTTGTAAGTTATTATATAATAATTTTAAGATTAAATTTTAATATGCATAGTAAATATGGATATTAATAGGAGTAAAATCTGAAACTCTGTAGTGTAATGCTATGTAATATTATTATTATATTAAAAAAATACAAAGCTATTTTAAATAGAATATCCACTATAGTATATTTTTTTACTGCGAGAAAAAAATCTTCATATTCTTAATCCTCATTTTAATTAATTTTAATTTTCTATTGATGTAGAGTGTGCGAGATTTTTAATAATTAGTAATATCTTAATAATGATACAACAATATCAATCTAAAATAAGTTATCATGAATATTGTCGCATAAATAAATTAAAGTGGGTACGCTAATGTTTTCTTTGTACTCTTAATGACTAATGTGTATCGGAACACACGCAAAACGATATAAATTAAGCCACACTTTGTGTTATAAGTTAATAAATTCAAGTTAGCACAAAACATATAAGCATACATGATGGACTTTGCATGGTACAAGTGTCGCCACAGACTTCTATGTATATATACTAGACTGCTAAGAGTAATGTGACAGATGAAGCCAAGGCAGCCATTTACAATTGGGCAGAATATAACCAGGTTGTCAATTAATACTTATTTTTGAAGGGAAAGCTGCAACATTTAATATAACTTTTATATTAAAAATATATACAAAATTTTTATATTAATACTGCAGATTCTCTTAAAAAATAAGTATCGATTGACAGCCTGGTTATATTCTGCCCAATTGTAAATGGCTGCCTGTCACATCGCTGTTAGCAGTCTAGGTATAATATAGAAGTCTGTCGCATTCCACGTCCCAAGTCCCAATGTTACATAGCTATGGCGTTTCACTTTTTCGGAGTCCATCGATCGATTCATGGTCAATCGACCATCAGTCTGATCTTCGGAAGAATCAGACTTGGTCACTCGATTTTTTTCTACGCGATTACGTTTGAACATCTCTTCGCAAGTGAATAGAAAAGTTGATTACGATAATTGTTTGATTGCCTAGTTGCATCATAGTTTCGCGCCATAATTGATCATTATCGTTTGTTTCGCGTAACGACGACACTACTGCGATTCTACAATTTTTAACAACGATGTCGCTATCGTAACGTATCGTTGCGCATTTATTTTGACATGTCAACGATAACGATATTGTTATTAAAAGTTACAGAATTGTAATACAAAGTACAGAGTCGAATCTCGTTGATCGAGATAAAAAAAGTCGAATTTTTGATCGGACATGTAAATGTTTTTCAATAAGTCCCCCTTGTTGCCTCGATTTCCAATCTACCTGCGATTATGAAGCTCTTCCCGCAAGCGGATACCCATGTGAACACCGAGGTGCCGGAAAGTACACCGATAGCAAAATGCACGTTCTCTCAGGTAAAAGGCTCATTACATCGAGATTATTCTCTCTCTTATTTATTCTTTTAAATTCTCTTTAGATTCTCGAAGTTTTTTAAAATGCTATGTATTTTCCTTTTTCTACTTTTTTTTTATTTTATTTATAAAAGGTTATTTTATAAAAGAAAATAAGATAGTATTTTCCACGTGACCGTAAATCACCGAAAACTTTCTTTGGAGCTTCGAATATCGATTAAATTACTACACCCGATCTCGATTCTCGGATCCCTCAAGATAGATTCTTAATAAACAGAGACAATACACAAAATCGCACGGGGAAAATATATATACAACAAATAATGCAAAACATATAATTCGTGTGTGTATATATAATTATATAAAGAATTATACGTAAATGTTTTTTTTTTTTACTTTTATTATACCAACTAAATTTATTTTGATCCCCAATTACGATTTATAAAAAAAATATATCTAAAGATATATACAACATAGTTTCTTATTCGTTTGCTACTAAAATTGCGTATTAATTGCGTTGCAAAGAGGAATATTTTTGTATTAAACAAAGTTTTTAATATATTTTTTCAAAAAGCAAGATGACTTTTTCAGAAATATTTATAAATAATTCTTATAAGAAAAGAAACAAATTCTGGAATAAAACTTCCAATAAGACAGAATATTCAAAATTTCAATACATTTACGAATGAAAACAATAGCTTATTTTCGTATTAAACAAGCTTGTTTTATTAATATGTATCCGACCAGCATGTTACGTGAAACATGAACAATCGCGCGCGAGAACAAGAGACTTATAAATTGAGAACAGACGCAGCCCTACAATATTGCACAGTGTTGCATAACGTAACAAACTAGAGACTATTTTTCTTATGTGTTTGCGTGCGACATTCATGGCCGGCAGTTCCATGGGCGCCGCCAGAATTTCTTAATTATTATCTCAGTTATTATCGAATTATCAAATTACGCGAACGCAAATTTTAATCTATATCAATCATATATACGCCGCCACAGATAAATGAAATGAGATCTCATACATTGTAAGAAGATATCGCGCATTGCGACGAAATAAAAAGAACTCACCACCTCTTGCATATATAATCAAAATTCTATTCATTAAAAAAATAGTAATCTCTTTAATGAGAAGTCCTTATTCTATTCGATTTCAACTCAGATATTCAGATATTCAGAAAGTTTTATATCTTCAGCTATTCTCTGCAAGAGATAAAATTTTGAAAACTTCATGAAAAATTTTTTTATCAGATTATTTGTATTCAATAAAAATAAAATTTTACATTTACATCTTTCTTGCGAAAATAATGACAAAAAAAATTATTGTAATAAAATAATGTGTTCTACGCCGCGAAACATTTACGTAAGAAATTATCTTTTTCTTAACGAAGGTGAGCAATTGTATTCTCGTCTGATATTAAAGGCACGTGTGGTTATAATATACCGCTGCATCCGTCGGGTTCTTTTACAAAGAACAATAAGCCACGATCAACGCGAATATTACGTACTAGCATTAATTAGACGAATAATCGAGATAAAATAAAACGGCGTGATGTGTCTAAATTCATGGAGCAACGATGATAAAATATAATTTCCGGCGTTCAACATTTATCAGTGATATAAAAATTGAGAGAAAGCCATTTATAAAATATATTCTGTATCCAAAGACTTGTGTTTTTTTTCAAAAGTTTTGTGTAAGCTTGCTAGAACCTATGCATCTTGATACAAACGATAATTATATACGATTTCTGAATTTTAAATTGACTAAAAACTAATTCAAAGCACGCAAAATACGAATAGAAATAAAAAAGAATAATTAAATGGCCAGGATAGCGTTCTTGCTATGAATAGGATAACGTTCTTGTTATCGCATTAAACGAATAATGAGATATTCGAATCACTATTGATATACGAAAATATACAATATATATAATATAATTCTGTTATTGTTTTTTTTCTATTATTTCTAATATATTTTATATGCATCCACTATAATTATTGCACGCTCCTTTTTCGTTGTTAATATGTTCATTTTAAATCATTAAAGGATAAATATTTCGATACTCTTGCAATTCGCCGACATTTACAAGCAGTATATATTGGTTTTGATTTGAACATTTAAAGCAAAATGATATAAATTTCTCGAGAAATTACATATAAAATAACACTCCTTTTTAAATATAATTTAAAAGCTATCTTAAAAAAACCCCAATTACGATTTATAAAAAAAATATATCTAAAGAAAAAAAGAGTGAAATTTCACGTCTGATCCTTCGTATTTTTCACAATGTTTTTTATATTTGTTCTCAGATATTGGCTGCATTCGCGGTATCGGTGGGTTCTATGCAAATTGGTTATTCACTTTCGTATACATCACCAGCGCTAGTATCCATGCGCGACAATACCACAACAAGCTTCGAAGTTACCCCACAAATGGTGAGTATGACATATTTCGAGGTCCAGTTCGAACTCTTAACTCTTGTCCAAGATCCGCGTCGAAAAAAATTATCGCACGCAAAATCATCGCGTTTATCAATCACGCGTTCGCGTGTCTGTAGGATCTTTAATCAAGTCTGCGAAGACTGTGTATATATCTCCGAGCGTTCTCTATAAACTCGGATAATAACATCGTCGTGTCTCGAATACTCTAGCATAAGAATTCGAATGTTGTCGAATACGAAGCGTGAAATTTCGGGCACGTTTGTTTTAAGATCCACTCTGTCGATTGTACCCGGGCTTATTTAACGATATCGTATTCGCGATTCTCGTATCATTTCGATTTTAAAACTAAATTCTGCAAAATTTTTTTTCAAAACTGGATATTTACTGCATGCTTAATATTCACTTGCGATGAATTTATAGCGATATTCTCTATCTCTATAAACTTGATATCTTACTATTCATCTATAAAATCCATAAAGTTATCGATTAAAGATATGCGCACATGTTACATTCTCTTCCTTTATATTTAAATTACAAATATCGCACATGTCCCAAAGTACATACAGTATATCGCATTTCATTGCAAATTGATTAGATTTACAATGTCAAGAGAAAAAAACTAAAAGAATTGTTTACTGGCGACACGTTGTATGACATCAAGTGCAAAGTGAAAGAAATTAAAGAACGACGCGAATGATAAAGCGTAATACGTCACGTTGTAAATTATATCGCGACCTCTCCGCGAGCGAATGAAAAGGTACGCGGCCTTTGCGTCACATTCGAAGGGTCAATGGATAATTGAAAGGTTTAACTTCTGAAATACGTCATCGGCCAGTGTGGTCAGGGGCACGATGACCCGATTACGATAGTATTGGTTATGGAACCGTTATGCCCTAATGAACGCGAAAGTGATTGGCCAGCTCGTCGGACACACCGCTCTTTCGTAAGACCCCGTGACGATGACGCTGGAAATTGCTTCCGGAAATTGAGATATGTAAGCGAGCGTGAATAGCCAATGCACGAAATGCACGATCGACTATTGTTTTGAGTTCTTCGAAATTGCTATAAAAAGTATAGTTAGACAATATAAAATTATCTTATAAAAACAAGAGATTTCTTTTTTTATCATATTTTTCATGTTGCACGAAATGCATAAAAAATATAATTAGACAAAACGATGACGCTGGAAATTGCTTCCGGAAATTGAGATATGTAAGCGAGCGTGAATAGCCAAGTGCGCTTTCGCGTGCTAAGCAAGCGTATTTAAGCCTTAAACGAACCGCGATAAAGAAAATGTATATCAATTGTGTACTCGAAAATGAAACCATAAATAAAATATTTAAAATTAATATATATTTAAAACAATTTTTTTTATCTCTCAGATATGTTGAGATAATCTTGTCGCGAGAGATGTACATTTATATCAAGATTATCCTCAATGAAGCATTTTAATTAATGCATTCTCTATATATGCAGTAATATATTCTATGCACATTTCAATTATTTTACAGCTGAAATTTATTTTTGACATTGAATATATGTATATATATATATATTTTTTTTTATCTAGATTGTGATAGAAAGAGAGATAGCGAAGAGTATAATTACTGATCACGGGAATTTATTTTTGCAACATCCAAAGTAATATATTTTTACACGTATCTAACATTAAATTTCAACTAAATGATTCAAACACAAGATATTCTCATCAATCATGTTTGAAAAAATGTTTCATTAAAATCCGTCCGATTATTTGGCATTAGCAATTATTGCAATAATATTACTCCGCATTTAACTTAATCAAACGTGTGGCACGAATTCCGTAACTCATTTTCTGTATGAATGTATGTCGACAATTATCGATATAATAACGAAATATATAATGTACGAAATATTTTACATTCAAAAAAAGATTTTAGATTTATTTCAACATTGCTTGCAATTAATTTTAACTAACTCTTCTAAAAAAAAAATGTATTATTTAATTATTTGATATTCAGTTGAAAATTAAAAGCTTGGTTCGATAAATGACGGTAAAATCTGAAAAAAAAAAAACGCTTGAAATGCATAAAAAATATAATTAGACAAAAATATATGTGACGGCCCTCTTCTTCCCCCTCCCTCTTTCTTTCTTTGTCTGGAATTGAAGCCACGTATCGCTTCGAAGGCAGAAAGTTAATACAATCATTATATTACGGAGTAGTACAGTGATCTACGAAGGAGACGGATCGCGAAAAGAAGGGATAGCCAGCCCCCCAGCATCGTTCCCTATATAAGACGGAACCCGACCCGGCGAATCCGTCCACGAGTGTCAATAGCTATATTATACCGTGACATCGAAAAAACTTCCATTGTCGTGTCAGTGCGCGGATCGGTAATAACCCGGCTCATTTGAATTAAAAGTCGTATCGGTATCGGAATCACGCGATCTCCAATCGCGAAGTTTCCTTCGCGCGAATAGAAAGTAAACTTCTCGTCTCTTATCCCGATCATTGATCTGATCCTTGAAAGAATCAGACTTGGTCACTCGATTTTTTTTTACGCGATCGCGTTTGAAAACTTTTTCATAAGTGAATAGAAAAGCTATTACGATCGATTGCCGATAGTTTTCGCGTCATAATTGGAGAGAATTGCTACCGTTTGTTTCGCGTAACGACGATACTACTGCGATTCTGTAACTTTTAACAATGATGTCGTTATCATGACGTATTGTTGCGCATTTATTTTGACATGTCAACGATAATGTCAACGATATTGTCATCAATATTGTCATCATTAAAAATTACAAAATCGCAGTAGAGAGCCTCGATTGTTGATCAATTATTGATCTTTGATCGAGATAAAAAAAAGTCGAATTTTCGGTCGGACGTAAACAGTTTCTCAATAGGTCTCCCTTGTTGCCTCGATCTTCGATCTATCCGTGATCATGAAGATCCTTTTGCGAGCGGATACCCATGTAAACATCGAGTTGCCGGAAAGCACGCCGGTAGCAAAATGCACGATTTCTCAGGTAAAAGGTCCATTACATCGCGAGATTATTTTTCTCTTTTCCTCATTTATTCCTTCCGATTTTCTTTAGATTCTTGAAGTTTTTTTAAAGTGCGATCTACTTTTCTTTTTCTATTTTTTGGTTATTTTATAAAAGAAAATAAGATAGTATTTTCCACCGTAATTTGACCGTAAATCACGGAAAACTTTCTTTGGTGCGGCTTCGAATATCGATTAAATTACTACACCTGATCTCGATTCTCAGATGCTTCAAGATAGATTCTTAATAAACAGAGACAATACACCAAATCGCACGGGGAAAATATATATTCAACAAATAATGCAATATATGTAATTCGTGTGTGTATATGTGTATATATAATTATATAAAAAATATATTATACATAAATATGCTTTTTTTGGCCGTGAAATTCACGATCGGACGGCCGCTTTTTTTCTACGTGACAGAGTTGTCAATTGGATTTATATTGACGCCTGTTTTTGACAGAGTCTTCCTTATCACACCAACTGAATTTATTTTGATCCCCAATTACGATTTATAAAAAAAATATATATATGTAAAGAGTGAAATTTAATGTCTAATCTTTTATAATTTTCATAATGTTTTCTATATTTGTTCTCAGATATTGGCTGCGTTCGCGGTATCGATGGGTTCTCTGCAGATCGGTTATGCGAGTTCGTATACATCACCAGCGCTAGTATCCATGCGCAACAATATCACGACGGACTTCGAAGTTACCCCACAAATGGTGAGTACGATATTTTGAAGTCCAACTCTTAATTCTTGTCCAAAATCCGCGTCGAAAAATTTATCGCATGCGAGATTATTGCGTTTATCAATCACGCGTCCTGCGCTAGCGTGTTTGTAGGGTCTTTATTCAAGTCTGCGAAGACTATGTATGTATCTCCGGCGAGTGTTCTCTATAAACGTGCTCGGATAATAACATCGTCGTGTCCCGAATACACTCTAGCATAAGAATTCGAATCTTGTCCGTGAATGCGGAGCGCGAAGGTTACGAGATTTCGGGCACGTTTGTTTCAACATCCACTGTCGTTCGTACACGAGCTTATTTAACGATAGCGTATTCGCGATTCTCGTATCTTTTCGAGGAATTTTAAAACTAAAATCTGCGAAACTTATTTTCAAAACTGGATATTTACTGCATGTTTAATATTCATTTGTGAATTTATAGCGATATTCTCTATCTCTATAAAGTTGATATCTTACTATTCTACCTATAAAATCCGTAAAGTTATCGATTAAAGATATGTGCACACGTTACATTCTCTTCCTTTACATCTAAATCGTAAATATCGCACATGTTCCAAAGTACATACAGTGTCGCATTTCATTGCAAATCGATTGATTAAATTTACAATGTCAAGGAAAAAAAATTTAAAGGAATTGTTTATCGGCGACACGTTGTATGACCAAGTGAAAGAAGCTAAAGAATGACGCGAATGATAAAATAATGCGTCATGCGTGTAAATTATATCACGACCTCTCCGCGAGCGAATGAAAAGGTACGCGGCCTTCGCGTCACATTCGAAGGGTCAATGGGTAATTGAAAGGTTTAACTTCTAAAGTGCGTCATCAGCGCGTGGTCAGGGGCACGATGACCTGATTACGATCGTATTGGTTATGGAACCGTTATGCCCTCATGATCGCGAAAGCGATTGGCCAGCTCGTCGGACACACCGCTCTTTCGTAAGACCCCGTGATCGATGACGCCGGAAATTAATTCCAGATATGTAAGCAAGCGTGAATAGCTAAGTGCGTTTCCGCATGCTAGAAAAGCGCATTTAAATGACGGTAAAATCTGAAAAAAAAAAAACGCTTTTACTATATGAAATATATATTGAATCTCAATTTCATGTATTGCAGGGTATGTGGATTGGATCAATTATGCCGCTGAGCGCGCTTGTCGGTGGTATCGCCGGTGGACCATTCATCGAATCATACGGAAGGAAAACCACGATAATGGGCACGGCGTTCCCGTTCTTCGGAGGTAAGATCATCGAAACACAGATTTTTACATAACAAGATACAGTTAGAATGCGAGTCGATGTAAACAATATAATGTTATGAAGCGAGAGCTTTCTCACCCACACACTTATTAAAATTATTTAAATTTGCTGCACAGAAATGTTTTTTTTTTTATTACATCAATACGCGAATATGTTACAGCGTGGATCTTAATTTGGTTGGCTCAGAATATCCCGATGGTGTTAATTGGACGCTCGTTATGCGGATTTGGCGTAGGAATCGCTTCCTTGGCGTTTCCCGTGTATTTGGGTGAAACGATACACGCGGAAGTGCGCGGTGGACTTGGCTTAATGCCCACTGTCTTCGGTAATGGCGGTAAGTGAAGTTAACGATGTAATTCCAGTTAAAAAAATTAATTTAAAAATATAATTTGATCGATTTAAACATTCGTCAATTGATCGATCTCCTTATATGTATAGAAATCAACGTATCAATTTACCATTTCACACGCGTTTACTAGAAAAAATATCAAAAATATCTCGATAAATATAAATTAAATATATATATAT
>NW_021851936.1:813816-823424 GCF_003651465.1 Formica exsecta
ATATTAAATATATTTAATAGTTATATAAATATAATATATAGATTAAATATATTTTAATTATTTGTTCTTTTTGTTTACCCCTCGAATAGTAAAAAAAATAACTAAATATTGAAATTAACGCGATATTTACTCGATCTATTGAATGCTATTCAATTATAACAATGTTATATTTTACTCGTACAAATTATTATCCCACGAGAAATTCTTTAGAAGATTTCGATGCACAGGAATATTACTATGCTACACGGCGGGCATGTATCTGAGTTGGAGAAACCTGGCGTTGTTAGGTGCGAGTTTTCCGATACCGTTTTTGATTCTGATGTTCCTGATCCCGGAGACGCCAAGATATTATATCTCGAAGGGAAAAACGGAAATGGCACAAAAATCTCTTCAATGGCTGCGTCATAAGAATGCGGACATAACCGAGGAATTTAGCAACATTGTGCAAATACATCAAGAAGCCCTCGAGAGGTCTAATGCGCAGAGCACAGTCTCGTTGCTGATGAAGAAATGCCATTTCAAGCCGCTTCTCATCTCCCTCGGGCTGATGTTTTTCCAACAAATGTCCGGTATCAATGCAGTAATATTCTACACGGTACAAATCTTCCAGGTACGTATTCATCTCTGTTAATAGGTTGTATTGCGATAATTTCTTAACTGCGTAATTTTTAATCGCGTAGACAAAATAACGGATTAACCCACGCGAGAATGCTGATAAATCTCTCAATTTTAGAAAATATGTAGATACACGAAATCGATAAATAACGAATAAACGAACAATGTTCTCAGGACGCTGGTAGCACGATCGACGAGAACGTTTCGACCATAATCATCGGCCTAGTGAACTTCATCGCCACGTTCGTCGCCGCGGTCGTGATCGACAGGCTGGGCAGAAAGGTGCTGCTGTACATAAGTGCCATGTCGATGATCCTGACTCTCTTCGTCCTCGGTGGATATTTCTATGTTAAATCACTGGGCGTAAACATGGAAGCTGCCGGCTGGCTGCCGCTGGTCTGTCTAATCATATACGTGATAGGCTTCTCGACGGGCTTCGGACCGATACCTTGGTTGATGATGGGCGAGATCCTGCCCGCCCAGATCCGTGGTACGGCCGCAAGCATTGCAACCGGTTTCAACTGGACGTTCACATTCATCGTGACGAAGACTTTCCAGGACATCATAGACTTGATCGGCGCGCACGGTGCCTTTTGGCTGTTCGGCGCTTTCGTTGTAGCAGGTCTCATCTTCGTAATCCTCAGCGTGCCAGAGACGCGCGGCAAGACACTCGAGGAGATTGAGAGAAGATTCACCGGTCCGACTAGGAGATTGAGCGCGGTCGTTAATATGAAACCGATGCCGATGACGTCCTAGCTGCCGAAAGTTCGAAAGTCGCAGCACATCCCGTCGAGAACGAGCAGGCTCGTTCGCGCGAAAAGAATTTTTTATGACATCTTTTAAAGGGAAAGATTCCCTTATAAGGACACACGCTTTTCCTTAAAAGAAAGCTTTAGATTCGAAGGTACGCTTCTACTCTTCTGTGCAAAAAGGAGGCGTAGCTGCTCTCTCCCCCATGGCTCTTCTTATCTTGTTCTTATTTTCGAGATCTTCGATTCATTATTGCAAGGCTTGTCTACCACGACGAATTTGTGCAGAAACGAACAATATTCGAAGAGATAATCGAAAAAAAAAAAAAATAAGAAGAAAAACGAAATATGCAGGAACAAAGCATTTTTTATCATAAGACTCTTTTAAATTACAAAAATTGAAGCGAAGACAATTGCAGCTCGTCGGACACACCGCTCTTTCGTAAGACCCCGTGATCGATGACGCCGGAAATTAATTCCAGATATGTAAGCAAGCGTGAATAGCTAAGTGCGTTTCCGCATGCTAGAAAAGCGCATTTAAGCCTTAAACGAATTGTGATGAAGAAAATATATCGATGTTCAATCGCAAACTCGAAAATGAAAGTATAAACTAAATATTTAAAATTAATATATATTGAAAACGATTTTTTAAATCTTTCAAATATGTTTATGAAGTAATATATTCTATGCACATTCCACAATTATTCTACAGCTTAAATTGATTTTTTACTTGCGTTGAATCTATATATATATATATTTTTTTTTATCTAGATTGTGATAGAAAAAGATAGCGAAGAATATATAATTACTGATCACGCGAATTTATTTTCATAACATCGAAAGTAATATATTTCCACATGTATCTAACATTAAAATTTCAACTAAATGATTCAAACGTACAAGACATTCTCATCAATCATGTTTGAAAAAAATGTTTCATTAAAATCCATCCGATTATTTTGCACTAGCAATTATTGCAATAATATTACTCTGCATTTAACGACTTAATCAAGCGCGAGGCAGAAATTTCGTAACTCGTTTTCTGCACGTTGCGTAGAAATTTAATTAGAAAGCACGGCGAACAATCGGTCGAAGGAACGACCAAAATAATCGTTGCTCGCCCTTCGCGATTGTTTTCCTTGACATTATGCGGCTTCCCGACCTTATTTATATTCGAAGGACTTGCGACGAACAAAACTATGTCAGGATTACTCCAGCGTACGCCATCGTAATTCAAAAGATGAATTTAAATGATCCAAGATCACCGCGATACCCGCTACATAACATATACAATCGACCTTCTCCGATCTTTTATATGAGACAGACATGTCTTTGACATGAGAGAAAGAGAGACTCGCTTTTCTCCGCATATATAGTTATGAATATATATATCGACAATTATCGTATATGATGTACGAAATATGCTACGTTCAAAAAAAGATTTTAGATTTATTGCTTGCAATTAATTTTAACTAACTATTCATTCTAAAAAAGATGTATTATTTAATTAATTGATATTCATCGATATTCAGTTGACAATTAAAAGCTTGGTTCGATAAATGACAGCAAAATCGAAAAAAAAAAAAAAAAATTTACTATATGAAATATATATTGAATTCCAATTTCTTGTGTTGCAGGGTATGTGGATTGGATCGATTATGCCATTGAGCGCGCTTGTTGGTGGCATCACCGGTGGACCGTTCATCGAATACATCGGTAGAAGAAACACGATACTCGCGACGGCGTTCCCGTTCCTCGGAGGTAAGATCATCGAAACACAGAATTTTACACAACAAGATACAGTTTAGAATGTGAGTTAATGTAAACAATATAATGTTATGAAGCGAGAGCTTCCTCAAACGTATTAAAATTATTTAAATTTGCTGCACAGAATTGTTTTTTTTTATTACATCAATACGTGAATATGTTACAGCGTGGATCTTAATTTCAATGGCTACGAATGTCCCGATGGTATTGGTTGGACGCTCGTTATGCGGATACGGCGTAGGGGTCGGATCCTTGGCATTACCCGTGTACTTGGGTGAAACAATACAGCCGGAAGTGCGTGGTACACTCGGCTTAATGCCCACTGCCTTCGGTAACACCGGTAAGTGAAGCTAATGACGTATTCAGTTGACAATTAAAAGCTTGGTTCGATAAATGACAGCAAAATCGAAAAAAAAAAAAAAATTTTACTATATGAAATATATATTGAATTCCAATTTCATGTGTTGCAGGGTATGTGGATTGGATCGATTATGCCATTGAGCGCGCTTGTTGGTGGCATCACCGGTGGACCGTTCATCGAATACATCGGTAGAAGAAACACGATACTCGCGACGGCGTTCCCGTTCCTCGGAGGTAAGATCATCGAAACACAGAATTTTACACAACAAGATACAGTTTAGAATGTGAGTTAATGTAAACAATATAATGTTATGAAGCGAGAGCTTCCTCAAACGTATTAAAATTATTTAAATTTGCTGCACAGAATTGTTTTTTTTTATTACATCAATACGTGAATATGTTACAGCGTGGATCTTAATTTCAATGGCTACGAATGTCCCGATGGTATTGGTTGGACGCTCGTTATGCGGATACGGCGTAGGGGTCGGATCCTTGGCATTACCCGTGTACTTGGGTGAAACAATACAGCCGGAAGTGCGTGGTACACTCGGCTTAATGCCCACTGCCTTCGGTAACACCGGTAAGTGAAGCTAATGACGTAACTTCAGTTAAAAAGTTAACTTAAAGATATAATTAATCGATATAATTGACCGATTTAAACATTCGTCAATTTATTGATTTCATCCATATATGTATAGAAATCAACGTATCAATTTACCATTTCACACGCGTTTACTAGAAAAAAGGAACAAAGCATTTTTTATCATAAGACTCTTTTAAATTACAAAAATTGAAGCGAAGACAATTGAGCGAAGAGTTCTATGGATTGAAAGATTCAAGACAGTACCGATCTTTTATGAGCTTGAAGAAATTAATTTTAAAATATTTGGTGAAAATAATTCTTCAATGAATTTTCGAAATAATAATCTTTACAATATCGAGAAAACGCACGATCGACTTTGTTCATTTGCTTCTGCAATCTGTCTTCATAAAACGTGATTTGGCCGATTTCGTTTCGATTTATATATATCCAAGATATGTGATCGGAAGTAGCGATAGTGCCAATACATTATTCAATCCAAATTCGCGAGAGCGAGAGTTATCGATCTTAATTCAAATTTCCAGGCTATTATTATAATTAGCTTTAAATTAGTCTTGCGGGTAAATGGGTTTTCTGTTTTCCCCGCCGAGGAAAATGATACATGATATACGCGGCTATCGGCTGTTGACTAGTATGTAGTTGCAATTGTAATTTTTGTTGACAGTCCTAAAGAACCTATCTCAGGTTAATATTATGCTACGGTCAGATACGCGCAGATATATCTCAACGCGAGTCTCGCGGTTTTTTCTCTTTTCTTTTCTTTTTTTATGCAACGTATTTCGGTCGATTGCCGCCACGTATACTTTGATTTTTATGAAGAGCATATGTATAATATGAAAAAGATAATAAAGAAAAAAATCTTTAAATTATTAATCTTCATTTTAATTCATTTTAATTTTCTATTGATGTGAAGAGTGTGCGAGATTTCTAATAATTTATAATTTATATAGTTTTTAAATATTTTTCATAATCTCTTAATATAACAATATCAATTTAGAATAAATTATAATGAATACTATCGCATAAATAAATGAAAGTGGATACGCTAATGTTATTTTTGCATTAATGTGTATCGGAATACACTCAAAACGATATAAATTAAGTCACTTTTTGTTATAAATTAATGAATTCAAGTTAGCAATATAACAATCAATATAATTATCAATATAACAATTCATTACATTACAATATATAACATTTGATGATATATAATATTTCCGTCAATGAAAATGTACACAATTCGCGGAAAAGCGAGAGAAAAGAGAACTAATTAGGGAGACTCTGAATTAATTAAGACTCACCCATAACCTGGACTCTGCAAATGGCACAGGTGTCGCACTCCACGTCCCAGCTCCACATAGCCACGGCGTTCCACTTTTTCAGGGTGAACATTTTATCGTTCTTCTGGTTATCGCCATCAAGTCGGTCACCCGGGTCTTCGGAGTCGGCCATGTTTGAGGTTAGAAACACAACAGTGGAACACACTCGCGGAGGTTAGCCCGACACGATCAACACGAATCTCGCTGCAAAATGCAAAACCATCGACCAAGTGCTATCAGAGATCAGAGACTCGCAGTTCAGCGTGGACAGTTTCGTAACTATTCTGGGGATAATCGCGAAATCTTGAACTAGATACAACCGATATCACAGACGCTTGTTATTCAATGACACAAGTTGACTCGATTTAATTCTTACAGGATGACCAATAATATTTCTATTATACGATAATTATATAGCGTTAAAAATTTTGTCGTTGATTATTCTACAAATTAATTGGAACTTATTTGAAATGAGCAATCAAATTATGTCGGCTTGCGTCGTTCAAATGGAAAACACTCGTACAAGTCGCGATCACACGCGATGTGTCTGTTTATATACAGACAATTTTCAGATATTCTCGAGGGAAATACACTCTTTGATATTCGCGAGAGAAAGAAACACGAAGCAAAATTTGAACGCGTTTTCGGGATCGGCAAAAACGATATATTGCAATTCTCAAAACATATACTTGATAGTTGGACAAAAATCCGGACCGCGATCACAATGCTATTTTTTCGCTTTGCTCCTACCTCTTTAAAACTTTCTGTTTGTCTTATTTTCACTGTATTCGATATGTAATATTTCACGTCGTCTAAACGACTGAATACACACGTACCACGTACGCACAAGTGACTCGCGCTACCGCGTATTGTAAACAAAGCGGCCGGCCTTGACCTCGGCTCGGATGGTTGGAATGTCTTCCTCTCCCCACTCTCCCCTACTATTAAATCGTAACAGCGTTATATTTTATTCTTTCTACGAATTATTATCCCACGAAAATTTCTTATTAAGATTTCGATGCGCAGGAATATTGCTATGCTTCATGGCGGGAATGTATCTGGATTGGAAAAACCTGGCGCTGTTAGGTGCGAGTTTGCCGATACCGTTTTTGATTCTGATGTTCATGATTCCGGAGACGCCAAGATGGTATATCTCGAAGGGAAAAGTAAAAATGGCCCGAAAATCTCTTCAATGGCTGCGTGGCAAGAAAGCGGATATAACCGAGGAATTGAACATCATCGAAAAAATGCATCAAGAGTATGTCGAGATGGAACGGACTAATGCGCAGAGCTTATTCTCGGAGTTGACGAAGAAAAACAATCTTAAACCGCTTCTCATCTCCCTCGGGCTTATGTTTTTCCAACAAATGTCCGGCATCAACGCAGTGATATTCTACACGGTACAAATCTTCAAGGTATGTATCCATCTCTATTAATAAGTTGTATCGCAGTAATTTTTTAACTGCATCATTTTTAATCGCGTAGACAAAATACCGGATTAATCCACGTGAGAATACTGATAAATCTTTCAATTTTGGAAAATATGTAGATATACGAAATCTCGATGAATAATTAATAAACGAACAATGTTCTCAGGATGCTGGTAGCACGATCGACGAGAACGTTTCGACCATAATCATCGGCATAGTGAACTTCATCGCCACCTTCGTCGCCGCGGCCGTGATCGACAGGCTGGGCAGGAAGATGCTGCTGTACATAAGCGCCGTGTCAATGGCCCTGACTCTCTTCGCCCTCGGTGGATTTTTCTTCGTCAAATCACAGGGCGTAAACGTGGAAGCCGTTGGCTGGCTGCCGCTGGTCAGTCTAATCGTGTACGTGATAGGCTTCTCGCTGGGTCTCGGACCGATACCCTGGTTGATGATGGGCGAGATCCTGCCTGCCAAGATCCGCGGCTCGGCCGCAAGCGTTGCAACCGGTTTCAATTGGTCGTGCACGTTCATCGTGACAAAGACCTTCCAGGACGTCATAGAATTGATCGGCGCGCACGGTACCTTCTGGCTTTTTGGCGGTATCGTTGTGGCGGGTTTCATCTTCATAATCCTCTGCGTGCCGGAGACGCGCGGCAAATCGCTCGAAGAGATTGAGAGGAGGTTCACCGGCCGAACAAGGAGGATGAGCTCGGTCGCTAATATGAAACCGATGCCGATGTCGTGCTAGCCGTCGAAAACTCGAAAATCGCAGCACATCCTGTCGAAGACGAGCAGGCTCGTTCGAAGAACTTCTTACGGCGTCCTTCTAAGGGAAAGGTTCCCTCATAAGGACATACGCTTTCCCTTAAAGGGAAGCGCTAGGTTCGAAGGTACGCTTCTATTCTTCTGTACAAAAAGGAGACATATCTGCTCTCTCCCCTTCGGCTCCTCTTATCTTGCTCTTACTTTTGAGATCTTCGGTTCGTTATTGCAAGGCCTGTCTATCACGACGAATTTGTGCAAAAACGAACGTATTCGAAGAGATAATCGATAAAAAAAAAAATCTCCCCTCCTTATCCGCCTTCGCATACCATCATCTCGCATTTTTCGAAACTTGTTGATGTTGTTGTTTTCAGACGCGACACACACATACACGGATATATTATTTACGCTCTCTATACACTCTCAAGAATGATGTATCAATTATATTTGATAAAAATAGCAGCGTGTTTGTATGTTGAAATATTTGATTCGCGCCAATTCTCGGACCACGGTATCCATGGAAACAGTGGGTAAATAAATCGGGCTTTTGGCGCGAACGGGGAGGTATCAATAGCGTGGTCGACTATATATAATTTTTTATAATAGATCCTCTTGCAACGCTAAGATTTATTGTTTATATGTATAAATTATAATAATATATTTTAGTTTTTATATAAAAAGTCTATCTATCTAATCTTTTGTCTATTGAACTCAAGATTATAATATATTATTCACATATCTCGTACATGTTTTACTATCGCCGCGCATGCGCGAAAAATTTGGCGCGCATAATACAGTAGAAAAGTTCACACGTCTCCGCGCTCGCATACTGTGCATTACGCGCGTATCATTATCGTATTATTTAATATATTATTTAACGTCGGAATACTTGTAATGCAGATTTAATCGCGATCCAACATTGCCAATATCAAAAGTACGTTACTGATAAATAAATATTATTTGCAGGTAAGCGTGTAATATCGGGAAGTGCCGAAAAAAGTATCGGGCGACCGTCATATCGGGAGTGTCGAAAAAAGTATCGGGAATGCCGAGTCCATGTATTTTGAGAGTAGAGTAAAAAAAGAATAACTGATAAAAATATTTTATCTGCAGGTCTTTTTAAAAGAGAATAAAAATTTGACATGTATAGAAACAATAGATGAGATGAGAATTTTGCACAATAAATGACGTACAGAAAATATTTATATATATGTAGGATGCAAAACATTTATTTAAGACTTTGATTTCAAATTAGATCAATTCTGTACATACACAACAGCTACAGTTATATCCTCACAGATTGTTATAAATTTACAATTAATTTTTTTTTTTCTTTTAATGTACAGGCGCGTATCACGGGGTACATAATATAGATAATACAGATAATAAACTTATAGGATTTTTTAAGTTAATTTAACAATCTCGATTTTATAGCACTCCATTAGACATATTTCGTTTGAACGTAATAAACGTAGCGTCTCTATAAAAATATATCTTTAATCCAAAATTAAACCTCGCAATTTTTTCGCTTTAATCACTTTATCTATTTTACAAGAAGACATATTTGCATGTTCTTTTCCATTGGCAAAAGTTTCGATTTCCATGAGACGAACAGAAAATATGAAACATTGTTACAATATTGTAGTAATATTCTCTCTTCTGTATATATTGAGAAAAAAGAAACAAATAGGTATTTGGTTAGTACTAAAGCATAGGATACTTATAAACAACAAAATTATTTTGTCGCTACATAATTTGAATATATTCATTCTATATTGTTATGCTGTGTTAGTATGAATTTTTGATACAATTACTGCATTAGCAACAGCAACGTAACATCGAACTTTTGCAACAATTGGCGCTGAGGCAATAATGAAAAAACTATAAAAGCAACACACGTCAGTTATTGTAATAAACATGACAATGATAAAAAAAATCTAAGTTTTATAATTATTATAGTCTGAACGGGCGGCAAGAGCATATTGCTTTACCATATATATATATA
>NW_021851936.1:827175-831635 GCF_003651465.1 Formica exsecta
AATGCCGAGAAAAGTATCGGGAGTACCGAGAAAACTGCCGAGAATGCTGAGAAAACTACTGGATGTTCGCCTCATTATCCGTTACTACAGTTTATCACTTTTGTGGGGACGTGTGACAAATCCGCCAAGTGAACTCCGCGCGACCGTAGCTCCAGGTATTGTGAACATATTAATAAAATTACCAAGAAATTTAATTATCGACAATAAGCATTACTAGTAAGTAAGTATATAGTATGAATGTCAAGAAAATACAGGGTGTAAATCATATTATGCGCAAATACAATATATTTCATTGGTAGTATAGGAAAGTGCGACAATTTCGACAAGTGAATTTCGCGTGACCGTAGTTTCATAGATAAATATTCAATATAAGACATCTTCACCAACTTTTTTGAAACTCGCAGAGTCCATGTATTTTGAGAGTAAAAAATTGAAAGAATAACTGATAAAAATATTTTATCTGCAGGTCTTTTTAAAAGAGAATAAAAATTTGACATGTATAGAAACAATAGATGAGATTATAATTTTGCACAATAAATGACGTACAGAAAATATTTATATATATGTAGGATGCAAAACATTTATTTAAGACTTTGATTTCAAATTAGATCAATTCTGTACATACACAACAGCTACAGTTATATCCTCACAGATTGTTATAAATTTACAATTAATTTTTTTTTTTCTTTTAATGTACAGGCGCGTATCACGGGGTACATAATATAGATAATACAGATAATAAACTTATAGGATTTTTTAAGTTAATTTAACAATCTCGATTTTATAGCACTCCATTAGACATATTTCGTTTGAACGTAATAAACGTAGCGTCTCTATAAAAATATATCTTTAATCCAAAATTAAACCTCGCAATTTTTTCGCTTTAATCACTTTATCTATTTTACAAGAAGACATATTTGCATGTTCTTTTCCATTGGCAAAAGTTTCGATTTCCATGAGACGAACAGAAAATATGAAACATTGTTACAATATTGTAGTAATATTCTCTCTTCTGTATATATTGAGAAAAAAGAAACAAATAGGTATTTGGTTAGTACTAAAGCATAGGATACTTATAAACAACAAAATTATTTTGTCGCTACATAATTTGAATATATTCATTCTATATTGTTATGCTGTGTTAGTATGAATTTTTGATACAATTACTGCATTAGCAACAGCAACGTAACATCGAACTTTTGCAACAATTGGCGCTGAGGCAATAATGAAAAAACTATAAAAGCAACACACGTCAGTTATTGTAATAAACATGACAATGATAAAAAAAATCTAAGTTTTATAATTATTATAGTCTGAACGGGCGGCAAGAGCATATTGCTTTACCATATATATATATTTTTCTTGTAAGACTCCTTTAATTACAAGAGTTGAAGTGAAGACAATTGAGCGAAGAGTTCTATCGATTGAAAGATTCAAGGTAGTAACGATCTCTTAAGAGCTTGAAGAAATTAATCTTAAGATAGTTAGTCAAAATAATTCTTCGATGACTTTTTGAAATGATAATCTTTACAATATCAAGAAAACGCACGATATGATCAACTTCGTTCATTTGCTTTTTCAATCCTTGTAAACCGCGACTTTGGCGGATTTCGTTTCGATTTATATATATCCGAAATGTGTGATCGGAACTAGCAATAGTGCCAATGCATTATCCAATCCAAATTCGCGAGAGCGAGAGTTATCGATCTTAATAAAAATTTCTAGGCTATTATTATAATTAGTTTTAAATTAAACTCGCGGGATGTAAACGAGTGTTCTGTTTTTCCCGCCGAGGAAAATGACACGCGATATGCGCTGCTATCAGATGTTGACTAGTGTGTAGTTGTAATTGTATTTTTTGTTACTCGACAGTCCTAAAGGACCTACCTCAGGTTAATATTATGCTACGGTCAGATACGCGCGGATATGTCTCGCGCTTTTTTCTCTTTCCTTTTTTTCTTGCGTAACGCAGTTCGATCGATTGCTGCCGTGTGTACTTTGATTTTTACGAAGATACGCATAATATGTACTTATATGTATTATATACAATTATTATATGCCGATCGAGAGAGAAATCGATAATTCTTCAAGTAAGGAAGTGCGAATTTACCGCGCTAAATATAAATTTTAATTATAAGACCAATCGCGTTCCTATACATCTATTTCCTCGCTCGTCCCTCTTCAAGATGATTAAAATAAATAACCGGAAATCTTTTTTTTTTTTTTCGCTATTAAATAATAATGCTATGTGTATTATGTACGAAAATTGTCATCATTAATTTTGATCGTGACTCGATCGCATATCTTCCTTTTGTTCCTTTTTGCGACGCAGAAATTATAAAAAATATAGAGATAGAAAGGGAAAGACAATCAAAGTACGATTGAAGTTAATCAATATTGAAGAGGGGTTGATCCTAAGTGAAACGAAGTGATTCTCTCAGCCTATGATCGCATATTATTGTAATCTTTATATTAAACAAATGATACTCGGAACCTGATCGCTGTAACAATGTGTGAACACGATTCTAAATGTACGTATGTATCACGAGATAAGCGTTATAACAGATATATGTATATATATTTTATATTCTTTAAAATTCTAAAGCAAGGGATTAGAAAAAAGTAGGAGAGCGTAAATATAGTTGTGATAAAATTCTTAAGGAAATTATGTAAAATAGCATAAGAGCAGAGCTTCAGACGGCCGTAAAACACCCGTCGATTTGCCAATATTCAAAAGTTAAGATGTAAAACTGTGCCTCGATACCTAGCGAGTGTTTCCGGTCAAATAATGTAATCGGACGAAAAAGTTCGCTGTGGCGAATTTTCATATAAAAGATGTTAATAGCAATGAATTTGTATATATTGTCTAAATTATTAATATATATTTTTATTATTAATTTATCGCTTGATTATAAAGGAAGAATTGCAACAAGTTGCTCGCAAAAATATTTAAGAAATACAAAAAAAAGTTTAAATTACAAAGACTTTCAAAAACTAAAGTAAAAGAAATACGATTTTGAAAAATCTCATTCTAAAGAATTTTTTAAGAATTCTCAATACATTTAAAGAAACTAAATTCTTTTAAACTTTTGTCTTGTTTGAATGAAGTAGTTAATAAAACGTTTGATAAATTACATCCAGCGTGCATATGTGTATATCTTGCCTTATTTTAATTCATTACATTCGACTGGATACACTCACTATATGTTTTGACGCAGAATAATATAAATCTCAGCATATCATAATCGACAATTGACGAAAACGTTATTAGGAAGTGTTAAATGTGTGATCATAAGCGTGCTTGTAGCTGTGCGCGTCCAAATTAAGGACGAAGAATTCCATTAACAGCGAATCTCATTTAGTATATAGACAGAAGCGTAAAGACGTACTTGCAAAACGTGTTTTTTTTTCTTTTTTTTTTTTTTGACGGGTGATGAATAGCATTACAATAAGTGTTGTGTTTACAGAGTGCTGCCATTTTAAAAGCATCGTTCAAACAAAATATCATTCCTACTGTGCGATTTAATGTATGATTCAGTCAAATGTTGTATAAAAGCAATAAGTGCGTGATGCCTTGATATGAAAATTGAGTTACATTGTATTGCTCTTCCCCGTCTTTGTACCAATGACCATCATTGTACTTCTTTGTTTCTCGTATTTCCCCTTTATATTTCTTTGTTGCTATAAGTAGGCGATATCTCTCGCTTATTTATAAGATATTTGCCAAAGCAAAATAAAGATGAAATATTTTTGATAATTTAATACTCATGTTAAGTTTACACATGTAACTTGTAAGTTATTATATAATAATTTTAAGATTAAATTTTAATATGCATAGTAAATATGGATATTAATAGGAGTAAAATCTGAAACTCTGTAGTGTAATGCTATGTAATATTATTATTATATTAAAAAAATACAAAGCTATTTTAAATAGAATATCCACTATAGTATATTTTTTTACTGCGAGAAAAAAATCTTCATATTCTTAATCCTCATTTTAATTAATTTTAATTTTCTATTGATGTAGAGTGTGCGAGATTTTAAATAATTAGTAATATCTTAATAATGATACAACAATATCAATCTAAAATAAGTTATCATGAATATTGTCGCATAAATAAATTAAAGTGGGTACGCTAATGTTTTCTTTGTACTCTTAATGACTAATGTGTATCGGAACACACGCAAAACGATATAAATTAAGCCACACTTTGTGTTATAAGTTAATAAATTCAAGTTAGCACAAAACATATAAGCATACATGATGGACTTTGCATGGTACAAGTGTCGCCACAGACTTCTATGTATATATACTAGACTGCTAAGAGTAATGTGACAGATGAAGCCAAGGCAGCCATTTACAATTGGGCAGAATATAACCAGGTTGTCAATTAATACTTATTTTTGAAGGGAAAGCTGCAACATTTAATATAACTTTTATATTAAAAATATATACA
>NW_021851936.1:834337-845703 GCF_003651465.1 Formica exsecta
TATATATATATATTTTTAGTAGCCCTTAAGAAAATAGTATAATCGGTGGAGTAAAATTTAAGAATTTATAAAATAAATCTAAAACACATGTTTCTCTATCAATCTTAAAATTATTTAAAAATTCGAAGTAACTCGAAATTACAAAATAACTGATAAACATGTTGCATTTACAACTAAGTCTATTCTCAGAAGCTACAAGCCCAGTTACGTAGTAAGAAGAATGTAATGTAACTCTTGGACTTTTCAGACATGCATCATTTTCTATAAACTAACGGGATCAATCATGTATCCCTTAGATTCTTAGCATTGCTTATGTAAAAACATAAACTTTATTTCTTTTTGTCAGCTTATTACAAAGTAATGAAAAAGTTAATCAGAGCAAAATTTTTTGAACTATATATTAACGAGTATCTGATTCAATTTGCTTTTTGTTCAATATCATTTAATTCATAATTGTAAAAGTTCTATTTGTG
Organism: Formica exsecta; assembly: GCF_003651465.1. NCBI lineage: Eukaryota > Metazoa > Arthropoda > Insecta > Hymenoptera > Formicidae > Formica > Formica exsecta. The sequence continues at coordinate 834,811 of NW_021851936.1, forward strand.
TCTAATGTAATTAATAATAGCAATGGAAAAAATCATAACGTTGTTTATTATGTATATCAGTTAAATCATACAGCTAATCGCATTGAAATAATTGCTGTTATCATATATAAACAGCTATTCATATGTGATAACATAACTTAATTTATGTAAATGTAACAAACAAAATTGGAATATATCTTAATATTTAATTGTAGTGGCCGAATAGATTGAACAATTTATCTTACAGTAAAAAACTGATATGACAAAATATTTGTAACTGAATAATAGTACGAATTATGTTTTTACATGTATGCAAAATTAAAACTGCTATGTGCAATTATTTACGAATTTCAATAATTTCTTCTTTAGAAGATATCAATGCAACTCAAAAATATCGTTTGGATGAATTATCACTATTATACTCGTTAAAACTACAAAGTAATAACAAGAACGTTAGCTTTAAAAATTGTTTTCGCAAAATATTATATTAATACGTCATGCGAAGAAACCTAAATATTTTTGCATTTCTGCACTTTGATTACAAAATGTATCCAGTCATTCACGCATCAATATCGCTCTATGTACAAGCTAGAAGTACATAAACAAGATCGTAGTTAAATTGCGATAAAAAGTAATTATCTTATTTAGTACTCTAAAGGCCATGTCATACATTTCAGATTATTTTTAAAATTCTTACGGTACTGCCAAAAAACACACATTGCAATTACAAATCGCCGCTTTCTCTCTTTCTCTCATTACACAATCACAAAGTCGCCACTGACCTAACAACAGCTATCGTATCCAAGAGGAAAAAAAGATCACACTTCCTAAACTGATGGGACTATAACGTCTTTTATAACTAGATTAAAGTTTATGTTATCACATGCTTCTGATGTCGAAACCGATAGAAATTTAATTTTGGTACTTAATGTATAATACAAACGTTTTATAAAAAGACTATTACAGTTTTACTGCTGATAACTAACTTATGCAATTGTTGTCTCCGTCTCTCGTCTTTGTAATTACATCTTAACAGTGCGATGTAAATGTTTATCTGTCATTATTTCCAAAATATGTCATCTGTACACTGATAGCAACTTTTTTTCTTTTTTAGCACTATTAATTTCATTCATAACGATGCGTATAATAACGTACATTTTGCTTTTTATATAAACAAAAGTAAAAACGTACACATCCCATGCCTCATCTTCCATGAATATAATACACATCAATATATACGTATATACTTACTAATTGCAGGATAAACATAAAACTGAATTTTAAAAAATACATTTAACAGCATAAGTTTTACTTATAGCTGTTAATGTAAGCACTAACATATATTTTTTTACATATAGAATAAAATAAGTAATCGAAAAAATATAATTCATAGTGGATTTAGTTGGCTGCACTGGTGCGCATTAGTGCATATTTTTAAATGTTATACTCAAATTTACAATAAACATAAGTAATTAAAACATCAAAATAATTAATATTAATAGTATTATAATTATTCGTATTAATATTAATAGTTTTATAATTATTCGTATTGAAAAATAATAATAGCTCTTAGCATTAATAATTTTACTTTTTTAATTATTTTCGCCATTATAAATTTGTGTACAATAACCTTTATGTACACCAGTGCGCACTAGTGCATTCAATCGAATTCGCTATTAGAAATTTATTTATTTCTAAAGAAATAAAAAAAAATTATTTTTAATGCATATAAAACTATCAATATATTTCTAATGGGTTGAACGGAAAGTTCGTGCCGTTTTTTCGGTCTTCATCTGTTAGCGAAAAACGGCACGAACTTGCCGTTCAATTCAATAGATAGAAAATCCAAAATTTTCATTAAAAAAAAGAAACTGCACGAATACATGTCCAAATAAATTAGGGATATGTTATATTGATGCAGACAATTATACATATAGAAAATAAAAGCAGATATATAGAGATAATAGAAATATGTAAAATGTATGACTCTCTATTAGTAGAATAATATAATTTAGAAAATAATGCAATTTTTCTAAAAAAAAAATAATTACAGATAATTAAAGATACTTAATTCTAAAAAATTCTCAAGTTATTCAGATTTGTCAAATATTTATCGACTCATACTTTGCATAAATATAATACACACACACACACACACACACACACACATATATATATATATATCCACATATATGTGTTAATATATACTATGTAGAGAATGGTAAATATTATACTTACTGATTAAGCCTAATAATCTAGGAGGTTGCATCAATTGAGGATGCGGTACTCTTATGTTGGGCAAAACTATGGGATGGGCCCCAGGTAGGCCTAACCCTGGTGGGAAACGTGTTGGAGGTAGGCCATTGACCTGAAATTTCTCATTCAAAGATAGAGCCTCAAAAAGAAGTGAACCTTCAGACTTTCTCTGCTGTTGTTGCGTTTGTGGTTTACTGAGACCTGGAGGTGGCCTATTTGCAACAAGCCCCCTTTCGAGTTCTTCCACAGTACAGGCATTTTTCAAAGTTGGCAAAGACAACCGCGGTTGAGCCTTTGGAGGGGACAGATTCAAAGGGCTGCCCCATACACCAGGTCGTGGAACTATACCTTCCTTATCCAATACCAAATGTGATAAGTTATCCTCAATATCTATATTAGAAATATTCTGTAAAGAAATATATAAGGCATATAAGATATATGGAACTGTCTATTTGTTTAAAAAAATACAGATAATATAACAATATATAGAAGTAAAAATAAGGTGCAATTAGGTATCTTTTTGATATGCTATAAAGTTGTTTGTTAAATTGTATCTTATAAGCTAACATTATTCATATATTCCCTAATAAAGATAAAAAGTACAATTTTAGTATTTAATGTATTGGATTATTAATATTTTTAATATAGATATTACATATGACAAACTTAAAATATATGTAAGACATTTCTCTGTAAGTTGATATCTACGTAAATACTAATTTGCAAAAACATATATAATATATATTTATATAGAGTCTAAAATAATATTTTTGATACAGAGAATATTCCTATAGTAATAGCAAGGACTAATTCTTTTATAGCCAGTCTCTTATGATGTATTAAATCACTTCTTCCATTCTGTATCTGCTAATCTGCTTTAATGACATTATAGAATTAAATCCGTAGTCACTTCCCAAGCTCTTCCATAATTTTCATATTCTCACAACTCTGTATAATAAAATTCTGTATATATTATAGGAAATATCTCGAATACCCGCAATATACCTTTTTGTTTGTTGCATTCTGATTCTGTGGGCGATTTGATTCTGTAATTTCGGCAAGCTTCTCATGATCTTCCTCCCAATCACCAATAGCCGCATCAGGGCCAAATGTTTCATCATTCAAGGCGTCATATTCTTCTTCAAATTCATGTTCCTCCAATGGCCAATCCAGTCCATCCTCTAAATTGTTGTCCTGATTATACCAAATAAACAATAATTATTACAGAAAACACAAATCGTCAATTCTATCAAATAAGAAACGAAATAATAGGAAACATCATTGAAAAAAAAATTGGAAGTGGGTAAAAGTTAGTCACATTTTGAAATGATATTTCCTACATAATATGCAAGAGACTTAAGCAAATTAGATTTGGCAATTAAAACGGCACGCGTACATTCATGTAGCAGACTCGATTGAGATTCACCGTGCTCGATGTTAATGACCTTTAGGGTGAGGGAAATAGAAATGAGGTTAACCCGACGTAACCCCGCTTCGTCATTTGGCATAAAATTTTATTATTTTCGGGGATGATTATCGATGCGATCGAAAGCGAATTTGCGTAGTCTCGAACGGAAGTTGCGGTGTTACGGGATATTGCGGCGGATCTTGTAAGTCGAAACTTTTATCTCTCGCAAGGATACAGATATGCCGCGACGCGGACTGTTTATCGGGAAGGAGATTCACGCTCGCGTACCTCGCTAGAATTCAAATAATCGAGCCAGATGCGAGTTCGCGTCCGCGCGTAAGATCAGAAGAAGATCATACTTACTCCGAGCGTGGTATCGAAACCGAAAAAAGAGTCTGCCATTTGTGAAAATGAAATCTGCAAAATGACATGTTCTGATTAAACGTCAAGTGCTGCGATGAGCATCAGCTGCCATGGCGGCCATGCCGTAACTCCTGGCGGCTAACGTCAGTCGTTGCTTAAGGTGGGTTTACACTGGGCGAACCGAGTTGTTCAGGAAAGAGATGTTTATAACATGTCTTATATTTATACGTACATATACAAGAGCAGATTCAATTTACATTCACGAAGAGATTCGACATATGAAAAAAAACGGTCCCATCCCCACCACGTGTTCGCTAAGAGTCCGCACGTGGTTTTACTCTCACGTGCACGCACATGCAGTATTACGTCGTTACGTTATCGACGATAATCTTGTTCATCATCTCTTTTGTTCCTTTTCCCTAATTACAATATTTCCTTCTTAAACGATATAAATTTTCTTTCCGGATTATAGTAAAAACATGATGTAAATATTATATAAATATTTACATCATCAGTAAAACTAGCACCTTGGAATAGCATAGCTTAACAAAAATAATTTTTTTTTTTTTTTACGATAATAAAAAGAAATGGTTATTTTAATGTATTTTATTATATTATATTATGTGTATGAAGGTGATCCTTCTTTAAATCGTTCAATATTCGAGTAGCCGTTTTGATATAGACAAATAAAAAGAAATATGTTTGACTTTTAAAAGATTGTTAATATATTAAATTCAAATTATATTCTTGATAAGTAATTTCCAGAAATTAAAGCGATTAAAGATTTTGAAGATTTTGAAGATGATCTTGTTGTAATCGTTAAACAGCGTCCCATAGTATATAGCTAGAATTTCTTAATAAAAAAAAGAAAGAAGTGATATGAAATATGACACACCGATGATTGATCATATCAACTCTCTATACTCTATAGCTCTATACAATCGTTTCTCTCTTTGTATTTACTTGTTTAAAAACGCAAAAATTTACTCTTACAGAGCTTTATAATGGTATCACGTAGATGTTTATAATAACAAATAATTATAAATTAATAATTAATAATAAAACTAAATAATAGAAGACTGTAGTAACAAATCGTCTTATAAAATAATAACAAATATCAAAAATATTGACAAAATAATGTCGCTTCCAATTTTTTTAATTATTATTCCATGCGGAGATTCGCACTGGGAAAGAGGGAATGTATTATATAATATTCGACAGTGTGGATCGAGGCGTGCACTTTTTATTGCCATTAAATCTTTTTGCATCGTACTACTTTCCGTTGATTTTTTTTTTTTACCTGCCGAATTATGATTCTTAAAATTATTTCTAATCGCATGCGGATACCAACGCATTAAAATAAATGAAAAATCCCATTGTGTTTTTTTAAACGCTACTCGTCGCGTGACAGTCCTCAAGTGTTGCTAGGCTGCTGGCCCTCAACGACGCCAGGCTCAAGGAACTATGATTTAACGTATTCATGCCGTGTGGATCCTCGCAATGCAGGTACAGCCGTGAACTGACAGATTTGTGACAGTCGGGACATAAACGCTTCTTCTTCTTGTCGCGTCTCTTCAGGATGTCGTACGCGCATCTGCAAACGTTGCGGGGAAAAATAAGGGCAGGAGAAATATTATTCTGAAAGAATCGCGGCAGTTTACTCAACGTTACATTTGATTCTCACAATTCTTGTGCGTTTTATTTCATTTACTATTCTTAGAAAAAAAAAAGAAAAAAAAAATAGTTTTCGAGAATCTCCGAAGTTTCCTACCGAGCGTGTAATATATGAGAGCAAGGTAATGCCTCCAGGGAATCGCCTTCCAAACCAAAGGGCTCGTTACAGCTTCCGCATCGCAACTCCAGATCTTCCTCCATCGCGATCGCTAATCTCTCGTGGTGCCCTTTCTGTTCTTCATCTCCCAAAGACCCGTAAATTCGTGATAGTCTGGATCTGACTGTTCGCACCAAGAGCTATAAGTAATCGGATCTTTGTAATCTTACTCTGTGTATATTTCATACGAAGACTCGTGTGTAAAATGTGTCAGTAGTATTAGAATATAATATTATATTAATATTACAGTATATTATATATTAAAGACCTCGCTTTTCTTTTCTTTTTGTCTCTCTATTTAGACAAACATTCAAATTTTTTTTTTCAATACCATTCTCAATTTAATGTGTACAGAAGAAACACGATTATTAATAAACTATTACTAGTATTACCGTCTTAATTCAAATACTACAATTTCCACAATTCTCTACGAGTCAATAGCAGATATATATATGTATCTTCATGGTAGATTCAAGACAAGTCTTAAAATCAAAGAGATCAACTTTGTCCTTTCACGTTTCAATTCATTCGGAATACTCGACGAGCGAAAAACTTTTTCGCATTTATTTCAAGTTTCGTTGCGATCTCCGACTAGACTAGAGAAAGGAAAGGATGAAATTTCCAAGTTTTCACGTTTGACAGAAGAAAGGAAATTGATTTCACAGTACATCGCGCTTCTCTGGCTCATTCTCTTCTTCACCCCCTTCCCACATCTCTCTCTTTCTCTCTCTCTCTCTCTCTCTCGCTTTGTCTTTCTCTCGGAAACGATACGAACGATGAGCGGCGAATTTGTATTGGCAGTTTACCTTGGCGCCGACCGATCCTGCCACTTCCAGGAGTCTGGTATTGAATTCGAGGGGCCGGCAGTTGCATATCTTGTGCTGAAGCCTGAGAGCCTCCAGGCATCTCGCCGCACCGTCCATCGCTTCCATTTGGCACAGCCGATCGCCGGTCGCTGCCGCCGAGCCCATCGCGCTCTCGTACTGTCGGAATGCTTTCTGCAATATGTCCATCTTTATCTCACCGATGTTATCGCTCTGACGTACGCGATGGCGTGCGCGATGCATGAACTAAAGGCTAATTATGTGTGCATCGCACGATCGCCAACTAAAAGACAGATTTAAATTTGACAAGCGTAATTTTCTTTCTATCGCGCCCTGCGGAAACTGCAATCGTACGTGCATCCGTGCATCCGTGCAGGCAGTAAATGAGGATGTTGCTAGTTAAATTTGAATAAAATTTATAGCCTCAAATACAGCGCAATAAAATATTATTTCAGAGTTACAGATTAATCTTTATCTATACATTATTGCTGTCCACTATTGATTTTATTTTTGTTTGTAAAAGAATACATTACCTTATAATATATAATGTGAAATTATAAATTGGATATGTATCGTTAACACCATTTGCGTAAATGAAAATATATGTGAATTTAAAACTCATCAAAGTTATATGATATTACACATATTCTTCTTTTTTTTTAGATACGCGCTTTAAAATTTTATTTTAATAAAGGAAATATCATCTTTCAATATTTTGCTCCATTTTTAAATGGATATGTGAACGGATTTTATGAAAAGATTTTATCGCTCGCTTTTTAACTAGGTTCGCAAAGGGTTTCGACGAAATAAAATGAAAGCGATGTGCGTTGCAAGCGTGACACAACGCTAAAAATCACTTTTGTAACATGCGTGACATGCAAAGGAATGCTCCAGTTATGGCGTTTTTTTTTTTCCATCGTCGATGACAATGCCCGTAACAATGTTAGAACGTACAATGAGGCTGTGAATGGTTTTGATAGCATCGTAATACTTGCCGCGAAAGCCCGATAAAAAAGATTTATCTATATAAATACGGCATGCACAATATGCAAGTAAATATATTGGTTTTATTTATTATTACACGATCGCATGCGTTTTTAAGTCACTTTATATGAATACACTAAATAGTGAGAGAGAGAGAGAGAGAGAAAAGGTTTTTCTCTCACCCTCAGGCATCACCATTAATCGCGCTTTCAGAATAAACATACATGAATGTATGAAAATTGCATTGATATACATATCAATAAACATATAAGTTGTATTTATGATTAATATACGCGATATTAATGGTGTGAAAATATGAAATATTATAGAAAAATTCATACGAAAGCTTTGAAAAAGGCTCAAGGCAATTCAAATTATCGTGGATTTTTTACTTACATTTATATCGGATTTCTTTCTGTAAATGTCTCCCATAATACGGATGCTGCGGGCGTAACTGGCTTGGTCACCAGAAACTAACGACAGCCTCGTCGCTTCCTGCGCACAACGTGGTAAATATAATAATTCATATAATCTATTAGATCATATTACTGTGGTATCGATTGGTCATTACAACTTTATCCGTGAAACATCTTTGATAAATGACGCGATTACGACTCTCTTACGCGGTTATATTCGGAGCATTTTCTCTCACACACGCAGAGATCTTTTAAGAGATGTTCGACGAAGCGGAAATAAAGTCGCGCAATTAAGAGGGAAAAGAATCGCGAGACATTAAAGATGTACGTTCGAGGAAAGGTTGGCAATCATTTTTGAAAAAAAAAAGAAAAGAAAAGTGTCACGCAGGAAGACATTTCGCTTAAAGTTTCGCTTTGAAGAGACCACGGTGATTCGCGATGATTGCCTATCTTTGATCCAAACCGACCCAAGTTTTGCCGTAGAAAAATCTTTTAACCGAAACTTTACCGAACAGTAATCGTGAGCGTCGCCCAACTCTCCCTTTTTTCTAAGTGCTGCGGCCATTTGTAATAACGCTGCTCGGTGATGACGCGAATTCAAATCTCCCAGTTGTAAACTTCTCGAGAGATCGTAAGCTCTCGCGGCGTATCTCGCGCTCTTGTCCGCGTCCTGTAATCTGCAAAAGAGTTCCGACAGGCCGACATACACCTGAAAATAAAACGAAACTTAATGAGAGTAGGTGATATATAAAAGTAGGCGAACAGATAAATCAAACTTTTAAATCAGACAGAAGAAGAGGAAGATAAATCGATTCGATATTATTTCTTTTTTAATCTCATTGGCACTGCTTTAATACTCAATAGAAAAAGGATCTCTAAATAAACAAACGGAAAAGAAAAAATATTGTCGCAAAAAAAAAAAATCATTTATTCTGTCGAAAACAATTATTTTATTTCACATTTTATTTAATTCTTGGGATATGAATAATCGCGGAGAAAAAGATGTTTTTTCGTGTATCTCCAGACAGTGTCAAGTGCACAAATGAGTTTGGGATTAGGCGATTAAACAACTACTCCAAGGATGAGATAGAAGGCGAGACGAAAAATAGCATCATCTCGCAGAGACACAACATCGCTTCTCTTAATATCTTCCCGTGCGGTCCGTCTGGTAATTAACAAAGCATCGTGGTAATAATACGCGCGCTTATGTTATACTCGTTGCGAGAAAGAAAAGCAACGGACAAAGGGACCTAATTACCTGCAGCTCTAAGGAGGGATCTTGAATGGAGTGGGCGATTTTGTGGGCTCTTTGAAACGCTTCCAGGGCTTTACAGAATCCCGCTAGCTCCAAGTGGACTCTGCCTACGGTTAAATGAACTAATCCAGCAGTAGCGCACTGATCACACTCATTATACAAGCTGCGAAAATGCAAAATTATGGATATTAATGCACGATACATATACACAGGGTGTCGATAAAATTATCGTCAACATAGCAGGACGTTATATTTGTCTATCGATTATCCATCAACTTGTTTAATCTTCTTCAAACTCGTGATTTTCGCACGGAGTTGATCTCAGGGAAATACGATTTGTATATACAATCTATTAAACAACTAACGATGTATTTTATAGCGGAAAAATATTAGTCGCGCATATGTGTTACTTATAAATATATTTTTGAATTACTTTCGAAGGTTTATATTACGTCATTTACGTAGGTTGTGTAACGAATGAAGGAGGCTCTCAAACCTGTGCCGGGCGTAATCTAACGCTCTGTCGAGAGCGCCCAATCTCTCGTGTGCCCTGGCCAAATTCAAATATGCTTCTGCCCGCATGTTCGGTGAATCCAGTTCCTCCGAGATGCATAATTGCTTGTTCCCAAATTCGATGCTGTCCCTGAAAGGAGAGGAACCATAGCGATGCAAGAACCGCGGTATTATTATCGAAAAGTATAATGTTTTTTTAAAGAAATGTGAGAGTAAAATAGTATGAAACTAACACATAATTGTATTAAAAGAAATATAATTCGTAAAAAAAGAGATATACATTTTGTAAATTTAAAGATCTAAAATTTAAGATCTTATTTTTGCATAAACGAAATATGTTTTTTCTCTCGATAATGATTTTATTTTCTAGAATCTTGAACATTTCAAAAAACATATTTAGTATATTCAGATATTATTCACATATGTATGAGAAAAGATTTTCTAAATATTCAAGACTATTTCAAGACATTTTAAATGTTAAAGATTTTTTTCAAAAGTTACTCTTTTCGAGAAATAATATTCGAGAAAACTTGAATCCTTATATGAGATCCAATTATCTAAAAAATTTTAACAAGAAAATTCGAACGCGCGCTTATCATTAGTCGTATTGATATTTTTAATATAGATATTAATCTTTAATAAAATACATTGTACAGTTATTATCGACCACCTTGTATAATATATATTTGTATAATATTTCTTTAGCGAATTTAAACAAGTACACATGACTTGACCCCTTTACCTCGTTTCGTTTTACTTTCCTCTAGATTACTTTTAATAACGCGCACAGGGTAACTCGACTTGTTTCACTTTAAATACACACGCGAGCAATTGCGACCAAGAAAAAAAGGCACAAACCTACTATACGTATATTATAGCTTGCAAATTATATATAATTCACCTGTATTTGCCCCAATCCATGTACGCCTGATACAGATATCCGAGGAGAGCGAATTTATCCTCCCGGTGTCTGATGCTCTTCAGGGCGCCCCTCCATTTCCTGACCGCGGCCTGCTGTTTATGAGCCCGGTACAATTTCAAACCCTGCTCCACCTGGGACACAC
>NW_021851936.1:847125-858666 GCF_003651465.1 Formica exsecta
TTTTTTTTTTCCATCGTCGATGACAATGCCCGTAACAATGTTAGAACGTACAATGAGGCTGTGAATGGTTTTGATAGCATCGTAATACTTGCCGCGAAAGCCCGATAAAAAAGATTTATCTATATAAATACGGCATGCACAATATGCAAGTAAATATATTGGTTTTATTTATTATTACACGATCGCATGCGTTTTTAAGTCACTTTATATGAATACACTAAATAGTGAGAGAGAGAGAGAGAGAGAAAAGGTTTTTCTCTCACCCTCAGGCATCACCATTAATCGCGCTTTCAGAATAAACATACATGAATGTATGAAAATTGCATTGATATACATATCAATAAACATATAAGTTGTATTTATGATTAATATACGCGATATTAATGGTGTGAAAATATGAAATATTATAGAAAAATTCATACGAAAGCTTTGAAAAAGGCTCAAGGCAATTCAAATTATCGTGGATTTTTTACTTACATTTATATCGGATTTCTTTCTGTAAATGTCTCCCATAATACGGATGCTGCGGGCGTAACTGGCTTGGTCACCAGAAACTAACGACAGCCTCGTCGCTTCCTGCGCACAACGTGGTAAATATAATAATTCATATAATCTATTAGATCATATTACTGTGGTATCGATTGGTCATTACAACTTTATCCGTGAAACATCTTTGATAAATGACGCGATTACGACTCTCTTACGCGGTTATATTCGGAGCATTTTCTCTCACACACGCAGAGATCTTTTAAGAGATGTTCGACGAAGCGGAAATAAAGTCGCGCAATTAAGAGGGAAAAGAATCGCGAGACATTAAAGATGTACGTTCGAGGAAAGGTTGGCAATCATTTTTGAAAAAAAAAAGAAAAGAAAAGTGTCACGCAGGAAGACATTTCGCTTAAAGTTTCGCTTTGAAGAGACCACGGTGATTCGCGATGATTGCCTATCTTTGATCCAAACCGACCCAAGTTTTGCCGTAGAAAAATCTTTTAACCGAAACTTTACCGAACAGTAATCGTGAGCGTCGCCCAACTCTCCCTTTTTTCTAAGTGCTGCGGCCATTTGTAATAACGCTGCTCGGTGATGACGCGAATTCAAATCTCCCAGTTGTAAACTTCTCGAGAGATCGTAAGCTCTCGCGGCGTATCTCGCGCTCTTGTCCGCGTCCTGTAATCTGCAAAAGAGTTCCGACAGGCCGACATACACCTGAAAATAAAACGAAACTTAATGAGAGTAGGTGATATATAAAAGTAGGCGAACAGATAAATCAAACTTTTAAATCAGACAGAAGAAGAGGAAGATAAATCGATTCGATATTATTTCTTTTTTAATCTCATTGGCACTGCTTTAATACTCAATAGAAAAAGGATCTCTAAATAAACAAACGGAAAAGGAAAAAAATTGTCGCAAAAAAAAAAAATCATTTATTCTGTCGAAAACAATTATTTTATTTCACATTTTATTTAATTCTTGGGATATGAATAATCGCGGAGAAAAAGATGTTTTTTCGTGTATCTCCAGACAGTGTCAAGTGCACAAATGAGTTTGGGATTAGGCGATTAAACAACTACTCCAAGGATGAGATAGAAGGCGAGACGAAAAATAGCATCATCTCGCAGAGACACAACATCGCTTCTCTTAATATCTTCGCGTGCGGTCCGTCTGGTAATTAACAAAGCATCGTGGTAATAATACGCGCGCTTATGTTATACTCGTTGCGAGAAAGAAAAGCAACGGACAAAGGGACCTAATTACCTGCAGCTCTAAGGAGGGATCTTGAATGGAGTGGGCGATTTTGTGGGCTCTTTGAAACGCTTCCAGGGCTTTACAGAATCCCGCTAGCTCCAAGTGGACTCTGCCTACGGTTAAATGAACTAATCCAGCAGTAGCGCACTGATCACACTCATTATACAAGCTGCGAAAATGCAAAATTATGGATATTAATGCACGATACATATACACAGGGTGTCGATAAAATTATCGTCAACATAGCAGGACGTTATATTTGTCTATCGATTATCCATCAACTTGTTTAATCTTCTTCAAACTCGTGATTTTCGCACGGAGTTGATCTCAGGGAAATACGATTTGTATATACAATCTATTAAACAACTAACGATGTATTTTATAGCGGAAAAATATTAGTCGCGCATATGTGTTACTTATAAATATATTTTTGAATTACTTTCGAAGGTTTATATTACGTCATTTACGTAGGTTGTGTAACGAATGAAGGAGGCTCTCAAACCTGTGCCGGGCGTAATCTAACGCTCTGTCGAGAGCGCCCAATCTCTCGTGTGCCCTGGCCAAATTCAAATATGCTTCTGCCCGCATGTTCGGTGAATCCAGTTCCTCCGAGATGCATAATTGCTTGTTCCCAAATTCGATGCTGTCCCTGAAAGGAGAGGAACCATAGCGATGCAAGAACCGCGGTATTATTATCGAAAAGTATAATGTTTTTTTAAAGAAATGTGAGAGTAAAATAGTATGAAACTAACACATAATTGTATTAAAAGAAATATAATTCGTAAAAAAAGAGATATACATTTTGTAAATTTAAAGATCTAAAATTTAAGATCTTATTTTTGCATAAACGAAATATGTTTTTTCTCTCGATAATGATTTTATTTTCTAGAATCTTGAACATTTCAAAAAACATATTTAGTATATTCAGATATTATTCACATATGTATGAGAAAAGATTTTCTAAATATTCAAGACTATTTCAAGACATTTAAAATGTTAAAGATTTTTTTCAAAAGTTACTCTTTTCGAGAAATAATATTCGAGAAAACTTGAATCCTTATATGAGATCCAATTATCTAAAAAATTTTAACAAGAAAATTCGAACGCGCGCTTATCATTAGTCGTATTGATATTTTTAATATAGATATTAATCTTTAATAAAATACATTGTACAGTTATTATCGACCACCTTGTATAATATATATTTGTATAATATTTCTTTAGCGAATTTAAACAAGTACACATGACTTGACCCCTTTACCTCGTTTCGTTTTACTTTCCTCTAGATTACTTTTAATAACGCGCACAGGGTAACTCGACTTGTTTCACTTTAAATACACACGCGAGCAATTGCGACCAAGAAAAAAAGGCACAAACCTACTATACGTATATTATAGCTTGCAAATTATATATAATTCACCTGTATTTGCCCCAATCCATGTACGCCTGATACAGATATCCGAGGAGAGCGAATTTATCCTCCCGGTGTCTGATGCTCTTCAGGGCGCCCCTCCATTTCCTGACCGCGGCCTGCTGTTTATGAGCCCGGTACAATTTCAAACCCTGCTCCACCTGGGACACACAAAATAACACTATTCGTGTGCACACTTTACTGTGTCCAACTTATCGCGCGTACCGATTTGTGTTACGGCGGGACGACGTGATATAAGTCTCCCTTTAAGTAAGATAACGGGGCGTGCAACGACGTTAAAGAGACAAGGCGGGGACAAGATACGTATCATAAATTTTATTAATTACATTTTATTTATCGCCCTTTTTTAAATTACTCATGCATAAAATTCACATTACGTGATTTCTCATTATCGTCGTGAGTCCTTGAATTTCCGCCGATCACACACACGTCCTTGTATCCTGGACTATTTATTATTCGATATCCCGTATCCCGGTACTTCTTCGTAATCAACCGTGGAGTTTACGACACAATCAACCTTGAAATTGAGTTCCCAGCCCTTTCGAGCGAAAATGCAATGTTCAAAAGCGCGTGTGCGAGTCAAAGAGGAAATCACGTGCGCTATTAATATAGTATAACAATATTTTAATAGACGATAATTGGAAAAACGATAGTTATATTGTATATATGTTAGAGCTCGTTGTATGCAATTTTACGAAATTTGATTTCGTTCTCGTACATAATTATTTTTTAAAGATAAGAAAATAATTAATTCTGCATTTTTTTTTTTTTTTTACAAAGTCAGAAAGATAAAACAAATTAAGCGGAATTTAACTGGGTTACGAAAATGAATAATTAAACTCTACAAACTTTCTCTTTGTATTTTTAAATCACTATTCGATTTAACGGTTTAATCAGATGACATTGCGTAATAACTCGTAAAATTGAAAGACAATAAATTATTTATATAGCTGAGATGCAGTAACGTATGTATATAATTTTGCATTTTAAACTTGATTTACTTAAAATTATTGCTTGTGCGCTGGATAAATTTATGTTGCCGAACAGTTTGATATTATATATCCTGTGAAACAGATTTTAGATGATAGATGATTTTACCAGGAAGAAATTACGATACGTGTTGTGGTCTTTATCACGCAGCATTAAGTCTTGGCGTAGATAATACGATGCAGAGGTAGAAGGCCATATCGATTTGACCATGAACTTTGTCCCTATTATGTATGTGTATGTGTAGTAGATTAAACTCTATGATAAAATATAAATAATCTCTTAAGATTAAAATTATAAAAGTATATTCAAACAGGTGTATGTGCGTGAGATCATTTCTACCCGTGTTAGAATTCTAATGGAACGAGGATGTTTGCGATACTGCCTGCTTATCACACTTATCATAACAAAGTAAAACGATGTTTTGCAGGAGGGAAGCATCAAGAAATATTATTCTCTTGAGAGTATTAGTAGTATTATGTCAATGAAAACCCCCGAAGGTTGCATGCGAGATTGCGTGTAAATAAGCTTCAGACTTTATGATTAATATAATACGAGAGAAAACAGAACACTTAGCCTCGAGACGATTATTCTTCCACGTTAAGATATCTACAATTCATTATAATAGGAACCAGCAATTATTTTCAATAATTGAGAAATAAATAAATACGACAATATCGATCTTTCTCGCAGTCATATTTTGTGTAAAAAATTAAAAGGAAAGAAGATGTATTTTGACGATTTTTCTACAAATCAATAATACATAAGTTTTATGTTTCTTCAAACCATTTCGCCAAAATCGAAACTCGATTGAATTATCGTGTGGTTTCGACAAAGACGGGAACGCAAATTATGTCTGTCACTGTTTAAAGAGGATGTCGTGGATAAACTGTCAGATGCGTAACGCGAAATCATAAGTTTCGCACCCGAAACGATAAACACCTAGTAGCCGGTACTTTGGTTTTAGTGGTGGATAGCGTGATCGTAGCTACCGCATGCACATCGTGAACTTGACAGTGACCGATAAAGCGTGCTGCTCGTCCACGAAATATGCTTAGTTATGCAGCCGTCATGCCTTATCGTTGCTCGTTTGACATATTACATTTCTCCGATTGCTTTGAGAACGTTAAACCGATTCGAAGGCGGCGCTCGAGAGGAACGGTTTAAAGAATTGGTTGATTAAATTAATTTGTAGGACCATTAATATATATTACGTAGTAAGTGTTATCGTGGCGCGCAGCCAATTTCGCTTCTAAGCGCGATATTTGTCTAAAATTACGATCGCGATTTCGAGATAATACTTGGCACGCGCATTTCGAAGTAAGAAAGCTTTATTAATAAATTAATACCTGAACAGAAGAGTAAGAGAGAAACGCGCAGTAAAATTTCTTGGAACGTATAAGTTATTGCGATATACTTGTCTCATCTCTATAATACTTTATTTAATCCATCACATCCTAATGAATTAACAAAAAAAAAGAAAATTCCAAACGCATAATTTTTCTGAATAAATATTTATATTTCTAATTTTTACGTTTTTTATATTTTTCGTATTTTTACCTATTTTTCTAATTCTGTATAATATTTACGAAATAAATATTATATTGATAAATTAACATGTCTAGCTTAATTATTAATATAATATTTAATATAATTAATATAATCTTTCATACAATTTTATAATTAAAGATTCTCTTAAGTAATTTTTTATACAATTTTATAATAAAAGATTCTCTTAAGTATCGAATGTATTATCTTTGCTAAATTCAAACCAATTCATTTCGATTCCTTCCAAGAGGCTTAGGAAGATCGGATATACGTATATTATGGGATACTTACCCTCCTTCGGGCTAATTGTTGATCAAGCCGTCTCCTGCAACTAATGAGACACTCCCATATACCAATGCCCGATCTACCATTTTGGTAATGGCCGTTACTACCATTGCCATTTTGGTGCCGGTAATCCTCTTCGGTGAATTCGCAGACGTCGAGTGGATGTCTCGATCCATCAGGGCTACCCAGCAGCGCGGTCGCCGAGAGCTGATGGCTCGCCGATCCGCTGCAAACATTCGATAATCTCCACATCATTGAATGTATATATTGACATAAAGTATATATATATATATATACATATATATATATATATTAATCCTTTATGTAAGCTAAATTGTACAATTATATTAGCCATTTGACACTTTAATCACTTGATCACGTCATGTTTAATCCGAGTTTGATCAGGGAAATAAATTTGATATAATTATACAGCTGATACTCGTTTCAAATTCTCTTAAAAGTGTTAACTATTTGTTTCATAAATATTATGAAATGTTTTAGTAAAAAGTATTAGTAAAAAATAACACATATATCTACTATCATATACATGATTTACGATATCGTTGAAAAATATTATAATGCTCGCTTTACACATCAATTTTTAATTTGCACGGTTTTAATAATATAAGAAGGAGTTATTTTTTTGTACCTACATACACGTGTACAAATGCAGCTATTTATTTATGTTTAAATATCGAACGATATTATTACCGTTGCCTATTTAAGGATGCTCGATTCGAACATTCGTGGAATTCCATGCTCGCCGTGAAATCCGATGAGAGGAATTTAAAGAAGACGTAATCGAGCGCGGTGCGATATTTTCACAACATTGATCGCTTAAGTTCTATAGAAATTCCAAAATTGTTCTCTTGCTTGAGTGTGATTTATACCTGCGGTATATAACAAAGTGGAACAGTAATCTCTTTTCGATACTCGCGCAAGAGTACAATACAAGCTTATAAAGTAAATTGGTATGCTATGTAAAATCGTGTTACAATTATAAATTAACAGGGAACTGTAATATTATCTCGTGATAGGAAGAAAACTTGATACACTTGAAATGTACGCTTCTTTAATATATTTCTTAAAAATTTATTACAAAAATATAGTGATCATTATTTATTTATTTTTTTATTTCATTATATAATTAATATTATATTCATTTGCTGTATATATTTAAGTTAAAATATTATTTTTTTAGCAACTGAAGTTAAAAGATATTAACATCAAATTAACGAATAATACGATTAATGTAATTAATATTAGTAATCTTTAAAATGGGATTGTCAAAAAATTTTTTTCCCAACTAACATTCTACGATTTAACGTTTCCTTCTCTATTCGGCAAAATGATTAAATCATAGTTCTAGATAGGAAGCATCCCCAGTCTGGTCAATATCTTGCGAGCTCACGTCAAATGTCTATGTTAGATGATAGATGCGGGCAACTGACCTCCCGCAGGTTCCATGCGCAGACTCTTAATTTATTTCTAGGACGAACGGAAGGAGAGCGCGCCGAGAGATAAACCGCTTTTGGCTGCCATCCCGGAGGTTGAGTTTGCAAACTGCGCATTATAGAAGTTACAAGGTATATACAGGGGATATCCCGTATCTACCATTTTACCGCAGCAATTTTCGTTTACATATATTTAAATCAAATATTTTAATCTAATATTTTAATCTAATCATATATTTTAATCTCTTGTTTAATGAAAATTTTATGAACACGCTATATTTTAAGCAAACTTTTATTAATTATCTTGATATATCTAATAAGCTTTGAAAAAACAATCTTGTCATAGGTGCGTTTACAAGAAATTAAATAACAATAAAGTTTTTATTATTTATTTGCGTAGCTACAATTGAATTCCTTAAAAAGTCAATCATTTTTCACATTGCTTATAATACAAAAATTACTGATTTTTTATTATTCTTTTATAAAAAAAAAATATATATAAAATCTATTGCATATTGAAGCGTTTCTAAAAAGTGAAAAGTGACGAGATATGTACGTCTGGGACACCCTGTATAGAATCATGGGTTCTTACCTATCTACTCTTGTCCTACCGCAATGCGACCGTTGCTCTACATCCGAGAAAACTGAAATTCACTTGTATTCTTTTTTTCCCGATTCCGTGCCCCGAGATACTGTGAAACTCTCTACTAACAGAAGACTGGCTCGCCCTTTCCATCAACTATGTCGTTCTTCTTTTGTAAACTAGAATACCGAGCGAAATATTTTTTTACATTGTTTTAGATAGCACTGTTTCAATGAGAACATTAATCAACGTTTCGTCTGTTCTTCAAACTTATTCTAAAAGCCTTGTGTTCACGATGCTAGAACTCGGTCCGAGAAACGTGTAGCCAATAAAATTGTCACTTTTCCGTAAAAATTGCAAATTAATTGGCTTTACATTTCTCAGTCCGAGAATTCGGATCGAGTTCTAGCATCGTGGACACAAGGCTTAAAAAAAGATCCTTTTCCTTATAAATGAACGTGTCATTAAAATTATATCCTTTATGATTAATAATTTATTTGACAAATTAAATTAAAACATTCAGTGCGTCGAAGAATCTGTCAAATGACGCTTATACTCCTTCTTGCCGAGAAGCATTACATTAGGAAGAATTAATTATTTGTCACGTTCGAGACGTTAGGATTAATTAAAGTAGACGATTGCGAAAGAAAACTATCTCCTGCTTGACGCTTGATAGAAGTCCCGTGGGAAAGAATCGCGCCTCGTCGCAAATTACACACTCCCCATCCTCGTTAAAGTTTTCCCCAAAACAGTCGCGTGCCTGTGCGCGCGCATACGCGTACATGTGTGTGGCTTTCTCTCCCTTTCTCTGTATATGTATACAAGTCCGCGTATCGTGTAAAGCGAAGAGTATACGACACTCTATCGCTTTCCCACCACGTTCGCTAGGTGGGCGAGGCACCTGCGACCTCTTTTCCTGACCCATTTACGAGCTACGAGATACGATACGGCGTTGCGATTCTAAGTGGAAAATCGAACCATCCCCTGGCTCTTTCGCGCGTCGAGGTCGCGATCAACGAAATACGTATACACGGTATCTGCTCTCGCAAACTACCCCCTTATCGTACATCTTTCGCTTTTCTTAAGCATCTTTGTTTAATGTCGTAATAACGTTACGTCGATCGAAGAGTAGCATATGGGTGGAAAAAAATATGGAGCAAATATAATTATATATAATCTTAGGATATTTATGGTCGTAATAATGAAACGAAATTTTTCCCTCAATTTCGATTACATGTCGCAGGATTTACTCTTGTAAGGCGTATTATTTAGAATATCTACATAAAAAAACCCAGCAGATATTTATTACAGTAAATTACAATTCGGCGATCAAACTTTCGATTCATGAAATATTAGAGTAGAGTCTGAATTATAACATTTTTATCAAACTTATGTTTTTACGAAAAAAAATGGTGTTTTAAGATTGGTTTTATATTGCGTAACTATATTCATATGAGCTGCACGGTAATTATCGCCCATTGTGACCTACCTATCCGTGGTAGTTCGTAATTATATAATATTATTATACTTCATTGTTGCGATCATTATCGAAATATAGGGCATTATTACCTCCTAATATACGTACATATATAGTCCTACCTATGTACTATCATGATACCATAAGTAATTATCCATACGTAATTACTATGCTCTATCTTATATATAATGATCTCGAAATATCAAAAATGATTTTGCAAAAATAGACAAAATAGTAACTTTCTTAATTGTTCCTTTGTTATGTTTATTAGAGAGAGAATCTGTTTTGTTAGATCTTAATAATCTATATATATTTTTGATTTATCAAAAAAGATTTTCTCTATACACTTTTTTGCATCGATATTATGTGTTACAAAATTAAAAACGTTATTCTATAAATTTAGAATATTTTAAGATACATTACTAACGTTAGCAAATATAATAATAAACTTATGTTACTTTTTGTTATAACATATTATTCTTAATTTTAATTTTTTGTATGAAACATTACTTAAGGCTGAAAGAAACGGAAACACTCGACTTCAATGGATATAACTTTGAAAGCTTTTAGCACTTTCTCATTTTTCTCATTTTTGTTCTAGATATGTAAATGTATACGTGGAAAGTCAACAATTTATTCTTTATTTCTTTCGGAAAGATATAGTTCTTTTAACGTTTCAAACAAACATGTCCAGTAATTCCACGCGTTTGTGCAAACTCATTTAAAATGGCAAATCCAAATCTTTTAAAGAGAAACGGAAAGCAAAAAAATGCTAATATAATCACAAAGATAGACACACATATCTTTGTTTCTACGCACATTGAACAGGTAGATAAAAAAGAGCAGAATGTAGTTTTATTACAGTGAAATACAAATAAAAATCATATGAATATTAATCTTTTAAACTATGCTATGTATTACTATTTTCGTCATTAATTAATTTTTAATTCAAATCTACATTTAATACAGCTTTTGCAAAATTAATTACTTTAATTAATTATTACGTGTTTTCCTAATTTAAAATTCGCTATTGTTATATTTCGGGATAAACAACAGTACTTACCCGAGATAATCCCTGGACGAGATAGACTCCCATGACATGGCTGTGCGTCTTTCTTGGCGCGGCGGCTTCTCCTCTCCGTCCCGCGGTGCAGCTGTTTCTTCTCTCTTTCTCTTCTTGACGGTCTATCATCTCATCTCTCGCCGCCAGCATTATCCCGTACGCGCACCCGCGTGAGATGGAGCATATCACCACCTTGCTTTGCGAGTGACGGCACGACGACGGTACAACGTGCGCCGACTTGACAGCCCGATCGTCCGCATTCAATCGATCCCGAGGACCAGATACCTTGATACTGCGTGTTACGATTGTCTTTATCGCGCGTACTCTATCGAATGACGATCAAAGGAAACGATTCCGCACGTGGGGGGACGCTTGTATCGATTATCTTAGGAATTTATCCGGCGCTTCTTGCCTCATGCCTCTCCGAGAAAGGAATACGAACGACGCGAAAATGACGGAGAGTAAAACCGGCGACGAAATTGCGATTTATACGACGCGACTGGCGCGTATAAAGAGATAGAATGCGAAAGGTAGCAAGAATCTCGAAGGGAGGATTTTTAAGTTCTAAGGACTTTCAGTTGGACGAGAGTAATTTCGCAAGAGTGATTGTGTTCGTGGATTATTTCTTGTCCAAGATAGTTTAATGCTCGAAAGTGGGACTTGATCTCGCGTGCCGATAGTCGTTGAGGTAGATTTTATAGGATCGTCTTTATAGGATTGGGCTCCTCACCCAATGGGGAATTTGGACAGACTCGATACGCTTATTCACTAATGTTGAGAAGGATGACACACACACCTCGGTCGAAAAAAAATAATTCTGCAGGCCCGCGTGTCTTTGTACTTATTACGCCTAATTGAGCACCGTGGACTCGCGCGATTATTCGCGCGCATTGACGATTGAGAGAATCTTGTAAATTCTTTTTTCTTTTTTTCTCCTATCTCTCTTTCTTTTTTTTTTTTTTTTTA
>NW_021851936.1:862914-873562 GCF_003651465.1 Formica exsecta
TTTTATTTCATTATATAATTAATATTATATTCATTTGCTGTATATATTTAAGTTAAAATATTATTTTTTTAGCAACTGAAGTTAAAAGATATTAACATCAAATTAACGAATAATACGATTAATGTAATTAATATTAGTAATCTTTAAAATGGGATTGTCAAAAAATTTTTTTCCCAACTAACATTCTACGATTTAACGTTTCCTTCTCTATTCGGCAAAATGATTAAATCATAGTTCTAGATAGGAAGCATCCCCAGTCTGGTCAATATCTTGCGAGCTCACGTCAAATGTCTATGTTAGATGATAGATGCGGGCAACTGACCTCCCGCAGGTTCCATGCGCAGACTCTTAATTTATTTCTAGGACGAACGGAAGGAGAGCGCGCCGAGAGATAAACCGCTTTTGGCTGCCATCCCGGAGGTTGAGTTTGCAAACTGCGCATTATAGAAGTTACAAGGTATATACAGGGGATATCCCGTATCTACCATTTTACCGCAGCAATTTTCGTTTACATATATTTAAATCAAATATTTTAATCTAATATTTTAATCTAATCATATATTTTAATCTCTTGTTTAATGAAAATTTTATGAACACGCTATATTTTAAGCAAACTTTTATTAATTATCTTGATATATCTAATAAGCTTTGAAAAAACAATCTTGTCATAGGTGCGTTTACAAGAAATTAAATAACAATAAAGTTTTTATTATTTATTTGCGTAGCTACAATTGAATTCCTTAAAAAGTCAATCATTTTTCACATTGCTTATAATACAAAAATTACTGATTTTTTATTATTCTTTTATAAAAAAAAATATATATAAAATCTATTGCATATTGAAGCGTTTCTAAAAAGTGAAAAGTGACGAGATATGTACGTCTGGGACACCCTGTATAGAATCATGGGTTCTTACCTATCTACTCTTGTCCTACCGCAATGCGACCGTTGCTCTACATCCGAGAAAACTGAAATTCACTTGTATTCTTTTTTTCCCGATTCCGTGCCCCGAGATACTGTGAAACTCTCTACTAACAGAAGACTGGCTCGCCCTTTCCATCAACTATGTCGTTCTTCTTTTGTAAACTAGAATACCGAGCGAAATATTTTTTTACATTGTTTTAGATAGCACTGTTTCAATGAGAACATTAATCAACGTTTCGTCTGTTCTTCAAACTTATTCTAAAAGCCTTGTGTTCACGATGCTAGAACTCGGTCCGAGAAACGTGTAGCCAATAAAATTGTCACTTTTCCGTAAAAATTGCAAATTAATTGGCTTTACATTTCTCAGTCCGAGAATTCGGATCGAGTTCTAGCATCGTGGACACAAGGCTTAAAAAAAGATCCTTTTCCTTATAAATGAACGTGTCATTAAAATTATATCCTTTATGATTAATAATTTATTTGACAAATTAAATTAAAACATTCAGTGCGTCGAAGAATCTGTCAAATGACGCTTATACTCCTTCTTGCCGAGAAGCATTACATTAGGAAGAATTAATTATTTGTCACGTTCGAGACGTTAGGATTAATTAAAGTAGACGATTGCGAAAGAAAACTATCTCCTGCTTGACGCTTGATAGAAGTCCCGTGGGAAAGAATCGCGCCTCGTCGCAAATTACACACTCCCCATCCTCGTTAAAGTTTTCCCCAAAACAGTCGCGTGCCTGTGCGCGCGCATACGCGTACATGTGTGTGGCTTTCTCTCCCTTTCTCTGTATATGTATACAAGTCCGCGTATCGTGTAAAGCGAAGAGTATACGACACTCTATAGCTTTCCCACCACGTTCGCTAGGTGGGCGAGGCACCTGCGACCTCTTTTCCTGACCCATTTACGAGCTACGAGATACGATACGGCGTTGCGATTCTAAGTGGAAAATCGAACCATCCCCTGGCTCTTTCGCGCGTCGAGGTCGCGATCAACGAAATACGTATACACGGTATCTGCTCTCGCAAACTACCCCCTTATCGTACATCTTTCGCTTTTCTTAAGCATCTTTGTTTAATGTCGTAATAACGTTACGTCGATCGAAGAGTAGCATATGGGTGGAAAAAAATATGGAGCAAATATAATTATATATAATCTTAGGATATTTATGGTCGTAATAATGAAACGAAATTTTTCCCTCAATTTCGATTACATGTCGCAGGATTTACTCTTGTAAGGCGTATTATTTAGAATATCTACATAAAAAAACCCAGCAGATATTTATTACAGTAAATTACAATTCGGCGATCAAACTTTCGATTCATGAAATATTAGAGTAGAGTCTGAATTATAACATTTTTATCAAACTTATGTTTTTACGAAAAAAAATGGTGTTTTAAGATTGGTTTTATATTGCGTAACTATATTCATATGAGCTGCACGGTAATTATCGCCCATTGTGACCTACCTATCCGTGGTAGTTCGTAATTATATAATATTATTATACTTCATTGTTGCGATCATTATCGAAATATAGGGCATTATTACCTCCTAATATACGTACATATATAGTCCTACCTATGTACTATCATGATACCATAAGTAATTATCCATACGTAATTACTATGCTCTATCTTATATATAATGATCTCGAAATATCAAAAATGATTTTGCAAAAATAGACAAAATAGTAACTTTCTTAATTGTTCCTTTGTTATGTTTATTAGAGAGAGAATCTGTTTTGTTAGATCTTAATAATCTATATATATTTTTGATTTATCAAAAAAGATTTTCTCTATACACTTTTTTGCATCGATATTATGTGTTACAAAATTAAAAACGTTATTCTATAAATTTAGAATATTTTAAGATACATTACTAACGTTAGCAAATATAATAATAAACTTATGTTACTTTTTGTTATAACATATTATTCTTAATTTTAATTTTTTGTATGAAACATTACTTAAGGCTGAAAGAAACGGAAACACTCGACTTCAATGGATATAACTTTGAAAGCTTTTAGCACTTTCTCATTTTTCTCATTTTTGTTCTAGATATGTAAATGTATACGTGGAAAGTCAACAATTTATTCTTTATTTCTTTCGGAAAGATATAGTTCTTTTAACGTTTCAAACAAACATGTCCAGTAATTCCACGCGTTTGTGCAAACTCATTTAAAATGGCAAATCCAAATCTTTTAAAGAGAAACGGAAAGCAAAAAAATGCTAATATAATCACAAAGATAGACACACATATCTTTGTTTCTACGCACATTGAACAGGTAGATAAAAAAGAGCAGAATGTAGTTTTATTACAGTGAAATACAAATAAAAATCATATGAATATTAATCTTTTAAACTATGCTATGTATTACTATTTTCGTCATTAATTAATTTTTAATTCAAATCTACATTTAATACAGCTTTTGCAAAATTAATTACTTTAATTAATTATTACGTGTTTTCCTAATTTAAAATTCGCTATTGTTATATTTCGGGATAAACAACAGTACTTACCCGAGATAATCCCTGGACGAGATAGACTCCCATGACATGGCTGTGCGTCTTTCTTGGCGCGGCGGCTTCTCCTCTCCGTCCCGCGGTGCAGCTGTTTCTTCTCTCTTTCTCTTCTTGACGGTCTATCATCTCATCTCTCGCCGCCAGCATTATCCCGTACGCGCACCCGCGTGAGATGGAGCATATCACCACCTTGCTTTGCGAGTGACGGCACGACGACGGTACAACGTGCGCCGACTTGACAGCCCGATCGTCCGCATTCAATCGATCCCGAGGACCAGATACCTTGATACTGCGTGTTACGATTGTCTTTATCGCGCGTACTCTATCGAATGACGATCAAAGGAAACGATTCCGCACGTGGGGGGACGCTTGTATCGATTATCTTAGGAATTTATCCGGCGCTTCTTGCCTCATGCCTCTCCGAGAAAGGAATACGAACGACGCGAAAATGACGGAGAGTAAAACCGGCGACGAAATTGCGATTTATACGACGCGACTGGCGCGTATAAAGAGATAGAATGCGAAAGGTAGCAAGAATCTCGAAGGGAGGATTTTTAAGTTCTAAGGACTTTCAGTTGGACGAGAGTAATTTCGCAAGAGTGATTGTGTTCGTGGATTATTTCTTGTCCAAGATAGTTTAATGCTCGAAAGTGGGACTTGATCTCGCGTGCCGATAGTCGTTGAGGTAGATTTTATAGGATCGTCTTTATAGGATTGGGCTCCTCACCCAATGGGGAATTTGGACAGACTCGATACGCTTATTCACTAATGTTGAGAAGGATGACACACACACCTCGGTCGAAAAAAAATAATTCTGCAGGCCCGCGTGTCTTTGTACTTATTACGCCTAATTGAGCACCGTGGACTCGCGCGATTATTCGCGCGCATTGACGATTGAGAGAATCTTGTAAATTCTTTTTTCTTTTTTTCTCCTATCTCTCTTTCTTTTTTTTTTTTTTTTTATTAACGTAATTGGCAAATGTTTTGTGGCAGTTTCTTCGATCGTTCGATCGATAAAGGTTGGTTTGAATTCCCGACTAGTTGACAGAGACGACTGCTCGAGTCGCACGGTACTTTATTTTCGTCTCTCTTTCACTCTCACTGCTTTGTAACCATAAATAACTTTTCTTTTCGCTTCGTTTTTTTTTTCTTCAGTTGTACAATTTTTAATAACTTGCTTCTCGAGTGTTGCTTTTTTAAAATGTATACTTCTCTTTCTCTCTCTCTCTCTACTTCTCTCTTTCTCTTCGTGTAGTCTCGAATTATTTAATTATCGAGAGAATCGCGTAACGTGATATACTATGTAACGCTTCAACGTTGTGATTTAGACCTATGAAGGTTCAACACACATATATAATATTTATATATACATCTATGATGTATTTAAATAGATCTGCAACATGTATATACATCTAATATAGAGATCCGCGCGTTGTTCCGCGTCTGTGTGCGTGTCTGTGTGTACCCGTATGTACGTGCGTGCGCGTACGCATCTTTTTCATTAATTATCGAACGCATTAATATATTTATGTACTCTTAGAGACGACAATTCGGCTGCCCCGAATTATATTCCGGCGTGTCGGACGGTGCTGAAACGCGATGCGTTTAGCTTAAACGCGCTTGATCCTCCCTGCTGCTCCGAGATTTAACGATAGGGATGGAAGAGTTCACCGTGTACGATTATCACCCGTTATATATCAATACCACCGTTTATCGATGTTTACGTGAAAGCCAGTGCCGTTGACGATTACGAAGTCGACGGCGATGAAACGCGACTTCGACCTTCCTTTCCTCTCCCGTGATCTCTTAAGGGATGAACCTCCCGACCTGGGTGTTCGACGCGCGTGTTCAGCAGCCGCAAAGGTTAAGGGACGCGCAGTCCCCGAAACTAGGATCGCGTCGACCCGCGGTGTCCCAGTTACCGTCGGTGACCTCTGGCGCGCTTTTTCTCCCCCTCTACGGGGAGGGGGCGGGGGGGGGAGGAGGAGGGTGGCGAATCCGCCCCTCTACCGACAAAACTTAACGAGAGCGCGAATTTGCGTTCGCGAAATTCCAGGCAGAATATTTTCTCTCAACTCTGCAAATCGTCGCCGCGTTATTCCTTCTCTGCTCCAGTAATTGTCACGCCAGGTCCTCAGATCGTCGCTATTATCCTTTTACTTATCTATCTTGAATAATTAATTTCATCAATAGTGTTTAAGTCTCTCTTCAACTACTATTTGTTGCGCGTAAATATATTTTTTTTTATATATATTTAGCGCGTATGTTTTTTTTCTCAGAAAGATCTCTTTAAAATCCCTTTGTCTGTATAATACGTTTATGACGGGATAGCGTGTTTAAGCCTCTTATCTCATCTACGTGTTTCGCGCGGTTCGCGCGGCGGCGAAGATACAATCGGATCACCGGTAAGAGGCGGTCAACGTTCGAATTCGGCGCTCATCACGCTCGCGTTCTTCGATAGTAACGCGACCGTCCCGGCCTCGTTAATGATGAAACAATAGCAGCAGTCGTGCGCGCCTCTAGGCGTTTCCTCATGCCGTCGCCGATTGATCCCCTGGTCCGGTGGTCTCGGTCGTTTCGAGCCGCGTTCCGGCCTTGTCCCTCTCCCCCTCCCACCGTCGCTGTCCCTCGTCCTTCGGCGCCGTTTACTAGCACCACCACCACGACCACGACCACGACCACCACCACCACCAGCGTCCTCGTCGCCGCCGTCTCTCTTCGCGCGCGGAAACACGTTTCCGTGGCCGCTCGCTGGTCGCAACGAGGACAACCGAGGCCGCGACGCGCTCGAGAAGGTTACGAGCGCGCGGATCGAGGGAGCCTTTCCTTCACCCGTCCTCCTACCCTCTCTCGTACGGGGCCGTACGGGGTTGGTCCTCTCGCGGAGGAGGTACACCGCGCGGCTCCCGCGAAAATCCACCGCCGGTGGCCGGAGCAGAACTGTCGCGCCCGAGCCGCAGCAGCCCGCAACACACGACCCGACCGATCCTCTCCGCCACCCTCCGGCGGGCTCTCTCTCCTCTCGCCCGTGTTCCACCCCTGTTTCCGCTGCTGTCCTCCACTCTCCGCGCGCTACGTCCGTCTCTCTCTCTCTCTCTCTCTCTCTCTCTCTCTCTCTCTCTCTCTCTCTATCAGCGCCACAGCGTCCCACAACCCTCGGCTCCATCCTTCTCTCTCCCTTTCTTTCTGCTTCGCATCCTCCGCATCCCCCGCATCCTCCACCGCAGCCCCTTCGGTTCTTTCTATCACGAGCGAATCGTTCCCCGACGAAAGTCTTTCTCTTCCCCCCTCCGCGATTTTTCTTTCCGCTCCCGCTCTCGCTCTGTGTTTCGCCTCCATCGGCTTCATTTCGCTTTTGATCTCCGTCTTTCCACCCTTATCCTTTCAATCTTGTCCGACAGGCAAATTTTACCTACATCTCGATAAAGCAGTCCAACTCTTGGAAACTCGGTGTGATGATATACGCGGTTTCCTTGCCGCGCTGACACGATTGAAACCTGCGGGCAATAATTCTGGACTAGTGGGTTTGCAAACATTTCGAATTATATGATATTGTATGTAGCAATAAAAATAAATATATAATACGTTTCCTCATTAACGTTGTATCTTTGTGTATCAAATTGTAATCGTGAATTTTTAACGCTGATTAAATCTTCCACGTCCCAGAAAATATTTAATGACTCACCCTGCAAATTAAATTTTGGTGTTCAAGTAACTTATTTGCCCTGAGATTGATTAAAACTCCAGTTTACCATCAAAAGTTTAATTAGTTTTAAACCGTAAATTAAAAAAGCTAAATTGCGATTTCGAATTTGTTATTTTTTAGTATCTATCAGTTATCACGTAAGGCACATGCGCTTGAAAATACGTATATTCTGAATTTCAGCGAAAGAATAAAGTAACAAGATATAAACGAGAATGGCGTAATATCGAGTTCAGAGAATTTGTAATCTATCGTTAGATGATGTTAGTCGGTGTTCGTCTTGGAACATGAACTTTGCTTCCCTGGAACGTCTTCCGTTTTACGCAAACCGTTTTCGTGCGAGCATCGAGACACATACGGAGAAGGGGAGAGAGAGGAGAGGAATCTTTCTCATCCCCCGAGGGACGATGTTCTCGATATCTCCGGTAGGATTAAACGCGCGGATGTTCTCTCCGGATGCACTTTTGGGACTCGGTGAAGAGAGAGCGGTGACACGCCCCGACGAGACGCGTCAGCTGTTTCGTCTCTTTCTCAAGCGACACGAGCGGCATTTTCTCAGCGTTTTACCGCTCGAAGGTTGTAAAGCCTAATGGAACGCCGCGGGCACGTTTAGCGACACACGCTACCGCTACATCGATGTCGGCGTTTAAATACAAGCGACAATAAAAGTCCTTCTTTCCGGAAAAGTAGCGCAGCCTCCTCGCGCAAACGAGACGAGGACGAATTGCCGCGGTCTGCCATAGCTTCGAATAACTCGCCGAAGAAAGCGATTCTCTCGTTGCTCGTAAATTATATAACGTGTTATTCTGTAAGGGCTTCCGATACCTACCTATCCACATCACCGTGAACTATGGGAAGCCAAAAGCGAGGAAGTTGCCGGGAAAAATATACGCGAATAATTCTTGCCGGCTGTATTCGGCACAAGTGATGAATTCTTTTACGAAAAATTTCGTATTGATTCGATGAGGCTTCTATATATTACGCAAGGAAAGAAATGTATGAGTAATGATAGAACATTAATCATTTTATAATAAATCCGATATAGAGTGCGATGTGTATATTGTACAATATACATATATTGTTAAATAGATACTTTAAACGATAATTACACATACATAAGGACAAGATTTTAAATAGAAATTAGCTGATTGATAAATTAAAATTGAAAAAGAGATTGAAAAATTGATACGATTAGATATATATATATTATATAAAAGTCTTTTGAGAAAATAATCTTTTATTTGAAAGATATGATTAATTATTTCCACAAAAGCCTATCTTAATAAAAGATACCTTGTAAGTATTTCTCACAAGGTTGTGTTGCTAAATGTCTGGTTTTGTAAATTAAAAGATTTTTCTTAAGAAATCTTATTAAGAGATAAATACATCGAGAGTGGAGACATAAAACCTAGAAGTTAAAACTAGTGGATTTAAGATGTTCATTTTAAAAGCGAATAGGGATGTCTAAATATATACAACACGCGCGACGCGTATGCGTGATAGATTAAGCTCGTTTAAGTAGAAGAAGATAGAGAGGGAAAGACAGGAGAAGATTATCCAGGCGTTAATGACGATCCGTATGGGGATCCGAAACTTAATTAAACGAAACTTTAAGCGAGCATCGGAGAGCCTTATCGCGCGATACGTTATATATTCTAATGTTCTCATGCTACACAAATTTTATGCAAATGTAGAAATTAAGAATATTTTTTAAGAATAAACCGGAAATCTTTTAAACATGGATTATTTATAAAATTCTACACCAAGAGTCTTTTTATATATATTTAATAACGATAATGCTCCGAAGAATTTTTATAATACGAAATTATATTATTTCCATATTGTATCTCGTAATCTTGATGGATGGTGAAATTTTGCAATTTACTTTGCCCAAGAATAATTGAAAAAGCCATCGTGTATTATATTGCGTCATACACACAATAAATTTTCCACGTATAAAGAAAATTTTGTACGATACAAATTTATGAAGACATGCATACGACTTGTCTCGAGTCAATGTTGAAATCCGATTAGAGATTTTGCATAATCACGACAAGATTAATTGTAGAGAATTCTATTTAGAGTCATCTTTACCGCTACGAATACATTTAATCATATAACACTAACAATAAGTAATTTCATCTCCATAAATATGAGAAACCTTGAGAAATGCAAATAAGATTAACTCATAACCCTGGAATACGTTTAATCACACAACTTGAGGGACGTGGCGTATTTCCTAGCGTGGAAATAAAATGTGAGAGCAAAATTACCTTGAGATATATCAGATTATATGAAATTCTGATATAAAAAATATTATAATATTCTAATCTACAACTCGCGTGTACATATGTGTACGAAAATTAATTTGCGGAAAATAGTTCAATTTCTATCGAAAATAAATTTCCTATTTGTCGATTTCGGTAACGCAGAGCTTCCCTCTCTCACCCTTTTATTTCGATCGCCTTACGAGTTTTCTCGTCATTCCCGTTAAAGGCATTATCCTGTATAAGAACAACTATTCAATGAGAGTCGAGTCAACGTCGCCAGTTATCCTGATCGACGGGAAGCGGGCGCTTGCGTGATTACAACGAGATTATCTCGATGGAGGGAAGGGTGGGGAGGAGAGAGGAGGGGAAAGAGCTTGGGGAGAGGTTTGTACGACGTCGCGCCGCAACGTCCTCGAGGCTTTGGCCAACGCTCGGAATCATCCGAAGCATCTAGTCTCCGGCCGCGATACACGTCGAAGAGAATTCAAGACGGCTCCAAGTCACATCGGATTACATAGGAAACTACGCTTCGCGGCGGCGCGAAAGGACGTCTCCTTGCCAACGCGAGGCGCCCTGTTAACAGCCCTCCCTTCATCCCTCATATATTTTTACTATATGCATATTTTTCTCCAGGTTTTCCTGGGGCCTCTAATTTCGAATACAAAAAAAAAAGCTCGGAATTTTATATTAATTAGAAAATAATAGAATGATATTTCTCAGATATATTGAACAAAAATGTAATTGACGGGAGAATTTTGAAAATATTTAAAAAGTATCTTGAAGGCTTTTATATCTCTAAATTTAAATACGTATATAATCGGGTTTTGATTACGAGTAACATAAAAAAATATTTATTCGCTTATTGCGAGTGAAAAAAATTCCGACGCTTTTAAATCTTCGTCCTTCTTCTACTAACTTTTCACTCGCCAATAAAAATTTACTGACATTTTTCACTTACCTTTACTACGCTTTCGCGAGCTTTTAAAGATGCTGGAAAATTGGTTCGAAAAACAAAAATCCGCGCGAGCAAAAAGGCGGACAAAGACATCGCTTCGCGATGATGCCCCCGTAAAAGTGGGCGAGGCATTGCCCTCCCGTGAACTTTGGCAGATGTAGGTATCCCAGCCAGCCGCCGAATCCTGAAAGGAGGCGAGAGTGACCTGTTTTGCGTCTCGCTCCTCAGGGTTGTACTCTTTGCAATCTCGCGATCCTCCCGCTTTCCCTA
>NW_021851936.1:875696-930569 GCF_003651465.1 Formica exsecta
AGTGGGTTTGCAAACATTTCGAATTATATGATATTGTATGTAGCAATAAAAATAAATATATAATACGTTTCCTCATTAACGTTGTATCTTTGTGTATCAAATTGTAATCGTGAATTTTTAACGCTGATTAAATCTTCCACGTCCCAGAAAATATTTAATGACTCACCCTGCAAATTAAATTTTGGTGTTCAAGTAACTTATTTGCCCTGAGATTGATTAAAACTCCAGTTTACCATCAAAAGTTTAATTAGTTTTAAACCGTAAATTAAAAAAGCTAAATTGCGATTTCGAATTTGTTATTTTTTAGTATCTATCAGTTATCACGTAAGGCACATGCGCTTGAAAATATGTATATTCTGAATTTCAGCGAAAGAATAAAGTAACAAAATATAAACGAGAATGGCGTAATATCGAGTTCAGAGAATTTGTAATCTATCGTTAGATGATGTTAGTCGGTGTTCGTCTTGGAACATGAACTTTGCTTCCCTGGAACGTCTTCCGTTTTACGCAAACCGTTTTCGTGCGAGCATCGAGACACATACGGAGAAGGGGAGAGAGAGGAGAGGAATCTTTCTCATCCCCCGAGGGACGATGTTCTCGATATCTCCGGTAGGATTAAACGCGCGGATGTTCTCTCCGGATGCACTTTTGGGACTCGGTGAAGAGAGAGCGGTGACACGCCCCGACGAGACGCGTCAGCTGTTTCGTCTCTTTCTCAAGCGACACGAGCGGCATTTTCTCAGCGTTTTACCGCTCGAAGGTTGTAAAGCCTAATGGAACGCCGCGGGCACGTTTAGCGACACACGCTACCGCTACATCGATGTCGGCGTTTAAATACAAGCGACAATAAAAGTCCTTCTTTCCGGAAAAGTAGCGCAGCCTCCTCGCGCAAACGAGACGAGGACGAATTGCCGCGGTCTGCCATAGCTTCGAATAACTCGCCGAAGAAAGCGATTCTCTCGTTGCTCGTAAATTATATAACGTGTTATTCTGTAAGGGCTTCCGATACCTACCTATCCACATCACCGTGAACTATGGGAAGCCAAAAGCGAGGAAGTTGCCGGGAAAAATATACGCGAATAATTCTTGCCGGCTGTATTCGGCACAAGTGATGAATTCTTTTACGAAAAATTTCGTATTGATTCGATGAGGCTTCTATATATTACGCAAGGAAAGAAATGTATGAGTAATGATAGAACATTAATCATTTTATAATAAATCCGATATAGAGTGCGATGTGTATATTGTACAATATACATATATTGTTAAATAGATACTTTAAACGATAATTACACATACATAAGGACAAGATTTTAAATAGAAATTAGCTGATTGATAAATTAAAATTGAAAAAGAGATTGAAAAATTGATACGATTAGATATATATATATTATATAAAAGTCTTTTGAGAAAATAATCTTTTATTTGAAAGATATGATTAATTATTTCCACAAAAGCCTATCTTAATAAAAGATACCTTGTAAGTATTTCTCACAAGGTTGTGTTGCTAAATGTCTGGTTTTGTAAATTAAAAGATTTTTCTTAAGAAATCTTATTAAGAGATAAATACATCGAGAGTGGAGACATAAAACCTAGAAGTTAAAACTAGTGGATTTAAGATGTTCATTTTAAAAGCGAATAGGGATGTCTAAATATATACAACACGCGCGACGCGTATGCGTGATAGATTAAGCTCGTTTAAGTAGAAGAAGATAGAGAGGGAAAGACAGGAGAAGATTATCCAGGCGTTAATGACGATCCGTATGGGGATCCGAAACTTAATTAAACGAAACTTTAAGCGAGCATCGGAGAGCCTTATCGCGCGATACGTTATATATTCTAATGTTCTCATGCTACACAAATTTTATGCAAATGTAGAAATTAAGAATATTTTTTAAGAATAAACCGGAAATCTTTTAAACATGGATTATTTATAAAATTCTACACCAAGAGTCTTTTTATATATATTTAATAACGATAATGCTCCGAAGAATTTTTATAATACGAAATTATATTATTTCCATATTGTATCTCGTAATCTTGATGGATGGTGAAATTTTGCAATTTACTTTGCCCAAGAATAATTGAAAAAGCCATCGTGTATTATATTGCGATACACACAATAAATTTTCCACGTATAAAGAAAATTTTGTACGATACAAATTTATGAAGACATGCATACGACTTGTCTCGAGTCAATGTTGAAATCCGATTAGAGATTTTGCATAATCACGACAAGATTAATTGTAGAGAATTCTATTTAGAGTCATCTTTACCGCTACGAATACATTTAATCATATAACACTAACAATAAGTAATTTCATCTCCATAAATATGAGAAACCTTGAGAAATGCAAATAAGATTAACTCATAACCCTGGAATACGTTTAATCACACAACTTGAGGGACGTGGCGTATTTCCTAGCGTGGAAATAAAATGTGAGAGCAAAATTACCTTGAGATATATCAGATTATATGAAATTCTGATATAAAAAATATTATAATATTCTAATCTACAACTCGCGTGTACATATGTGTACGAAAATTAATTTGCGGAAAATAGTTCAATTTCTATCGAAAATAAATTTCCTATTTGTCGATTTCGGTAACGCAGAGCTTCCCTCTCTCACCCTTTTATTTCGATCGCCTTACGAGTTTTCTCGTCATTCCCGTTAAAGGCATTATCCTGTATAAGAACAACTATTCAATGAGAGTCGAGTCAACGTCGCCAGTTATCCTGATCGACGGGAAGCGGGCGCTTGCGTGATTACAACGAGATTATCTCGATGGAGGGAAGGGTGGGGAGGAGAGAGGAGGGGAAAGAGCTTGGGGAGAGGTTTGTACGACGTCGCGCCGCAACGTCCTCGAGGCTTTGGCCAACGCTCGGAATCATCCGAAGCATCTAGTCTCCGGCCGCGATACACGTCGAAGAGAATTCAAGACGGCTCCAAGTCACATCGGATTACATAGGAAACTACGCTTCGCGGCGGCGCGAAAGGACGTCTCCTTGCCAACGCGAGGCGCCCTGTTAACAGCCCTCCCTTCATCCCTCATATATTTTTACTATATGCATATTTTTCTCCAGGTTTTCCTGGGGCCTCTAATTTCGAATACAAAAAAAAAAGCTCGGAATTTTATATTAATTAGAAAATAATAGAATGATATTTCTCAGATATATTGAACAAAAATGTAATTGACGGGAGAATTTTGAAAATATTTAAAAAGTATCTTGAAGGCTTTTATATCTCTAAATTTAAATACGTATATAATCGGGTTTTGATTACGAGTAACATAAAAAAATATTTATTCGCTTATTGCGAGTGAAAAAAATTCCGACGCTTTTAAATCTTCGTCCTTCTTCTACTAACTTTTCACTCGCCAATAAAAATTTACTGACATTTTTCACTTACCTTTACTACGCTTTCGCGAGCTTTTAAAGATGCTGGAAAATTGGTTCGAAAAACAAAAATCCGCGCGAGCAAAAAGGCGGACAAAGACATCGCTTCGCGATGATGCCCCCGTAAAAGTGGGCGAGGCATTGCCCTCCCGTGAACTTTGGCAGATGTAGGTATCCCAGCCAGCCGCCGAATCCTGAAAGGAGGCGAGAGTGACCTGTTTTGCGTCTCGCTCCTCAGGGTTGTACTCTTTGCAATCTCGCGATCCTCCCGCTTTCCCTCCCCCTGCTTCTCCTCCTCCTCCTCCTCTCGACCCCGACGCGAGACGAGCACATCCGAGCCGCGCCGAGCTTCCACGATGAAAGGGTGCGAAAGGGAGAACTACCCTTCGTGTTTGCGAATGCGCGCGCATTCGCTCGCGTGTCAGCGACTGCGTATATGTAGCTAAATATATGTGTGTGTGTCTGTGTGTGTGTGTGTGTGTGTGTGTGTGTGTATAATCTGCGGGAATGCGCGAGCTCTCTCATGTAGGTCTTCGGGGTTTGTACCACTGGACGGCGAATGAAAAATGAAGTCCGGAGCCTCCGGACTTTTCACGCGGTTGTTTGCGGAAGGAAGGGGGTGGAGAGATCGCGCGAAGGGCGCTTCTTTATATCCGAGATGTATGTATACGATGTCGTTCGAAACGTAGGACGGAGAGATGGATGAAGGGAACGGGGGAGGGAGATGGGGAATGAAGAGAACGGAAGGGAAGAGAGAGGGTTGGAACCGGCGCTCTCTCATCTCGCGGATTTCTCTAACGTCGTCCGATAATAACCGCTTTTAACGATAATTGGCCTTGTCTCTTCTGACAGGTACCGGGACTGCGGATGGGATTTTAATAGAAGTGTCGCGCGCGCGCGCGAATGTGTGCAGGCTATCTCGTGTGTCGGGCTGTGTTAGTTTTCTTTACGAGAGACGCGATCTCCATTATATATTGGTGTGCACTTTGACGTGCCTTTGTATAGTTTTTAAACGCGAGAGTTTTCACGGAAAATATATACCGCGAACTTTTCCGTACACGATTTAATCCCTTGCTTAGCATCATTCAACGGAATTTTATAATCGTGAATTGATTGACACACACTGATTCAACATGAGCAATTGAAGTGGAGGAAACTTTCGAAATAAAGCTATATGTATGCAGATAGAAAATGAAACATTATATACAGTATATAGGGCAATCGTGAGGAGAAATGGACTGGAACTTTCAATAGTGTGTTGATCGATAGTCACTTTCAATATAATATATTAATCATTGGATTTCTAACATAATACATCAATTGTTGGATGATTCCGAACAAGCGTGTTTGGATAGGTAAAGCTTCATGATTCGATCGTTACTTTGCTACAAGAACGAGATTGTTTCATTTAACGTCAATTCTAGAATAACAGAAAGATTCGGAAACGAATAGCTACAGCGATAATCGTATAATCCAAAAAAATATATATACATATAATATATCGTTATCGCAGATTTTCTTATCTCTTTTTTGATTTTAGATTTGATATACAAATTTCGAATTTTTGGAATAATAATTAGCGTTTAACTGCTTCTTTTGCTGTAATTGCCATAATTGTGATAGTGTGCGGGATTCTCAACGTAAAGGAGCATTTGTGGCTCCCGTGATTAGACGTTCGATCGCGTTGCTCCGCCGCGAGAGAGAACGGAGATGATCCTCCCTTAACGGAGAACGCCACCGCTATTTCCGCGTAATCTCGTAGAGCGCGAGAGCATCAGATTATTACTATACGGCGATCGGTATTTCGGCGAAAACGTGTCGGTAGGCTAAAACTTTACCCCGTTTTCTATCTCCATACGTCTGGATCGCTGCCAGGGGGTAATTTTAGCTTTTATTCGACGCTCAATAGTCTATTTTAATTCCCGTGAAAGCGGAGCATAAAATGTGACAGACGGCGCTGGATTTACATAAAGTTTACGTATCCGCGTAACCGGCGGCGAGAACCAGTAGCAGTGTCTCTCTCTATATAAGCGTGTCTCCCTATATACAAGGCGTTCCAAAAATCATTGCGTGGTCCCTTCGATGGCGGATCCCTCGACTAATTTGGAATTGATTTTTTTTCATCGAGAATACCGAGGCAGTGATTTTTAAATCTTAAACGATAGAGGAGGAAGTGAATCCCGGGAAGCCGAGGAGACAACTTTTTCGATTAATTATTGGTTGAGTTTACTTTAATAGAATTTTAATTTTAATTTTAATTTTGATTATATAAAGATATATGATGGAAAAAAAATGGAAATTCTCTTTGCAACAAATAATGATTTTCTTCAATATATTGAGGAAAATCTGCCTTTAAAGGGACATGGTTTTGGAGTATCCTATGATCCTAAAGTTTAACTATGTATATGTGAAACATCCTATATGTGTACAGGAGTAATAGCTGCTTCTGCTCTCTCCAATCAGACCGCAAATCGAATCGACTATCGAACGCGTATTGGGATATCTGTCAAAAACCACGACCCACCGTAATGAACGTCTCTTTTTGTTAGCGTGTTCGACTGTAAACCAGTACATTTCAGTTAAGTATTCCCGAATAACCGACCTTCCGCTGCGGCGAGCCGCAGAAACATATGATCGGATAAAATACGATCGACGAAGTTTAATCAAAGAATAATCAAATCGAACTTCGCAGCTAATGATTAGATGAAAAATTTATGTAGGATAATTTATTGAAAATATAAAAGAAATCTTAAACGAAAGAAATTCCTTTTCGATTGAACTCTATCGCCGATAATCTTTTTTCTCAAGACTCTCCTAAAGAAAGGTGCAACCTCATTTAATTACGTTCTTTTAACAATTTCTCGCAACGTGATGGAAGAAATCTATGACCGGAAGATTTTTTATAAATTCTCGAACGATGATATTTAGAATAGTTTGAAAAAATTATATACATTTTTTTACTAAAATAGTTTCGCGGATTTATTACTAGATAAAAACGATAGTTAGCACGATAAGTGATCGTCTGTCTTTCTTCGGAGAAGATCAGAAGAAAGAGAAATCTCAACCAATCATCGCGATGACAGTCTTTAATCGATTAGCACTTCGTTATTATGCTTTTGGACCGGCGTTGATTTAAACCCCCGAAAAGCTTGTCGGCGAGTCGGTCCGGCCGGACGAGACTCTAACTCTTATTAATGATTAAACCACACCCCGTGATGAGTCCCTGCCAAACTCACGCATCTATGACAGTCCGGGAGGCGGACCCGAAGACGATTTTCGTCGGTTGCTATTGGCTGGATGTTCTTAAAAATAGTCATCTCGGGGTGTGACTGTCGACGGCACACACATGTGTAAACGCATGTAAAATATTCCTACTCGCGTCTCTCTGTTGGCGAGATGCGAGCGTGTGCGCGCCTAAGAAGAGATGCCATGTGGCGGAGGGACCGATACTACACGAGAAGGCACATCTTCGCTCCGTGATCTCCGGCTACAAGATTTTCGGATCTGTCGCGTCTGGTCCGACGACCGGCTCGGTTAGTCACGCCGGATTCGTAGGGAAGGAATCTGTCGCGCCGCCGGTTCAAGATCGACCTTCTTCCTCCCACGCTATCGAGTTTTGCTGGAGCGCCGATTTGGAATCTCTTTCAAGTTCAGTGCGGGATTTATCTTCTTTTTTTTTTTATCGTTCCCGCAATTTCTATTGGGAACAAAAGTGCGTTACCCGCGAAAAAATGCGCGATCATCGAGTCGATTGACGCGAAGCGTTTCGTGCTCCATAAAATCCCACAATTCAAAAAACGTCGGAAAAACGAATTTTTCATCTCGCGGTTCATGATTGACATTGCTCGGATGGTGCACACGCAGTCATCCGATATACGAAGATTCACGAAAAACTGGGCAACGATAAAGTGAATTAAGTAAACTTAAATAACGAGCGACAAGGGAGGAATCTGTCCAGTGGTTTTAGCGAATCGGAGCGGAAAATTCCGCGCCTCGGGACGAAACCGGCTGGAAGCGACTCGGACAAGGTTAACGAGAAAGTTGAAGGAAAAGGAGTTAACTATACCGAATATATAACGCGTCTGTGTCCTCGCTGAGACCAGCGATTCATTATCTTTTCCCGAAAAGCGGCGACAGCTAAATGGGATAGAGAAAAGAGCGCTGTCGCGATTTTACGGCGGATATCTTTGGCCTCGATCAACTTCGTCTTTGATCAATTTCTTCATCTATATTGCAGCTGTATAACCTCTTCATCTATATTGGTGCTGTATAATCTGGAAGGGTCGTATCTTCTGAATATTGATCGATATTTAACGGACATAAGCGATTGTTTGATGGAGAATCTGATGATGCTGGTGATTATACGTATGCATGTACACACGTCACCCGAGAGAGAAATTTAATTAAATCGCCGCCGAAGACAATTTCGCGCGTGATGAGGTCGCGCGAGATCGAACACGTGGACGATCGGTGCGTTTTGGCTTTGAGCGACCGGGTGCAGTGACAACTCCGCTTCCTCTCGACGAAACTCCGTGAAATGATGACCCTTGTGACGGACGCGGTGCCCTACGCCTACGAAGCTACCGCGAGATCGCCTTACGACGGTTACCGTCATCACTTGCATCACCATCATCACCATCATCATCATCCTCATCCCCACCGGTATCGGCGTGTTTACGCGCCGACGGAGTCCGAGTACCTGCAGGAGGGATACATCGCCACCCAGGTGGACACGGATGATCGCGCGAGGCTTATCGGCAATAATGTCCCGGGGTCAACCGGTTCGTTGAATTATCGCAACGATCGAGTCAGGTGAGCGTTCACTTTATCTGGGCTAAATTCTCGTATCATGTTTGACATGTTTGAGCGCTAATCTGTACTATTAATAAAACGAAATGAAGAGAAGTGATAAAAGTCATTACGATAAATCCTGCAGCGCATTCTTTCAATATGTATTTTATTGCATTTTTGATGGAATAATAATAAAAACTAAAATATTAGAGTATTATTATAACTAAAATAATAAAGTATAATTTTTAACTAAATAAAAAATATGATTGATTATCAATAAAATTAATATAATTAACATCTCTATTAAAGCTAATAAAATATAATTAATAAAATATTAAAATATAGTTAAATATAAATTATTAAAAATGAAAAACAATTAAATATATAATTCATGTCTTTCTCTCCCGAAATATTCGACCAATTGAGAAAAGTGCATTTAAAATTGTTATTTTATTTTAGAAACTCCTTTTTTTTTTTATTAAAGGACAACTCTTTTCCCATTTATACAATATGCAAATATACAGTAGTGTATAAAGTTTTATTGTATGAAACTCTATTATAGCGGTTAAAACGATTTAAGTCAGCTTATTCCTTTGTAGCGGTTTCCATTTCCGTCAGTGCATCGCAACTTCATAGTGTTTCGCTTGTATTCGTCTGTAGGTGTACACATTATATATAAGCTATTTCATGAAGTGTGGATGTAACTTTAGAAGCGAATTTAGTACACGGAAATAATGAAAGACATTCCAACGAGACATCCCGTATATCCGCATGTACATTGCGAAGAACCATTTGAACGTTGTATTAGTCCGCAAAATATACGGCTCATCGTGAAATGAGAAAATTATTTTATTATCGATATAGCAATCAATATTTCTCTCTCTTCGGAACATATTTGATTCCAGATATGTGTGGAAGCATCTTCCAAAAAATAGCAATTCAAAACAAATAAAAAAATGTTTTAAAAACTGCGTCTTGCAAATGTTTACGATTATTACTGATTTTTCAGTGAAATCTTACCATCATTATTAATGGAGCATAAGACGGAGGAGAAAAAAGGGAATGTTTTCACTGAAAGTCATTGATCTTCAGCGAAATCTTATGTCACTGGTTTAATCAGTGACATTTCCACAGATTTAGTTTTAAAAAAGTAGATATCTGGAATAAGAAATTGACGCATTTGATATATACTATCGAAAAGAATTTGATACCTTTATCCGGCTTGAAATATAGCGGATTTTCACAAGAGAGTGTGACACTTGATGAATTAGCGCTTTCAGAAGCTTCAGCTTCTGATGGATACACTCTCTAAAATATGACTAATTGCACTTCATTCGCGAGATGCCACGTGACAAGATTGATCGTCTCTTCGAGAGATTCTCTTTTTTTTTCACTTTTTTTGTCTTTCTCCTTCACAACATTTGTCGCATAAAATTGAAATCCATGTGATCGAGTTTGAATTACAATACCCACTTAATCTGCTATCATCCCACTATCTACTGTTCTATCATCCTACTATAGTATAAAACTACGAAAAATGCTTTGTTGAATAAAGCATATAAGATAACAGAGAGATACGATGCTTTTCAAATTCCTTTCAAATTATGATAAAGGTTTCAAATATGATTACATGCTCTGTCATTGTCTATTTGCGTTATCTACTTGTAATATGACAATTTTTTTCACTTCACTACATTTTGTATTGTACGATGTGTTAACAAGATTAAGATCAATCTCTTCGAAATTTCCATACATTTTTCTTACTTTATACCTTTATAGTATCGATTTCATTGACAAATCAGATTTATTTGACAAAAACTGTATTACTATTTAAATACAAAATCGCAGTATATCATTCTTGTATCAGTGTAATAACTTTAGCCTAACGATACATTCGTATAATAACAAATAATGATTATATACTGTATATAAATTACGCAATAAATTTTGTTTGTGTATTTTTTATTTTGTAAGTATTTTTGATATATAAAATCATATTATTTTAAAAAGTTCAAATTATTTTAAAAGTTTAAAAATTTTCTTTCTTTCTTTATCTATCTCTCTTGCCGCGTTAAAAATTATTCTTATTAAAAATTTAATGAAATCGATTAAGATATTAATAATAATTTAGATATTAAGATATTATATAAAAGTACGTAAGAGTATCTTCGATTACATAAAAGGAATTTGAAAAATACATCATTATTTGCATTTTTGCGTAACATTTCTTCTTTTCCCCTATAAGAATCGTTCTCTTTCTTTTTTCTTTTCTTCGGAAACTTGTCTCTCAATATTATGCGTTTGTGTCGAATCGAGAGAAGCAATGCAGGCCAGTCTGGTATCTTTCAATGTATGTGTGAACCCGACGACGGCTTTACCGCGTATTAAACCATTTTCACTTCGTTCATCGCGTTTCGCCTTTACCCCCGAGGGGAGGTAATGGGGAGAAAGGGGCAACGTCTCTTCCTCGCGATGCGAGAAAATACGCTCGTCGCGGGACCACCTGGAACGTGTCCAATCGCGGAAATCGTCTCGTGATGGACCTACGCGGCTGTGTCCATTATTAACCGCCGTCGCGATAACTAAAGGATGATTAAGGCAAGAATCCGTTCGCTCGCTAAATGCCTATGCCGGACCTTTCAGCGTCCGTTTACGTCACGCGGTTCTTACACCGCTCGGTGGTGCAACAGTTCGTCTTCCGTGGAACGATGACATACGCATGGAGAATTTATATGGCGATATAAATTCGTACATGTGTACATATATTCGCGGATAAAAGCATAACGTTGTATTTTCTTTTGCATCGCGCTACATTATCTTGAAAAATAAATATTTTTACAGATAAAAGGTATGTAGAGGTACTGATGTATCAAATTTATTTTTGGGTTCTATAGCTTGAAAATAAAAATTAGAATTTATAGATATTTATTGCAGAATGTGCTCTCTATTCGATCGTGTTACAATTTTGATAATATTATATTTCAAATCTTTTTTTAGCAGATATA
This sequence comes from Formica exsecta, assembly GCF_003651465.1. NCBI lineage: Eukaryota > Metazoa > Arthropoda > Insecta > Hymenoptera > Formicidae > Formica > Formica exsecta. The sequence goes on from NW_021851936.1 coordinate 886,890, forward strand.
CTTTTTCACAAACGGACGAAAGTTGAAATCTGTGGAATTGATTTCAAAAACTGACATGCTTATTGAGAACTACAGAAATATAACGAAATATGACAAAGTATAATATGAACTGTATGATATTATATATCGAATTTAAATTAAAAGATTGCACTTTTTTCTAATTTGTTTATAAAAATAATTATTTTTGAATACAAAATCACGCGGTCTTTTTTCTTTTTGTTTTTTTAAGATTGAAATCTTTGAGAGGAGCAAGAAATTTTCTCGTCTTGCGACAGATGTCTATAAAAACAAATTACAGATCAAATCAGTCAACCGTATTTACTCATGTTCTTTGAATTGACATTTCAAAGCAGAATATTAAATTACATTGATGTACAAATCACAAAATACGTCGGTCTACACATCTACAGGAAACATCCTAACGTAATTTTCTTCATCGCCCTACGAAATAAAGATAAAAAAATTGAAAGCTTCAAGCATATAAAATAATATTATCGAGAAAGACATTTGTGTGTGTGTGTGTGCGCAGCTATTTATTTTTTATTTATTTAGATTACATAATTCGCCGGAGAAATTTAAAGATGTGCGCTATACTAGTCTCTTTGAAAGACAGCAGTAATGTCAAATTATGAATGCTACAGTTGGCAAGAAATAAAAATTATTCTATTTTTTTCAAAGATTTGATTTCTTTTTGATCCGATGAACATAAAGCGATCGACGATGCTTTCAGATCGCAGTCCCGCTACGCCCTCGACTCGGACGACACTTCGTCAGTGATATCGGCGGACGCTTCGGCCGACCTCGAGTCCGGCTCCGCGGACGCCGACGAGACCAACGAGACTAGCGAGACCAACGAGACCAACGAGAGCGAGTCGATCGAGCACGTGCCGCATCCGCACGTTTTGGACGCCGGTTCGCCGCATGGACCGCGCAGATGCCTTCTGTGGGCCTGTAAGGCTTGCAAGAAGAAAACGGTCACCGTCGACCGGAGGAAAGCCGCCACTTTGCGCGAGAGACGGCGCTTGAGAAAGGTCAGTTTCCCGTGACGATTTTCCGTTCGCGAAATATTATACGCGCTTTTTATCCTGCGTATATGCTATTTATATCTATCATTCTCTTTCTTTTTATTTCTGTAGAAATTAAAAAGAAATCTTTACATATATATTTGTTAAAATCTGTGATTTGAAAGGCTTATAGTAAATTAATTATCTCGATTCTTTCAAAAATTAAGTAAATTTTAAAATGATGGAATCGATTGTGTAATATGTGAGAGAGAGATGTGCGTCTGCGTACCATATTTCTCATTTGAATATACGTACGTTGCTGTTTTGGTCCGTCTGTAATTACTTAAAACATGCCGCGCGCGAATCGTGTTTTCGAAGTAAACAACCTCAAAGAGAGCGCGCTGACGGAAGGAAAACATCTGCGAAGTGGATCGGTCGCGACTAAGCGCCGCTTTGGACGATTCAAATGACGAATGATGTTTCGAGAGAGAATGGACCCGGGTATATTAAATCTCACAGAATCATTTGAAATTCGACACTCGCGGTGTTTACACGAGACGGAATTTTAAGAGAAATTTTTATTCCTTTATACCACCAGTGGAGAAAAGTAACTTTATTACATATAAATCTAGAGTGTTCGATATTTAAAAAAAAATGCGATTAAGCAATGACGTAAGATTTTCTACAAAATCGATATGTCTATTTCACTCATCAGTAATAATCATATATGTATATGTATACACGTATGTATATAAATATATTGTAAGAGATCGCGACGTGTCCTTGTTTACATATTTGGCGGTATGTCAATACGGTGTAGTGGGGCTGGTATGTATGCCTCACTACAACAGGTATTGAGAAGGGGAAAGGGACAAGGACTAATGCTTAGAGAGATGAAAAGATTGTTTTTATAGTTAGTCAGTCAGTTTCGTTCCTCGAGAAAGGTATATCATATGTTGTTATCCACATCAATAAAGTTCTTCTATCTTGATAGTCCTCGATAGCGATTCCATCTAATCCTCTCGTAAGACTAGTTTTCTTTATATATATATTTGCAAGATGTAACTTTTAAAACTTTTGGTACTTTTTCGAAAGAAGCCCTTACACATACATATCTGGAATGAAATATATATAACTAGTATTCAAATTCTATACATTTACAATTATAATTATACAATTACAATTATACTTTTTTACTCCTAAGATAATAAATCCACAAAAAATGAACAGGACTCTTAATTATACTTAGATATTTCTTTAACAAAATATATATATATATTATTATATAAATTTATATATATCATATATAATATAATATAAAACGTATTTTTTTAATATCACTGATTGAAGCTCCCACTACTTTGCTATATTTATAATTTTTTATTACTTTTAGAAAATACACTAATTTAAGAGAATTAAAAAGAAAAACATACGCGTGTCGTGCATGGCTATGTGTATTATTTAGGCGATTGGTGGCGTATTAATGATTAATGATGCAATTTCTATCGCAGGTCAACGAGGCCTTTGAGGTGCTTAAGAGGAGAACGAGCAACAATCCTAATCAGCGTTTACCGAAAGTGGAGATATTACGGAATGCTATCGAGTACATCGAGAGTCTCGAGGCGCTGCTGCAGGGAAATCGACCCTCCGGACATCAGGATCACCCTTCCGCCGAGAATATGGTACGTAAGACGTGCGATAGCGCGAATTAACAAGATTAGCATACACACCGGGATTAGGCTCAGCAGGGAGAGAATTTCGTATTCCAGATTCAAATTTTGTATTCAAATCGATCTTGTTAAATATCACTCATTAATTAAGATTAGCTGTCTGATTTATGGTAATTGCTGACAAGAGTTGCCGCGTATATTTTTCGAATTTTTTATATTAAATATCTTATGATTTAATAAAAGAGATTTTTGAATTAAACAAAATCATGTGAATGTTAAGTATCTTATAGTAATTGACGATATTGCAAATATGACATTGTACATAATATTATGTTGTAATAAAATTAACGATCTTTGTATAAAATTTATAAACTGGATATCTCTCTTTTTTATTCTTATATTTTTCAATCGAGCAATTCACTTAATTGAAACTCACCTTTTTTATAATGAAGATTAATGACTGTCATAATACAACGGCCGATTGATCGATGGGATCAACAATTCGATGTTCGATTCGAAAGTTTAGGCACGTATCTTAATTATCGCGACAAATTTTTTTAGCGTTTGACGAGATAATTTTAATATTAAATATTTTATACGATTTGCTAAATATCATTGCGAGATATATATGTATATATACTTATGTATGTGTCTTATATATATATATATATATATACACACATATTTACAGAAATAATAAAAATTTCGATTTGAATAAACGCGAGTTGCATACATACAATGTCGATAGATTTTTCATAACAGTGGATAAAGCCTGGTCGAATGTAACGCGTTCGAGATAACGGGTTCGACAAAAGAGAAAAAAAAACACAATTACATTCCAATTAACGTCTGAAATTGAAATGGCTCCGAGATGTCCATCTCTCCGCGATGTATCGCTGACGGTCGCTGGACGCGAAAATTAACGAACCCAGCAAATTGGAAACCTTCATACGCGATTTTATCGTTCGGATATATCCGCGTAAATTCTGAATTTTGACACAAGAATACGATATCATATTACATGTTATGAAATTATAGATCTTTAACGTTATAATATCATTGATAGATGTAAAATTATATTCCGAGTATAACTTAATTTACGATATTTGTTGACCGCAACTGCTACATTTTAATTTACAAAATTATGTATATACAATATATATAATAGGGTGTCCTAAAATGACCGAAAATCCTTTTAAGAGTAAATTCTCGGGCCAATTTGGAGACAATTTTTCCTTAGCAAGAATGATGGTGCATCAACATAATTTCCGAGTTATAAGCGGAAAAAAAGAGCTTTTGAAAAAAAGAGCTTTTTGCAAACAAAATTTTGTGGAATTTAAATATATAAAGTCTATTTTAGGGACAATTTTATATTTGTATAGTTTTATTTTACAATTATATATTTGAAAAATTACGCTCATACTTTTTTCCGAATATTTCCATATATACACGCAAATTGTACTTGCCAGATAGTGTTTTCGTTGTGGTAATTATCATGAACGACAGCGCATCTTTTTGAAAGCGAGAAACTCGAGCGCAACTCCTTTTATAGCTTCTAAAAAAAAAAAAACGATGATCTGAGCTAATGGTGTCGCGGGTCAAAAACCATTAGAGCTGGTCGTTTGTGTGCGATGCACGTGTCGGACATGTGCGTAAACTGTGTAACTCTTAAATGCATCTCGTTGCAGAAGTACAATGTGTTTTCGTTCTTTTAAATGATTGCGAAATAAATATGGCATAAAGTTTAATCGTAATTTCTCAATTGTTTTTTGTAAGGATTAAACTTTATAAGGATTGTTAATTTTATTACAGCACAATATTCTGTACAATATCATATTTTTCAATATTGTCAATTACTATAAGATACTTAAATTACAATAGGATACTTAATATGCATGGCTTCACTGAACTTAAAAATTTCTTTGATTAAATCACAAGATATTTAATATAAAAAATTAGAAAAATATACGTGGCAACTCTTATCAGCAATTACCATAAATCAGACAACTAAATTTAATTAATAAATGATATTTAACGAAGCCAACTTGTAAATGCGAAATTTGAATCTGGAATACGGAATTCTCCTCGCTTAAACAAAGTAATAGATCTAATTTCAAAGCGGATACCAATACGTGTATAACTCAACGATAAAAATTCTTTTAATGCGTTTCGCAAAGACGATCTCAAATTCCAAGAATCTCGTACGCCTCGAGTACAACCTGCTGTTTAATGTTGGATCGCGGTTGACATTCCGGTTCAGGTCGAAGGGCAGAAGGGTTTGAATGACTCCGGAGATTCAGAGGATCACATAAATTATCCGGCCTTCGTAGCCGGGGAGAGAGAAATAGGTCCGCGATCGCCGACAAGAGCGGAATCCAATTGAACTCCGGCGAGCTTAGCTTTCCTTGGGAAAATAGCGAGCTAGCTTATCCGTCCGGCGCTTAAAGTGCTTTTAAGTAACATTATCGAGCGATGCCCCCCATCACTAACACTCTCCTCCGGCGAGATGAAAAAAAAACGGGCGAAGGGAAACCTAATGGGATCCGAGAGATCTCTTTCGATTGCGTTGTTTTTTCGAAATTGAGATTTGTTGGGTCTCGCGCGGAGCTTATATTTAGCGAAGATACAGAGAGAACGGGGAAATATATATTTTCATTGTGTAATCCTCTCGGACTGGGATGGAAGAAGGGGAGAGAGAGCAGACTCCCGTGGATGGCGGCGAGAGTCGCGCCGCGAAATTCCTGCGCTCGCTCGCTCTCTCAGGAATCCCTTTTCCGCTCCTCTCGGGATGACGTTTCGCGGTCTGGGCGTTCCGCGTCTTACAAAGCCCCCCCGGATTCTGTAATTTGTCTCGCGCTTTCGTCGACCCTACCTCTCCTCCGCCGCGACGGACTCGCTGTAACCCTTTAAGCGCGACGAGAGAGAGAACGCGCGAAATGTCGCCGAGGGATTTTCATTCGATATTAATACTCGGGGATACTACGGGTGTTCGTGCCTCGGGATACATACGTAAGACGTAATCGGTAGCCGTCGCGTTGATTGACCGAAAGATTCGCAGCAGATGGAGCCGATACACATTCGGATGTATGCGTATAATATACGCGCGGGCAAAGTGAAATGCAAATCATTAAAATGAGAAAATTTTTAGGGAAGATATTTAAAATAATGTAAAGATGTATTAATTTTCTATTTTACAAATCATATATAAAACAATATGTTTTCGAAAAAGAAACTTTTTTGTCTTGACCGTGATTTTAACTATATTCCTATAATTTTCAATCGGTTAATCGAGCAATTTTTCAGACCTGAACTTTTTCGTTTGCTTTTCAAAAAATAAAAAAAAAGAGTTTGCAAAACCAACTGCGATAGGGGAATCTGATAGAAAGCAATAAATATCTGTGTGTGTATAAATCTTTATTTTAAACTCTCGGCTATAGAGAGGCCAGAATCCAAAAACGAAATAGTACGTATATCAATTTTGATAGCTTCTCTTTGGCCGTTTCTCTTTGGCTTACGGCGGATCGCAGTCGATAACACTATTTATACCCTAAGCGCGTTATCACGCGCTCATCTTGAGGATATATCGCGCTGGATGTGTCGCAGAGATGTGTTTTCATGAAACACGCGGTGGCATGACAGTACGAGAGTCTCTTTCACTCCGAGAATAGTTCGCCACATATAGATGCACGTCTTAGGGACAAATAGATGATACGGGACCGAATAAAATGCTTAACGGGTGTGTTGTGCCGCCTGTGGATGCGAAGAGAATGAATGAGGGAAAGAAGAGAGAGAGAGAGAGAGAGGGAGAATGCGGCCGATTCTCGTGGAGAAGTGATTCCCAATCACGGACTTGATTCCGCAGACTTCCCTCGCATCCCCGGAATGCATCGGTGTGCATTCGCCGACCGTGCTCCGATGGTAGCCACTGACGGGGAAAACGAGCTTTCAATGCCGATCGAAACGATCGCCTTCCTGTTAAGCTCTGATTTCTAGCCACCTGGTTGCATTCATTTATCTAGCCTCCTTCCTTGCAATTTCAATTCCTTCCTGTTTTTTTATTCTTTAATATAATGTCTACGTTTTTTTTTTATATACGTTGTCACTTGCGTCTTTATGTTTTCGTGAATATCTGACAAGAGGGTATGGTCGGGAAAGCGAGATTGAGATGTAAGTTTTAATTCTTTGACTATGTGATAATTTTATTTACGATCAAAACTAAGATAATCAGAAAATTATTTATCTCAAAATATAGAATATAATCGCGAAAAGCTTTGACGTTGATCCATTCTTGCTTTTTCGAGATTATATCATAAAATGATGACAGAGATGACATAAGCGTTGTTGAGGTTCGATTCTTCGTGTATACGATAAGACAATGATAATTCAGATCTGTCTCTGATTTACTATTAGTTTCGCCATTAATCTAATTAAACTCTCTTGTTTAGTGAAATGTTTGCTATCAGAAATTGTATAGATATTCCAAATATATATATATAAAAGGAAAACTTTTAGATTATTTTTTAATATTCACGCGATGAATTAGCAAAGGCTGATTTCCTGTCTAGACTTTTTTTTGAAGAATTATTTATTATTTGATGTAAATGAAAGATTATCGGAGGATAATTGATAAAAAAAACTCTCTCCAAACTACCTCTGCTTTTATCATAAAATTTCTATTGTAAGTTAAATTAATTGTTATATAAATTTATTATCTTTACGTTATAATTTTCAACCAGGAAGCGAGATATTTTAACTTACAAAAATTATTAACCAGCAATAAGATAAAATTGATTTCAATTATTTGCAAGAACTATTCCCGTTATCTTGCACAATCGATAAATCGCGTTAAGTACATGATTATACGCCTTGACAAATGGAAAAAGAAAGAGGGGGAGGCAAGAGAAGAAAGAGAGAAATATGTAAGAGATTTATATGCGGCGTCAAAGTCGTTTTCTCGAAGATTCTTTCCGCTCGTACGTCTTCGGAGATTTCCTGTAACGCCAGCGAGCGATCTGAAAGTCACGCGCGCGCGAGAATATCTCTTAAGCGTATTCCCGGCCGCGCGATTATTCGGAATTTATTCAGTCGTCGCAATCTACGGGGTGCATTATCGCGCCTGTCGACGGATACATTAGCGACGCTTATATATCCCCCATATAGATGCGCTCGCGCGCGCACATCTCCGCCAGAATCTACGATTCGTGAATAACAATCCGGGAACATTTCGTTTTGGTTAAACGTTTTCTCTTTCTCTCTCTCTCTCTCTCTCTCTCTCTCTCTCTTTCTCTTTCTTTCCCTCGGTTTGGAACCACGCAGTTCTAAATCGCCCGGGCGCAAGGCAAGACGACGTATCCTTCGAGGTTTACGACGCTCGCTGGCATAAGACCGAGGAAAAATTGTTCTATGCCACGTGCACCCCGGCGCATATAAATATTCATTGCACGATACACGAGACGATGCTCAATTCATTTTCCCGTCACCGGAAACATCCCCAAAGACATTCCTGTATTTAAGAAAATTGGCGTAAAAAACATATACGTTCGAACTGTTCCATTAATTATATATTCAAGAAACAATGTTTTTCTTAAATTAAAAAAAAAAACAGTAAAGTTATTCCTCGTAGTTTCTTTTACGGCGAATTGCTTTACCGCCCGCGTCACAATTTTGAAAAATTCAAAATTATTAAAAAAAGAATATTTTAACGTATCTTTATTAAGTTACAGCTTTACCACATAAATGTATAAAAAAAACAACGTGTTGAAAAAAGTTTTTTTAAAATTAAAAATTAAATGCATCTATTGTTGGAAATTTTAGTTATTTTTTTCAAAAGAAAAACTTGTAAAAATTACAATAAAATTAATGGTTAAAATTAAATAAAATCCTTCATGCACATCACATATAGCTACAAATAACATATTAAATTAGCCACTTTACAACTTCTATTTAAATTTCTAAAAATTTTGACGTATCCTATTTCTCAAATCAGTCACATTAAATGTAAAAAAAACTAAAAGGAATAATTATTCTCATTCTTGCATTTCTTTTTTACTTTACATTGTGTTATTAACGCGCATGATACAGTTTTATAAAAAAATTAACTGTATTTATTTGTTTAATTTATGACTCTCTGGACCATTGCAGAAATTTCTCTCGAAAAAATGATTCTTTTTCTGTTTCAAATTATAAATTTCTTCCTTGCCCTCCCTTCTCCTTTTTCGTTGTTTCTTCAATGATGTCGTATGGCTCACGCTACACTGATTTTATTACAGCCTAATTGGAGCCAAATTTGCGTACCGCTCACAGTCACGCGCGTAACCACAATTATGTCATGATTACGTGGCTTTGTATTACAACCCTATGGCGCGATGTAATGCGTATCACGGGGGCTGTTCGAAAGGGCTCTCATACGTGGCTGGATTAATTGAACGCGATGTGGCATCGATAATTTCGCATCGAATGGCAAAACACATATACGGTTGTATAAGAAGTTTTGAAATAGATGCAAATTTACTTAAGTATATTTTTCGAAGAAAGAGTACAACTTTCAATATACATATATCTTATAATGTTTATACGTTTTCTTTTTTCTCGTGTCGCATGTAATTTTTATAAAAAGCGTAAGTCGTAATTTTATCATTCCCGAAATCGGAGCCGTTCTTTAAATAAATCTCCTTTCGCTCTTGAAATTACGTCAGAATTCAAATCCTAAATTTGTGCTGTATCATGTCGTGAATCATCCTGTATATGTCTCTCCTGGCATATAGTATGCTGGTAACTGAAGTACTTGGACGACAAGGCTAGACACAGCTTCGGTCCGCTTGTCATAGTGTATATCCTCATTATTTAGAGAGGTTGAGTTACATTTCGCACTTTTGGGACGAGGCCGAAATATCATGACGACGGGGAGCTCTTACAAGTTGTCTTTATTAATGATTGCAATTACAAAAACAATATTTTTATAGTCATTCTAATGTCCTAGTTTTCCTTTGTTCTTCATATTTTTATGTACTTATAAGAAATGTATATTAATAACAGTGATAAGATTAATCAAAGGTAAAAAAATTTAATGCAAGAAAAGTTGGCGCTACTAACGACAATCAAGAATAACGCATCGACTGTCATAATAACAGTTCAAACGGTCGCCCGGTTTCGGTTCCTTTTCTCGATTGTTTTCTATGTTACTTCACCATTAATGCAAACAACAAGGAATTAAAAGCAAATAAACGTACAGCGCGTTCGATTGTCGATTCGCGCATCCGCCCCGATGCGCTTCCTGCCCGGCCGATATGACCCAATTTCTCTCGAGCTTAGAGATAGTTCGGGCCGCGGCGGAGAGAAGCAAATTGGGTAACGATAATTCCAGCGATTCCTCCCATCGTTGCTTCCCACCTATCGCTCCGCTCGCGGAATACCTTCCGGATGATCCTCCACCGGATAAACTGAGTGGGACTCGACCGAGTTAACGGTTTTGCTCGAGTTTACGATCAAAATCCGCTGCAACTTGGCTTTTGGAGATTAATTCGTTATATTTACAAAGCCGGGAGATTTGGACGTCTGTTCCACTTTTTCATTCGACTGGCATTTTGGAAAAAAAGCTGGGATAAGACGTTGATCGATCTCGCGATCTGTGTGTATGTTCGCGAAAATATATATCTCTCAATTCACTGTCTGTCGAATTAATATTCTCAACTATCTCGATCGATGCTTTCCCAACGAAAGATATTTGCGCGATATATTTGGTCGCTATGATTTAATTCGAATCTCTATCATCTCCCAAAATCCTCCCCTTCCCCTTTCTCGTCCCTATTTGAGACTCCATTATATCCCCGAACACGTTCGTCCAATCTCGCGGATAATCCACGAACTATGTCCGTTTCATTTGCATCGCGTAACAACTATACACTTGTACGGCTCTACATTTGTTCTCTCTCTTATTTACAGAATGGAGAGTCGTCGCAGTACGTGACGGACAGACTTCGGCAATTCTCGGATCCTTTGGCGAGGTTTCAACCAATTAACGGTGAGTGAATATTACTCCACGCATACGGTTGCTTATGCAAATTTAGATTCTCGGCGGAGAATACTTAACGCTTTAGTTCTCTATGACATATCTCACTCTTAGCGATCATTTAATTGGAGTTACATAATAATAAAGAGACATTGTATGTACGAATCAAAACGCGAGAGTCATCACGATGATATTCTTTAATTGTTAATTTTAATGACGTTGCAGTAACGCAATGTCAGAATATTCATGATAGTTCAAAGATTTGAATATTACACAATAAGTATGGTATTAAATAAAAAATGAAATAAAAATTATATTGGTCTGCACCTTTTCGTGGCAAAGTCCGATAAAAAGATACATAAATTTATTGCGTTTAACTTTCTCAAAGTTTGTTATTTGCTTCGAAAATTATAACGTAAGTTAAATTTTTCTTCTTCATGCTTTTATTATAATAAGCTTAATTATAATTAAGAAAATGTTAATAACAGTTCTTAATTAGTATCACACTTTCAACGAAAATCACTCTCTTTCCGAAAAAAAGTTACTTGTTGTCAAATTGTGTTATTAAAAGTTATCATAAATTAAAAAGAATTTGTCTTTGCGTTCTCCAATTTTCGGCCACCCGATTCCACCCTTAATCGTAAAACTCGCGTGCATTCTAGTCACGATTATCGCGAATGTCATTATCCCGGAGTGCACGTGGCGCGGAAAAGTCGTTAGAGGCAAGAATCTACGGTGCGTATTCCCTTCGCGGTTTGCAACCCTGCGGATTCTCGTCTCTCATGAGTCGTCTTGTCACGCAAAAAATCATCAACATCTGCATCGCATAAGGCAGCATCAGCGCGCGATCGTTAGGCGGTCGCTGCGATTCTAAAACCCGTAAGATTAAATTCGCGTTCGTTGCACGCGTCGAGTAAAAATAGGCGGGTAAATGTATTTTTCTGATACACGCATATACAGTATGCTTCCCCCGAAATTGCCGGATGTGCTCTTAACAGATTCCATGACAAAGTTTTTGTTCTTTTTCTCAACGAGAATTTAATGATATTTATATATTACAAACTTTTAATTTTTTTATTAAAATTTGATAAATTATATACAAATTTCGTGTGAATTACACATATACATATATATCAAAGATCAAATTTAAAATTTATGGAAACAAAAAATTTTATTATATGTCATTAACACACACACACATTATACTTAAAAAATATACTGATTATACAACGAGAGAAATAATTATTTCAATTAATTGCTTGAAGTCTCTGACAAGAAATATATCTCTGAAATATTTATTGCGTGATTCTTGAAATCTATTAAACCGAATTTTAATTAATATATAAAAATGAATTAAGTTATATTAATTATTTATAATCTCTAGCAGAAAAAAATAGCTTGCATCAATATCTTTGTTTTTACTTCGAATACTCCACTTTTTTTGTCGATCTCTGATATTCAGAGAGACAAAATTATTTTAATTTCTGAATTTTTTAATTAAAGCGATAATAATCTTATGGAAAACATCTGTATGGAAATAATAAATCGGTGTATCGCGTACAAAGGTATCAAAGATATGTCGCCAGCGGCTATAGGTCAGATACAAAAATAATATCTCACTTTGTCTGTATATATATGTGAGTCATTCGATTGATCGTGCGTTGGTCGAAATCATCTAAAATAGTTCAACGGTGGCCAAACAGTGCGAGATAAGATCGGAGGAAGATTTCGGAATCGAAACTTTTGCCAATTTCGTTTTCTTTTCGAGTTTGTTCAGCTTGGGCGAGAAGTTTCTTCGGATAGAAAGGGAAAAGAAGAATCCGCGGATATTAACAGCAGGATCGCATCTTGCGCGTGCCGTGAGATCGTCCGATGCATGTACATATTAACAAAATAAACCGCGACACGGATGATCTGAAACGGCGGATTCGCGCTCTTTCTCTCTTTCTCTCTCTCCTCGTACAGGTATTTTTAAGTAGATTAATGTCGGACACGCGACGGCGCATTAAGCAGATCGGTATTAATGAGTTTTGTCACCCTTGAGTGACACTCGGTCGCCGTTCGGTTACACTCGGTCGCTATAGATAGCCCACCCGTGCGCGCGCGCTTCTCTCTCTTTCTTTTTTTTGCGTACATTTCCCCCACGGAAATATATCGCGCCTACGAAAATCTTCGGTTGTATACATATATGTGGAAACTGACGAGATTATCCGACGCGAGTTTGCATTTGCGGGTCCGTCTGGCTAAAAGAGCAGAGCGAGGCTTGTTGGCGGAGCGCAGAATCCGGGTAATCGGACAGAGCACCGTCTCGTTGACATCGGATGTAGCGGCGAATCAAACGAGATCTTTTGGATAGAGTCGGATAATTTATGTACTTATTTAAGAATTTACGAATTTTCTTCTAACACTCTGCAGAAGAGAATTTGCAATGCAATTGTAGTAATTTAGAAAAATTGTAGTAAAATTTAAAACGCAATGAAAAGAACAATTCGCGGTTTCGCTTTTAAAATTCAGAGATTTTAGAGATCTTTAGTGCTCGTTGAATTAATTTCTTGATAGTTTCAAAGAGTTTCTCTCTTTTCGTCTCAATCAATACTCTAGTATAATAATTGAATCCCACATATTATATTGGGTAATTTGTAGCTTGATTATTTTTGTAAATCTAAAGATATTTTTTTCGATTTTTTGGCTTCCGAAAAACTTTATCCCTGCTTTAATTGTTTGCGCGCTTCAAATTCTCTATTAAAAGTTTGCGCGACGTCCTCTGAATGCGAAAGGGTTAAAAATCGCTTTGTCGCGTCCGCTTTGCCCGTCCTTTTCGTGTCGGGTAGTAAAACGTATGAGAGTGTATAAGCCTTGACTATGGAGGCAACAATAACCTGCCATCAAAGAGCCGATACAGCCGAATCTCTATTCACAAAGACACTTTATGCGAAAAATAAAAATTTCCATTTTTTTTTTCTTGTGTTTAACGCAGATAATGTGTCGATAGGCTTTTATTTTGGAGAATGGATTACAAAGAGCTTTTAAATGACCGAAACATAAAGGCATTTGAGGATTCAACGAGAGTACTCGATTAATGGTTCGGGTGGATGCTTGATATCCGGTATGCGGGTACAAAAGAGATAATAAATCCAATATTTTCGATTATATCCGATCGTGTTTGTGGTTCAGCTTTTTTAGATATATATAAACTCGTACTCGCACTTGCATATATTATTATATTGAATATTCATTCTCTCAATTTATTCATATTTTTCACGGTGAAAGGAAAATCTTTGAAGATTCTGATCTCTCTATCCCTCTCAAATCTATGCAATCAATTTAGTGTACAGATAATAAAATATTTACAATAAAATGCTCTGATAATAAATATAATTAAGAGCCTCGCGCGGTAAACAATGCGCAAATTTCTTGATAATTAATTTTTTATTATTGAAATAAACGTTTCGGTCTTATAATTCGGACCATCTTCAGCTTGGAGTATAGAATTACACGTGTATGTATCTGTCAAAGACATTTACAAAACATTTATTTCAATAATAAAAAATTAATTATCAAGAAATTTGCGCATTGTTTACCGCGCGAGGCTCTTAATTATATTTATTATCAGAGCATTTTATTGTAAATATTTTATTATCTGTACACTAAATTGATTGCATAGATTTGAGAGGGATAGAGAGATCAGAATCTTCAAAGATTTTCCTTTCACCGTGAAAAATATGAATAAATTGAGAGAATGAATATTCAATATAATAATATATGCAAGTGCGAGTACGAGTTTATATATATCTAAAAAAGCTGAACCACAAACACGATCGGATATAATCGAAAATATTGGATTTATTATCTCTTTTGTACCCGCATACCGGATATCAAGCATCCACCCGAACCATTAATCGAGTACTCTCGTTGAATCCTCAAATGCCTTTATGTTTCGGTCATTTAAAAGCTCTTTGTAATCCATTCTCCAAAATAAAAGCCTATCGACACATTATCTGCGTTAAACACAAGAAAAAAAAAATGGAAATTTTTATTTTTCGCATAAAGTGTCTTTGTGAATAGAGATTCGGCTGTATCGGCTCTTTGATGGCAGGTTATTGTTGCCTCCATAGTCAAGGCTTATACACTCTCATACGTTTTACTACCCGACACGAAAAGGACGGGCAAAGCGGACGCGACAAAGCGATTTTTAACCCTTTCGCATTCAGAGGACGTCGCGCAAACTTTTAATAGAGAATTTGAAGCGCGCAAACAATTAAAGCAGGGATAAAGTTTTTCGGAAGCCAAAAAATCGAAAAAAATATCTTTAGATTTACAAAAATAATCAAGCTACAAATTACCCAATATAATATGTGGGATTCAATTATTATACTAGAGTATTGATTGAGACGAAAAGAGAGAAACTCTTTGAAACTATCAAGAAATTAATTCAACGAGCACTAAAGATCTCTAAAATCTCTGAATTTTAAAAGCGAAACCGCGAATTGTTCTTTTCATTGCGTTTTAAATTTTACTACAATTTTTCTAAATTACTACAATTGCATTGCAAATTCTCTTCTGCAGAGTGTTAGAAGAAAATTCGTAAATTCTTAAATAAGTACATAAATTATCCGACTCTATCCAAAAGATCTCGTTTGATTCGCCGCTACATCCGATGTCAACGAGACGGTGCTCTGTCCGATTACCCGGATTCTGCGCTCCGCCAACAAGCCTCGCTCTGCTCTTTTAGCCAGACGGACCCGCAAATGCAAACTCGCGTCGGATAATCTCGTCAGTTTCCACATATATGTATACAACCGAAGATTTTCGTAGGCGCGATATATTTCCGTGGGGGAAATGTACGCAAAAAAAAGAAAGAGAGAGAAGCGCGCGCGCACGGGTGGGCTATCTATAGCGACCGAGTGTAACCGAACGGCGACCGAGTGTCACTCAAGGGTGACAAAACTCATTAATACCGATCTGCTTAATGCGCCGTCGCGTGTCCGACATTAATCTACTTAAAAATACCTGTACGAGGAGAGAGAGAAAGAGAGAAAGAGCGCGAATCCGCCGTTTCAGATCATCCGTGTCGCGGTTTATTTTGTTAATATGTACATGCATCGGACGATCTCACGGCACGCGCAAGATGCGATCCTGCTGTTAATATCCGCGGATTCTTCTTTTCCCTTTCTATCCGAAGAAACTTCTCGCCCAAGCTGAACAAACTCGAAAAGAAAACGAAATTGGCAAAAGTTTCGATTCCGAAATCTTCCTCCGATCTTATCTCGCACTGTTTGGCCACCGTTGAACTATTTTAGATGATTTCGACCAACGCACGATCAATCGAATGACTCACATATATATACAGACAAAGTGAGATATTATTTTTGTATCTGACCTATAGCCGCTGGCGACATATCTTTGATACCTTTGTACGCGATACACCGATTTATTATTTCCATACAGATGTTTTCCATAAGATTATTATCGCTTTAATTAAAAAATTCAGAAATTAAAATAATTTTGTCTCTCTGAATATCAGAGATCGACAAAAAAAGTGGAGTATTCGAAGTAAAAACAAAGATATTGATGCAAGCTATTTTTTTTTGCTAGAGATTATAAATAATTAATATAACTTAATTCATTTTTATATATTAATTAAAATTCGGTTTAATAGATTTCAAGAATCACGCAATAAATATTTCAGAGATATATTTCTTGTCAGAGACTTCAAGCAATTAATTGAAATAATTATTTCTCTCGTTGTATAATCAGTATATTTTTTAAGTATAATGTGTGTGTGTGTTAATGACATATAATAAAATTTTTTGTTTCCATAAATTTTAAATTTGATCTTTGATATATATGTATATGTGTAATTCACACGAAATTTGTATATAATTTATCAAATTTTAATAAAAAAATTAAAAGTTTGTAATATATAAATATCATTAAATTCTCGTTGAGAAAAAGAACAAAAACTTTGTCATGGAATCTGTTAAGAGCACATCCGGCAATTTCGGGGGAAGCATACTGTATATGCGTGTATCAGAAAAATACATTTACCCGCCTATTTTTACTCGACGCGTGCAACGAACGCGAATTTAATCTTACGGGTTTTAGAATCGCAGCGACCGCCTAACGATCGCGCGCTGATGCTGCCTTATGCGATGCAGATGTTGATGATTTTTTGCGTGACAAGACGACTCATGAGAGACGAGAATCCGCAGGGTTGCAAACCGCGAAGGGAATACGCACCGTAGATTCTTGCCTCTAACGACTTTTCCGCGCCACGTGCACTCCGGGATAATGACATTCGCGATAATCGTGACTAGAATGCACGCGAGTTTTACGATTAAGGGTGGAATCGGGTGGCCGAAAATTGGAGAACGCAAAGACAAATTCTTTTTAATTTATGATAACTTTTAATAACACAATTTGACAACAAGTAACTTTTTTTCGGAAAGAGAGTGATTTTCGTTGAAAGTGTGATACTAATTAAGAACTGTTATTAACATTTTCTTAATTATAATTAAGCTTATTATAATAAAAGCATGAAGAAGAAAAATTTAACTTACGTTATAATTTTCGAAGCAAATAACAAACTTTGAGAAAGTTAAACGCAATAAATTTATGTATCTTTTTATCGGACTTTGCCACGAAAAGGTGCAGACCAATATAATTTTTATTTCATTTTTTATTTAATACCATACTTATTGTGTAATATTCAAATCTTTGAACTATCATGAATATTCTGACATTGCGTTACTGCAACGTCATTAAAATTAACAATTAAAGAATATCATCGTGATGACTCTCGCGTTTTGATTCGTACATACAATGTCTCTTTATTATTATGTAACTCCAATTAAATGATCGCTAAGAGTGAGATATGTCATAGAGAACTAAAGCGTTAAGTATTCTCCGCCGAGAATCTAAATTTGCATAAGCAACCGTATGCGTGGAGTAATATTCACTCACCGTTAATTGGTTGAAACCTCGCCAAAGGATCCGAGAATTGCCGAAGTCTGTCCGTCACGTACTGCGACGACTCTCCATTCTGTAAATAAGAGAGAGAACAAATGTAGAGTCGTACAAGTGTATAGTTGTTACGCGATGCAAATGAAACGGACATAGTTCGTGGATTATCCGCGAGATTGGACGAACGTGTTCGGGGATATAATGGAGTCTCAAATAGGGACGAGAAAGGGGAAGGGGAGGATTTTGGGAGATGATAGAGATTCGAATTAAATCATAGCGACCAAATATATCGCGCAAATATCTTTCGTTGGGAAAGCATCGATCGAGATAGTTGAGAATATTAATTCGACAGACAGTGAATTGAGAGATATATATTTTCGCGAACATACACACAGATCGCGAGATCGATCAACGTCTTATCCCAGCTTTTTTTCCAAAATGCCAGTCGAATGAAAAAGTGGAACAGACGTCCAAATCTCCCGGCTTTGTAAATATAACGAATTAATCTCCAAAAGCCAAGTTGCAGCGGATTTTGATCGTAAACTCGAGCAAAACCGTTAACTCGGTCGAGTCCCACTCAGTTTATCCGGTGGAGGATCATCCGGAAGGTATTCCGCGAGCGGAGCGATAGGTGGGAAGCAACGATGGGAGGAATCGCTGGAATTATCGTTACCCAATTTGCTTCTCTCCGCCGCGGCCCGAACTATCTCTAAGCTCGAGAGAAATTGGGTCATATCGGCCGGGCAGGAAGCGCATCGGGGCGGATGCGCGAATCGACAATCGAACGCGCTGTACGTTTATTTGCTTTTAATTCCTTGTTGTTTGCATTAATGGTGAAGTAACATAGAAAACAATCGAGAAAAGGAACCGAAACCGGGCGACCGTTTGAACTGTTATTATGACAGTCGATGCGTTATTCTTGATTGTCGTTAGTAGCGCCAACTTTTCTTGCATTAAATTTTTTTACCTTTGATTAATCTTATCACTGTTATTAATATACATTTCTTATAAGTACATAAAAATATGAAGAACAAAGGAAAACTAGGACATTAGAATGACTATAAAAATATTGTTTTTGTAATTGCAATCATTAATAAAGACAACTTGTAAGAGCTCCCCGTCGTCATGATATTTCGGCCTCGTCCCAAAAGTGCGAAATGTAACTCAACCTCTCTAAATAATGAGGATATACACTATGACAAGCGGACCGAAGCTGTGTCTAGCCTTGTCGTCCAAGTACTTCAGTTACCAGCATACTATATGCCAGGAGAGACATATACAGGATGATTCACGACATGATACAGCACAAATTTAGGATTTGAATTCTGACGTAATTTCAAGAGCGAAAGGAGATTTATTTAAAGAACGGCTCCGATTTCGGGAATGATAAAATTACGACTTACGCTTTTTATAAAAATTACATGCGACACGAGAAAAAAGAAAACGTATAAACATTATAAGATATATGTATATTGAAAGTTGTACTCTTTCTTCGAAAAATATACTTAAGTAAATTTGCATCTATTTCAAAACTTCTTATACAACCGTATATGTGTTTTGCCATTCGATGCGAAATTATCGATGCCACATCGCGTTCAATTAATCCAGCCACGTATGAGAGCCCTTTCGAACAGCCCCCGTGATACGCATTACATCGCGCCATAGGGTTGTAATACAAAGCCACGTAATCATGACATAATTGTGGTTACGCGCGTGACTGTGAGCGGTACGCAAATTTGGCTCCAATTAGGCTGTAATAAAATCAGTGTAGCGTGAGCCATACGACATCATTGAAGAAACAACGAAAAAGGAGAAGGGAGGGCAAGGAAGAAATTTATAATTTGAAACAGAAAAAGAATCATTTTTTCGAGAGAAATTTCTGCAATGGTCCAGAGAGTCATAAATTAAACAAATAAATACAGTTAATTTTTTTATAAAACTGTATCAATGCGCAAATTTCTTGATAATTAATTTTTTATTATTGAAATAAACGTTTCGGTCTTATAATTCGGACCATCTTCAGCTTGGAGTATAGAATTACACGTGTATGTATCTGTCAAAGACATTTACAAAACATTTATTTCAATAATAAAAAATTAATTATCAAGAAATTTGCGTATTGTTTACGCTCTTAATTAGCCCTTCTCACATTACATGTACAGATAATATATTCACTGAGATAATAAAAAAGATTGACAATATTTATTTGCTGCGACTTACTTTTGACATTTGTCAACCACGTGATCTTTTTGTCAATAACTCGTTTTCCGACAATCGATTTTTAAAAGACCAAGTTTTTGGCGTACAAATGAGAAGCGAAACTATGTGCCGCCAGCCGTTTTTCCCGCCAGCTCCTATCTAACGACGATGCTTCGAAGATGCGACTCGACGCGTTTCGGGATAAATTATTCGGGAGGGCGCGGTCCTATTTTCCGGTCGACCGCCTGCACAATTTCGATCGCTCGCCCGCCAAGAGAGCTCGTTACGATGCAGGCCACCACGATGCAGGCTCGATCCTCGCGATCGATTTTCTTCTTCGACATTCCGTCAGCTCGTGAGTTTGCGCACGTCACAAACAATTGCAATGTTGATTGCGACGGAGTGAAAATTCGTCAAGCTCTATGATAAATGAAAGATGCGCGAAATATCAAGTGTGTCCAGTGTAATTTATTTACTCGCTCGAAAAGGAGTTTGTTTCGAAAGAGCGAGAAAAATATACAAAATCATTTAATTCTATAAAAAATGTTTTTAATTTGATTTGCGTTTGTTGATTTATATTCGCGCTTCCGTTTACCGTAGCGTTAGTTTTGAATACATTTAATTCCGAGTTTTATTCGTTTAATATCGAGATTGCACAATTAATCCAATTTATTTCTAATCTCGGTTATAAAGTGTCACAATAACGATATTTGTTATTTATGTGTCATCAACGCAAATTTAACAAATTTGTTTCACTTCGTGTTTCTCAACACTTGTCCCCAAAAGATTCTCGCTTCTACGCATATCGTCTATCCGCTCGTAAACGCCTAAGATTGCTCGTGTAAACGTCATTAGAGCCATCGAGATCAAGAGTTTCTTGATGCATCCCGTCTACATTTGACTCAAAAATATTGTTAAGTGTTTAGTCGGTCGTTAACTTTACGATTGACATTTTGTACATTTTTTTCCTATCTTTTTTTTTTAACCAGATAACATCCGTTAAACTAAAGTTCTCCATTTTTAAATTAAGAAATTACGAAGATTATATCGTCGGATAGAGTGCTCGTTAATGGAAAGATGAGATCCAGATCTAATAAGGGATATAATGAAAATATGATACGTAGCAGTAGCAAGTAATGGGATATACCGCGTCATAGAGACGTAAACATCCATCTACTCGCGTGTGGTCGACTATCAGGGTGGCGGCGCGTCGAAGTAACTCTAGCAGACTTACATATGTTCACTATTAAATTATTGCGTTTATACGTGCGCGACTACCCTCGCACGTTAGGGAAGAACGGGAAGAGCGCTAGAGGGAGAAAAAAAAGAGAGAGAGAGAGAGAGAGAGAGAGAGAGAGAGAGGGATATACCGCGTCATAGAGACGTAAACATCCATCTACTCGCGTGTGGTCGACTATCAGGGTGGCGGCGCGTCGAAGTAACTCTAGCAGACTTACATATGTTCACTATTAAATTGTTGCGTTTATACGTGCGCGACTACCCTCGCACGTTAGGGAAGAACGGGAAGAGCGCGAGAGGGAGAAAAAGAGAGAGAGAGAGAGAGAGAGATAGAGCCCGCGACCGGGTACTTGGACATTTATCCCCACGGCTATTTCCGTGAGACACTTGTAATGTTTTCGTTTTTCCCCCGTGCCGAAAATGCGACGGGATTAATTGGCCTACATTCTGAAAATAGACGAGCACGGGACGCGCGCGCTAGTCAGCGCGTGAGTAACGTTGCAGCAACATTCGTCAAAAGATCGCGATCGCCGATCGCTTTTCTTCTCCCGGGACTTGTGAGTTTCTAGTGTTTAATAATGTCGCGAGAGAAACAGTTTCTGTATCCCCTTCTTTCCCCGTCCCCGGAGCGTCTCGTTCGTTTCGACGCGAAGACTGTAATTAAGGGCCCACTCTACTCTAGCGGTATGAAAAATTGATAATTATCAAGGAATTATTTTCGGTGTTTTACATATGTTTTTATTGATGTTTAAACAGTATAATATGAACCTCTGCGCATAGCTTGTTTGAAAATACATAGTTTGACGGTGCGACATGCTATTCCTCGTGTAATTGCCTGAAATAAATAAACTTATTCTAATTTTATTTTGTAGAATATTTATGGGATACTGAACCTAATTTTATTAGAGAAAACTGAAAAATAACAAAGTAGTATCATTTTAAAATTAGATACGTCAATTTTCCTGATATTTATTCATTTCTTGAAGATCAGAAAAATATTAATTATTAATTTTTTAATTTCTATTTTCTGAACCTAAAAAAGTATTCTCTTTCATTAAAAAATTGAAGTTATTTGGTCTAGTTTAGTTTTTAAGATATTTGTTACCACCAACTTTGAAAACAGTATTTTAAGAAAAACACATTTTAAGTTATGCAAGCTCATTTCAAGGCCCGTGCGTCATCCTATTCAAAGTTTTATAACTCTGTCAATTTTGCAAATTTTTCAATAAAATTTAGAAGACATATTCTTCAGACATTATATTTTCAGAAAATATGTAAAAAAATATGATTTTTTTGACTCTTTAAAGTAGACTGGGCTCTTAAGGGAGATATAATTGATCTTCGTTCTGCTTCTTAATTTTTTTGCAATATCGATAAAAAGATTAATACAAAGACGCAAGTTTTATAGTTGATGTATGTAAAAGTATTCACGCATGGTGCACAAATAATTATGTGGATCGTCCGATTTTTACTAATTGTGTGAGATGATTTCTCGTCGTTCTACTGCTTAGTTTTCGTCTACGCAGCATTAAAATTTTATCATTGTCGACATGCTGTCACGATACGTCAATTTTCCTGATATTTATTCATTTCTTGAAGATCAGAAAAATATTAATTATTTTTTTTTAATTTCTATTTTCTGAACTTAAAAAAGTATTCTCTTTCATTAAAAAATTGAAGTTATTTGGTCTAGTTTAGTTTTTAAGATATTTGTTACCACCAACTTTGAAAACAGTATTTTAAGAAAAACACATTTTAAGTTATGCAAGCTCATTTCAAGGCCCGTGCGTCATCCTATTCAAAGTTTTATAACTCTGTCAATTTTGCAAATTTTTCAATAAAATTTAGAAGACATATTCTTCAGACATTATATTTTCAGAAAATATGTAAAAAAATATGATTTTTTTGACTCTTTAAAGTAGACTGGGCTCTTAAGGGAGATATAATTGATCTTCGGTCTGCTTCTTAATTTTTTTGCAATATCGATAAAAAGATTAATACAAAGACGCAAGTTTTATAGTTGATGTATGTAAAAGTATTCACGCATGGTGCACAAATAATTATGTGGATCGTCCGATTTTTACTAATTGTGTGAGATGATTTCTCGTCGTTCTACTGCTTAGTTTTCGTCTACGCAGCATTAAAATTTTATCATTGTCGACATGCTGTCACGATATGGTTACTTCGAGCGTGCGAGAGCATCGGACACGCCAACTCGTGTCACGTGCGTTGCGTACCACGTCGGCTTCGTAATAGTTTGCGAAAAGATACATTCTCCTCTGAACGTTGATACGTGCATGTGCCTAATTCATGACAAAGATAAAACTTGTATAAAAAAAATCGATGGTATATGTATTGTGTTATTTTCTCTCTCTTTCTCTCTTTCTCTCATTTTTGCAATTGTCAAAGTTTTAATTATCTATTGTTTAAAATTTTATATATTTACACGGATACTTTCTCTGTCTCTTATTTGAAATAATTTGAAAAAGACAACACTATTTTTCTAAAATAAAGATGAAGATAATATATATTTGGATAATCTAGCTAAAGATAAGATAAAGCGATAACTCTTAAAATATAATATAATTGTCTAAATATTTTTATTCAGATAATAAAAAAACGTTGCTTACCACGCACATTTATAGAATGCTCGAAAAGAATTTTTGAATGTTTCTTTTCACCCTTATCCAAAAATTTTATTGATCTTAAAAAGAAATTGACACTTTTCATAGAGTTAACGAGCAAATCCATATATTTCATTTCGCGGTTCACTATCTTCGGTTCGTAACTCGTTGCGCTTATCGTTGGCCGATGTGCACGCGACTTAGTGAATCCTCGCAAAAGCGTTTCACGCTGCCAAGAACGCGACGAAGCTATACACGGACACACAAGTATCGTGGATCGGTTCCAAAACAAGCTTCATTTGCAGCGCGCTACGATGTCACGACGAAGTAGCAGCTAGATAAGTAGGTGTATCTCGTTCGCGATACACGGAAGGGCGGATATATAGGGAGGAATACGCAAATTTGCGTCTCTCCGCCACACAAACATATACACCAATAATATAGCTCGTGGATGCCGGCCAAGTTTGGGATTCAACGTCCGCCTAATGCTCGATAAGAGAGCGCGATCGCACGGAATGACAGAGAGAAGACGAAGCGAGAATACGAGAGGGAAGCAGAGCGAACATCTGGAGTTATAGCATTCTATAGAATTTATAGAATGCTATAAAACCAGAAATCATGAAAAAATTGTCATCTGAAATGACAAAACCCTCTTAGCTTAAATCTTTTTTTTCTATTCTTTAAAATAGCACACACACACACACATATATATATATATATATACATCATTTTAATTATACGACGCGCGACTGAAATCTTTTCAGCACTCATGAAACATAAAGCGTCTGGAGCTGTCGGCGGAATAATTAGTATCGGTTACTGAAGCTTTTGTAAGGAGGAGGAGAGAGGAGGGGGATAAATAACGCGAGAGACACGCCAGCGATCGTCCCGCTTGATGAATCGCGAGACGAAATCTCGGCGTTGCGACGCGCTCATAGACGTTCGCAAAACGAGCCCGATAACAATGCGACGTTAAAACCGTCGCGACGCGCGGTCGGCTGTTAAAATAACTCGGTATTAATTAGCGTTAATGAATACCTGGCTATCGGCGAGCGTGGAGGATATTTTGGATATATATCTCGCGCGTTCCTTCACTGACATTCAACGTGATTCCTTCCGCATCATATATTTTCGTGTAATACTCTCGGGTTATCCCTCAATAAAAGGGACTGTCTTTTTTCTTAGGTAAGACAATGCTTTTATGCAAAAAGGAACTTTTTTTTTTATATATTAGATTAATTAAATTACATCTTTTTCAATATTTTTTCAATATTATTTATTTTTTGCATATATTTTCGACAAAAAGGATTACAGCTTAAATATAAGTTTGTACTAACAATAAGTCTACAGTAAGTAATACAAAGTCTGTATTTCTTACATATATATTGAAATTTATGATGAGAGAGAGAGAGAGAGAGAGAGAGAGAGAAAGAAAAATAAGAAAGGAAGAGAGAAAACGTGTGTAACAAAAGTACGATATTAACGTAAAATATTCACGTTTGCTTCACTTTACATCTAAATCGTAACATGACGCGATCGTTGACACCGCATCTAGACTAATGTCACTTTCTCTAATGTATACAATGTATAAGTAGTTTAACCGCCGCAAATTATCGCTCTTTTGATCATCGCGATCATGAGCGCTCGTAAAGCTGCGGCGCGAACCGCGATGGTGGTGGCTGACGCGTCTCTAATGTGTTTCCCTTACAACGTATACTTGTCGTTTGATTTGGAGGCGCGGTATGCGAAGTGTAGGAGTTCTCTCTCTCTCTCTCTCTCTCTCTCTGCGTTCGGAGATGATCAAACGACTCGTCGAGGCATTCAAAGAAACATACGCGATTGCGTATGTAAATTACGTCGCTCTAAAGGTAATTAGCGATTGCTGTTTATCGCAATTAATATATACCGAATTAATATATATCGATTTGCAGCGTTGATAGCTTCGAGATATCATGAGCGATCAAACGTTCCTTTTCTTTTTCTCTTTTCGAGAAAATCAAGTAAAAAATATATTTCTTTTTCTGTTAATTAATGCGTTACTTGCCTCTGTTTATTATCTATTAATGCTCATTTTTTTAAGGTGAGAGTTTTCTTCTTTTTTACTAAAAAGAAAAAATATCGGATTGATAGGATTATTGGTGCTCTTGAAAAACGCTTGACAGATCCTCGATAATTTAATTTGTAACTTTTTTGCAATAAATCCCATGTTAAAACATGAATATTTGATTAAACATTATCAACAATAAATTAAAGGTTGAAAATCTTAACTTTGATTCTAACGAAACTTCTGTAACAGATCATATATAATTATAATATGACAAGATACATTTAAATAGACGTGATGGAGCAATTTAGAAGCTGGGGAATCGTATTTAATGCCAAAAAAACTACAGGAAACAATTATTCTTTTCCTTGCGTGATATTTTTTTTTTGTTAAACTTTGTTATTAATACGCATGCGTATGAGTTTATTCGAGATTCGTTTTTAAAATTCCACTTGAAAGCCCGGCGTGAATTTGCGGCGATGAGTACACGTGCGAGAAGTTATCTCGAAAAATATCCGGACTTTCGTCAGGAGGATAAGAAAATTCAAGCTAACCGGCACACACCGGAGTGCCATATATTGCCACGGTACATTAGTATGACGCATCGTTGTCCGGAGTCCTCCTCAGCTCGGCGGAACGCGAATTTAAGCGCGGACGAAACCGCAGCCAAGGTACATACTCCGTTGCACGCGGGAATCCGCTAATCTAATGTTATCCGGAAAAGCGTTATTTTCCCTTTCCTATAACGTGACAAAAGAAGAAAAGACGGGTCGAATATACGATAATTTGTTTACGAGTAACCGACATTTAATGTGTGCGCTCATCCGGCATACAATTTTTAATCCAAATGATATTTTCCGTGATATTCAAGCAACTCTAGAATAGATGGAGACCGCTAGTTGAGATTGCTTTTTTCAGGTTCACAGTTTGATTATTTAATGATATTTTTCGATATTTGTATATAGTGTAATTCAATTTAGAGACAAGATGTTATATAATTTTTTACTAATAAACCTTAAATAATTTTACAGATGTAATATGAATTGCGAGAAATTAAACGAACGGTCATTAGTTCGTAGATTTAAAGACACATTGCCAGAACTCGTTGGATTTGAAAAGTTAATTACAGTTATTCGTTCAATAATCGTTATTGATTTATTCAGTCGATGTAAGCGATTTTTGATGTGAATGATTTAATTCTTAAATCGGATACTTATAAATTTCAAATTTAATTTTGTGATGAGAATTCGTATTATATTGCGATTTATTAAGGAGCGAGCTCCATTTCGCATAATTTTACAAATATAACTCTGATTAACTTATACGTGATTTTTGATGTGAATGATTTAATTCTTAAATCGGATACTCTCTATTAAATTTCAAATTTAATTTTGTGATGAGAATTCGTATTATATTGCGATTTATTAAGGAGCGAGCTCCATTTCGCATAATTTTACAAATATAACTCTGATTAACTTATACGAGAGAATTAGTCGTGATTTTGCAATTGTGTAACGTTTGTCAGAGATAGATTCTCGTAGCCGCACGAATAAATTTAAAATTGTAACTTGTATCACAAGCATCGTGAAGTCACGATATATACTACTATGAATTAATTCAAGAAAACAACTATAATTATTCTCATAAATCGATGTAAATGTTACAATATTTTGCAAGATTAAAATTGCCAACTATAATAAATTTTGTAAATTAATTGCGCATTATCTCGGCGCAATTACAAAATCTAATTGCAAAAACCGTAAGTATGTCAATGTCTTCAATACTCGCGCAATCGTCGAGTCGCAAACTGATCCTGCGCGCATGGACTCTCCCTTAAAGAAGTCGCGGTTCATTTGGAGCACCGGATGCGATTAGGACAGCGACTGAATTGAGACGACTTAATTGCGTTTCCATCTTCAAAGACGTGTCCTAGACAATTTGCTGAATCTGTGCGGACCTTGGCACAACGGACCTTTGATTCCTTCTCATTAGCGCGAAACGCATCGGTGGCTCCGAACTTCTCGGAACAAGAGGCGCTCTAACTACGCATTCTCTGTCGCGGTGTTACTCTCCCCGGATCTTTTTTCCGCAACGGAAAGGCCGTGTCGAGAACGTATTGAGCCTTCGCACCCGAAATTATTTCACGCGAAGCGCGATCTATTTTAATGATATAAATAGCGATCGTCGATCGAAACAGCGTAATTAAAATTGGAATCTCGTACAATTCAAGAAAAGGACCGTTTATTACGAATAAATCACAATCTTATATAAAATATTGTTAAGTTTTCCTCTCCTCCCTTTCCCTCCCTTCGGGAGAAAGAGTTTTTTTGAGTTCCTTCTTTTTCTCGGCGTTCAAGATCGATGATGAAAGCGCTCACATCTTTTAATTAATACTTCATGCAAGGCAGCATTTTTTTTCTAGCTCTTGTCACATACATCGTCACGATAAATCATGTTGACTAATACTCGGGAATTGTACGTACCGAGTATATACGATGTAAATTTGGCGAGTATTCTTCCGATTCAATGTTGCTTTCTATGCCTATCTATATTTATAGACGCAGTTCCGTTTTCAAGCATATCCCATGCACGTTTCCTTTCGTCTTTCGTAAGTTGACCACTTATTTTTGCCGCTCTTACCTAACGTTATGAGGCATTTGCAAATTAATCTACTGATTTATCGAATCGATTAGAGTGACGAGATATACGATATAGAGAACAGATATTTCGGATGTATAGGAGTAATTGAAAAATATTGGATACCTATCGATTCAATCTCGTTTATTTTTACGAAATTGATGCCTTTCAATAATTCGCACGAATATGTGTCAACCAAAAAAAGAATCATCAAACAGAGAATTGGATATCAACAATTTTGTTTTATAAACTTATATATAACAAGTTTTTATGTAAATAGATTAAAATGCATCAAATTTAAATTGTTCCAAAAAATCTTTGCGTTTTATCATCAAGCTATTTCAGATATCATTTTGGTATCAGCTAGACACATAGACTGAGATGGAATATATAAAGTAATTAATTTTTTGTTATAAATTAATTAAATTAATCAATTAATTTTTTATATATTTAAATAGCGTTTATACTTGATCGCGGCGCATTTCATTCTTCATTATAGATGCAGAAATGTCCACTCGTTTGTCTACCTATGTATGTATGTATCGAGAATTACGTCGAAAATTACGGCCAACAGTCCTGTGATAAATAATTCACGTCACCATCGCGAAAACTGCTCGGTGTCGCGTGGTATATCAAACAAATTTGGCGAGCAAACTAGGTAATACATCATCTGCAGCAGTATGACAGCCAGTATCGTAGGCAGTAATCTATAAATAAATACTCGTGTGCCTTGCCAAACAATCGATTCGATTGGGATTAATTGTTCAGTGCAAGTATTTCCGGAAAATCCTGAATTAAACAAACTTTATCCCAATTACAATACTATACTTTCAAAAACTTCTATGCGTGCTAAAAACTATATATTTACATACATTACATTTACTATATGTATATATGTATATATAATTTATAAATATTTCCATAAATAATAATTATAAATAATTATAATAAATGTTTGAATTAATCTTAATTTTTTTAAACCAAAAATAAAATATTAAAATTAAAATTATTGACAAAAAACAGTATTAGAATAATTAATATAAATATCAAAGTTTTAATACTTTTTATCATTACTAAAGTAAAAATTTATTAAAAGTAATCTTAAAATTTGTAATTTTAAAACAATATTGTCTTGTTTTGATTCTAACGATGGGAAAAAAAGGAGCTATTTTTTCAGTTTGCGATCAAACAAATCGGAGCAAACGCGTATGAGTAATATATCTTGATCAAATATAATTTTTATCACGTTATAAAGGCATTAATATTCAAATATTAATTTATTATTGATATCTCTTATTTATGCGTTTCTTGTTTGCGTTTACATCGATATAAAGCGATTTCTCGGTTTATTACACAGAATGAAAAAACATCGAAAGCGATAAAGATGTATTTACTCAAATTAAACACAATATTTTACAGGCGTAATGCAATATTTTATTAAAATATGTCGAATCATCATCGTAATCATTGCTATCATTATTTATATTTTGTGATTATCGCCGTTTTTATATCATCAAATACCGAGCAAGCTATATAAAAATTCTTTCAGCATTTTCTCATTATCTTACTATCTTAGGCCCATGAATATTTATGATCTCTTGTTTCTACATTGTTTTTAATTTTATGGAGATTACAGTTGTTGAGTCACAGTTTTCGCACAATAATTACGAAGAATTTTAACTGTCTCGGCGTGGGTATATTAATTCT
This sequence comes from Formica exsecta, assembly GCF_003651465.1. Taxonomy (NCBI): domain Eukaryota; kingdom Metazoa; phylum Arthropoda; class Insecta; order Hymenoptera; family Formicidae; genus Formica; species Formica exsecta. Next base: position 916,985 of record NW_021851936.1, read on the forward strand.
TGTATAATTTGTGGACTTGAAAACTAAGTAGCTTCTATAAAACCTTTACACAATCTTCTTCGATATGTAACCGATTTTTCTTGAACGAAAAGTTTGATTAAATCCTCTCTCTTCGTAAGTCTTTTATTTCCGAATGTCTTGGTAATTAAGAGCTTCCAATTAAAATTCTATTAAAATGATATCCACTTGTAATTAAATAAAGATGAAAGTCTATATCAATTTTTGCGAAAAATTACTCGCTCTTAAATTCTTATCATCTATTGTTTGAAGTTGTTGTTATTACGACCTTTTAAACAAACAAATCGGTTATAGATGAAAAGTTCACGTAATTTGTAAAATGTCGAAAATTAAAGCTATTCCCATCTTATACATAAAACGAATAGAAAATAAAAAAAGAGAAGATTGAAACTAACTGTCATCTTGTATTTATCAGCGCATGTCGACCTATTCGTCCACGTTCCAACTAATATTATTAGTTTCGCATGTTTCCCCCGTTCTCTCAGTTATATGCTTTGCGGTATCTTTATCCGAACTTTCGTGCCAGCAATATATCCAAGATGCTGGCGAATGTGGGTGGCTAATTAGATCATCGACGCATTTGATAATCTGCCGCGACAGTTTGTACGCTTGCCGTGTTCTAATCATTAAATTTTAACATCGTTAAATATTTAGGTGTTTAGAAATATTGCATTTAAAAAATACTTTTTATATTTTTTTTCTACATTTCTATAACTTAATACACTTTACCGTTTGAATTTTAAGAATTCCAATGTCAATCATCATTTTTGCTTAGCGACAATTGATGAACATTGCGATATAAAAATACTGTACGAATATACAATTAAAGCACTTTTTTAAAAATTCTTTTTCATTTAAGAGCAAACACTTCCTTCGTTATAATTGATGAAAATAAAAAGAAATATATGAATTTAATTCTAAATATATTCGTACATCGTAAAATTTTGCTTTGTAGTAATATATTCAAGCGAAAATTTCTTGATAAATTACATAACAACAATATACAAACGTGATCCCTTTATGAAACTTACGTGATCCCTTTAATGTGCACGTGGATATACATACCTTGCGGTTGAAAAATACGAGTCAAATTTAAAACGGAAAGACCAGTGCCAAGAATAACGGTCTCAAAGCTCTTACACAGAGGGGTGCATAACTTATGCAAGTGCTTTCGCCGCGGCCAGCGAAGGACAACGAAAAGTGGAGGAAAAAGGAGCCGACCCCGTCGGCTCCCAATTCGCTCATAATTCATCCGTATCTGGATATACACTGCGGTTAAAGAGCATCTGAGGTTTCGCTTAAACGAAGTTTGCGCTTTGCGTTGCACTTGCGTATGACTCGCGATCACGATGATTCTTTTACGTTAAACGCGGCGTGAAAACGGAGTTTAATTTTTGAGCTTGGAGTTTTGAGTTTTGTTTAAGATTTCAAGAACGTAATTTCGTCCGGTGAATATTATACAGAGACTATGTTGTTCAAATAACAGATTAACAAATATAAATATATTTTGACATATCATACAATACATATATTCTAATATCGTTCGTATTCTTGTGTGTTTCAGGTTTCGAGCAAACCGAGCAAGCGTTATCTTCGCAGAATAACGGCAGCAGCTTGGATTGTCTCAGTATGATTGTGCAGAGCATTAATGGACCGTTACAACCGTCATCAGAGAATCATTATTCACCTCATCACTGAAGTTGTACAATATCGAGTCTTGTTGATCCCTCTTTGGATCAAGCCTTCCTTCTTAGCTATTGAAATGCATGTCACTCGAGTTTTCAATTGAATGCGCATGTATATACGTAAAAAAAATCCGACTATCTTTTTCGAAACATTTTTATTGCATTGCACAGGATGTTTCAAAAATCGTTGAAAGTGTACTTTTAGCGACTCGCAGAATGAAGATGAATGATGGAGATACTGAGACACATAATAAATTAGATAACAGTTTATCTAATTTAAAAAAATAAATAAATAAAAGGGAGAAAGCCGTCTCGTGTCTTTAAACTGAAGGAATTCCTAGTCGAAAAGAAGCGCACGATTTCTGAAACATCGTGTATATTTTAATCGGTCCGACAAACTCGCGATGGATTTTTATCGAAGCGAAAATCACGGACATCGCGAGCGATTAAATTGATATTCGATGGAGGCTTCGAACAAAGTAGTATAGATTTCCGATCATCAGTCATCAAATCTATGCGAGATATTGGAAGCGTCGTGAGAAATAGAAAAAAAAATATTTTATCTATATGTATACCAAAGAGAAAATATTTTAAAAGATAAATTCTAGATTTTTTTTCCTCTTTGCGAGAAGACTTAGCTTAATATTAATTATAATTACTATAAAGAGTGGATGATGAAAGTTTATAGCGAAGTAAGGGTTCGTCATGAGGCCATTATTTAAATATTTGGAATGAAAACAAAAACGCCTTTTGTTTAGGATTTATAGATTTTTAGAAGATTAATTTCTTCCTTTTTTTTTTTACTCATCTCTGACTTTTGGCAATGTTAATTTAAAACAAGCTCGAGAATTCAGAGCGATGTAATTGCCAAATATTAATTTAGAACAAGCGCGAGAAATGCAGAGCGATGTAATTGCCAAAAATATTTTTTGCGCTTTCATACTTTTCATACTTTTCTTGTTATCTCTGCAACATCTGCATAAATGAAGTCTACTATCGTTATTTTCAAAATTAGTCTTTATTCCCATAAATGTAAAAAATATATTCTTCTCTCGACATAGAGTTTCTTCCTCAATAAATGTACAAAGTCCTTTTTCCTTGCGTATATATGCGTTGTTTTGCATTTCTATTTGAAAATTATGGATTTAAATCGTGATATTTTGGCGAAAAATCTGTCTTATTGTTAGTAGAAAATTTTAGGCGAGACGTTTGTGTCTTGACACCAACAAAATCGTCGGAACAAATCGTCGAACTTCTCATGTGCCTGCGAGATATATCGTATCGATCGCGTGGAGTATCTGTGTAACCGAGCTTCTCATCGATATCGCGATGATGTAAATATGCGGTATTACGAAACAATAAAGAAGAACGAAGGACGGAGAGATATTTTCTTTCTACCGGTGTCGCTTACCGCATCTAATTTTTGAATAGTTCGTTCGCATTCCCCTTAACGAGCTTTCCTCGGCAGCGAGTCATTCATCAGACGGCGGATGATTAATCAGTCGGCTAATCATCGCCGTGTTATTAAGGCCCGCATATTTTAACGGTATGTTTCGTACTGTATATTACGAGCTCGTCATATGTGATTAATGACGTATCGGCACGTTTGTGAACGTTTAACGCGTGTCTAAACGTCCAAGAACGTTGATCTTCTGATTTTGACGATTCTTGTGAATGATCCTAAGAAGAAGGGAAATCCGAGAAACCGTTTAAAATACTTTCGAAGACTTGTTGTTGTTGGAACTACCGCGCCTACATTTTCATGATACATCGCCACTTTAGACTCCATCGCCCGAGAAAAGCGAAATAAAATGTCAGCTGTCGCGTCGCCATCGCTTCCACTCGAAGAGTGTCGCTTCCTCAGCATTCTTACTTAAAACGGAAATCTCGAGTGCCTCGAGTGCCTTCCTCGTAAAAACTGGCTCTCCATTCAGTGCACGCTGCATCGCGAGGAGCTAAATCGATAAATGTTTACGTTGAACACTGTAAACTTTCGATGCGAATAAAACTCCAATCTTCTGTAAATAACGATGAATTGTCGATCGTATATTCGATCGTTGCGATTTCGTGATCGCGTAAAACGTATGCGAGAGAAGATACAACAATCTTCTCTGTATCATTATCGACGATGAAAACGATCGACAAAGGTACAAGGTGTTCGCAAGCAAATATTTACATCGCGAGACAAATAATTCGTATACCAAAGGAAAAATAGAAATTAATCGTGCGAATATATTTTTCGTTCAAAAAACAGATGCTTCCGCTTCTATTTTCTGTATTTGTGCACTATTCTTATTTCTCTATGATCCGTTATCGCTTAACATGCCCGCCGTTTGACAGGATCGCCAAAGGCAGCTGAGATCGTCGCCGACTTATGAGAGAAAGAGAGAGACACTCTCTCTCTCTCTTTCTCTCTCGAAGAGAGGGCCTCGTACAAGCGACACGGAAATCGGAGCAGAGGGATCGGACACCGGACATACCTAGTTATATAGTGAATCCGAAAGCTTGTCTGGAATCGTCGCACGGCATATCGGCACGTTTTCAAAACAGGGCACGTCCCCGGAGGCACGTCGAATGCATCTGTGCCCATTCGTCACGTCGCGCTATTAACGGCAAATTTAGAATCGGGGATTCTTATGGGGATTCCTCTCTCTCTCTCTCTCTCTCTGTTTCTCTCTCTCCTCCTGCTTTTCTCGTATCCCGTGTAAGTAGCCTGATATATCGCCGGTGTTTTGCCGCGATAGATCGTTACTCGATGTCACTCTGGGCTTCCAAAAGATCATGTAACGTTACAGTATTTTAAGTCTCTGTAATTGTCGATGTATGCGTTTATATTAAAAACGCTTCGAGCAAAAGATATTCGTGTTAATAAGAACTTTAAAAGTGTATAGGAATTTAATTAGCATTATTTTACTCAAAATTTTGCAATTGCCCTTCTTTTTCTTTCTTACAATGAGTTCAAAATTTCATTTATTTTATAATGTGAAAGAGAGTTCTTTATGTTCGATAAAATTTAAAAATAAAAGATGATATTGATTCTTTTTAGAAAACGTAATTTCGTCCGGTGAATATTATACAGAGACTATGTTGTTCAAATAACAGATGTAAAATATAAATATGTTTTGACATATCATACAATACATATATTCTAATATCGTTCGTATTCTTGTGTGTTTCAGGTTTCGAGCAAACCGAGCAAGCGTTATCTTCGCAGAATAACGGCAGCAGCTTGGATTGTCTCAGTATGATTGTGCAGAGCATTAATGGACCGTTACAACCGTCATCAGAGAATCATTATTCACCTCATCACTGAAGTTGTACAATATCGAGTCTTGTTGATCTCTCTTTGGATCAAGCCTTTCTTCTTAGCTATTGAAATGCATGTCACTCGAGTTTTCAATTGAATGCGCATGTATATACGTAAAAAAAATCCGACTATCTTTTTCGAAACATTTTTATTGCATTGCACAGGATGTTTCAAAAATCGTTGAAAGTGTACTTTTAGCGACTCGCAGAATGAAGATGAATGATGGAGATACTGAGACACATAATAAATTAGATAACAGTTTATCTAATTTAAAAAAATAAATAAATAAAAGGGAGAAAGCCGTCTCGTGTCTTTAAACTGAAGGAATTCCTAGTCGAAAAGAAGCGCACGATTTCTGAAACATCGTGTATATTTTAATCGGTCCGACAAACTCGCGATGGATTTTTATCGAAGCGAAAATCACGGACATCGCGAGCGATTAAATTGATATTCGATGGAGGCTTCGAACAAAGTAGTATAGATTTCCGATCATCAGTCATCAAATCTATGCGAGATATTGGAAGCGTCGTGAGAAATAGAAAAAAAAATATTTTATCTATATGTATACCAAAGAGAAAATATTTTAAAAGATAAATTCTAGATTTTTTTTCCTCTTTGCGAGAAGACTTAGCTTAATATTAATTATAATTACTATAAAGAGTGGATGATGAAAGTTTATAGCGAAGTAAGGGTTCGTCATGAGGCCATTATTTAAATATTTGGAATGAAAACAAAAACGCCTTTTGTTTAGGATTTATAGATTTTTAGAAGATTAATTTCTTCCTTTTTTTTTTTACTCATCTCTGACTTTTGGCAATGTTAATTTAAAACAAGCTCGAGAATTCAGAGCGATGTAATTGCCAAATATTAATTTAGAACAAGCGCGAGAAATGCAGAGCGATGTAATTGCCAAAAATATTTTTTGCGCTTTCATACTTTTCATACTTTTCTTGTTATCTCTGCAACATCTGCATAAATGAAGTCTACTATCGTTATTTTCAAAATTAGTCTTTATTCCCATAAATGTAAAAAATATATTCTTCTCTCGACATAGAGTTTCTTCCTCAATAAATGTACAAAGTCCTTTTTCCTTGCGTATATATGCGTTGTTTTGCATTTCTATTTGAAAATTATGGATTTAAATCGTGATATTTTGGCGAAAAATCTGTCTTATTGTTAGTAGAAAATTTTAGGCGAGACGTTTGTGTCTTGACACCAACAAAATCGTCGGAACAAATCGTCGAACTTCTCATGTGCCTGCGAGATATATCGTATCGATCGCGTGGAGTATCTGTGTAACCGAGCTTCTCATCGATATCGCGATGATGTAAATATGCGGTATTACGAAACAATAAAGAAGAACGAAGGACGGAGAGATATTTTCTTTCTACCGGTGTCGCTTACCGCATCTAATTTTTGAATAGTTCGTTCGCATTCCCCTTAACGAGCTTTCCTCGGCAGCGAGTCATTCATCAGACGGCGGATGATTAATCAGTCGGCTAATCATCGCCGTGTTATTAAGGCCCGCATATTTTAACGGTATGTTTCGTACTGTATATTACGAGCTCGTCATATGTGATTAATGACGTATCGGCACGTTTGTGAACGTTTAACGCGTGTCTAAACGTCCAAGAACGTTGATCTTCTGATTTTGACGATTCTTGTGAATGATCCTAAGAAGAAGGGAAATCCGAGAAACCGTTTAAAATACTTTCGAAGACTTGTTGTTGTTGGAACTACCGCGCCTACATTTTCATGATACATCGCCACTTTAGACTCCATCGCCCGAGAAAAGCGAAATAAAATGTCAGCTGTCGCGTCGCCATCGCTTCCACTCGAAGAGTGTCGCTTCCTCAGCATTCTTACTTAAAACGGAAATCTCGAGTGCCTCGAGTGCCTTCCTCGTAAAAACTGGCTCTCCATTCAGTGCACGCTGCATCGCGAGGAGCTAAATCGATAAATGTTTACGTTGAACACTGTAAACTTTCGATGCGAATAAAACTCCAATCTTCTGTAAATAACGATGAATTGTCGATCGTATATTCGATCGTTGCGATTTCGTGATCGCGTAAAACGTATGCGAGAGAAGATACAACAATCTTCTCTGTATCATTATCGACGATGAAAACGATCGACAAAGGTACAAGGTGTTCGCAAGCAAATATTTACATCGCGAGACAAATAATTCGTATACCAAAGGAAAAATAGAAATTAATCGTGCGAATATATTTTTCGTTCAAAAAACAGATGCTTCCGCTTCTATTTTCTGTATTTGTGCACTATTCTTATTTCTCTATGATCCGTTATCGCTTAACATGCCCGCCGTTTGACAGGATCGCCAAAGGCAGCTGAGATCGTCGCCGACTTATGAGAGAAAGAGAGAGACACTCTCTCTCTCTCTTTCTCTCTCGAAGAGAGGGCCTCGTACAAGCGACACGGAAATCGGAGCAGAGGGATCGGACACCGGACATACCTAGTTATATAGTGAATCCGAAAGCTTGTCTGGAATCGTCGCACGGCATATCGGCACGTTTTCAAAACAGGGCACGTCCCCGGAGGCACGTCGAATGCATCTGTGCCCATTCGTCACGTCGCGCTATTAACGGCAAATTTAGAATCGGGGATTCTTATGGGGATTCCTCTCTCTCTCTCTCTCTCTCTGTTTCTCTCTCTCCTCCTGCTTTTCTCGTATCCCGTGTAAGTAGCCTGATATATCGCCGGTGTTTTGCCGCGATAGATCGTTACTCGATGTCACTCTGGGCTTCCAAAAGATCATGTAACGTTACAGTATTTTAAGTCTCTGTAATTGTCGATGTATGCGTTTATATTAAAAACGCTTCGAGCAAAAGATATTCGTGTTAATAAGAACTTTAAAAGTGTATAGGAATTTAATTAGCATTATCTTACTCAAAATTTTGCAATTGCCCTTCTTTTTCTTTCTTACAATGAGTTCAAAATTTCTTTATTTTATAATGTGAAAGAGAGTTCTTTATGTTCGATAAAATTTAAAAATAAAAGATGATATTGATTCTTTTTAGAAACTGATGTGTAACGGAGTTAACGAAACACCAACGAAACGTGTCTCTAAACCACTGGATATCTTTTTAATAGCAGATTCTGCAACCAATTTGGAGACGACGTTTTGATATCACATATATATGATATATTGCATTTTGTGGCACGTGCTTATGCACTTGTAAACGGAATCTGTAACAAATTATTCTCCTCCAAATCGGTCACAGAGCTACCGACCGACCGGTCGTGTAACTGTACGTTCGCACGGCTGTTTCTTCAACGCGCATACATTTCCCGAAGCAGATCCGCGTCGAATTTCAAAGCACTTCCTCTCCCTGTTTTCCCTTCGCGCCGAGTAATCGCGGAAGCTTTCGCCGTGCGTTTAATACGTCGGGAAGCGTTTTCCAGATGCTCTCCCTCGTAAAGCATTGAAACACGACTGACGCATCGTTTGTCCGCGCGACGTGTCTCTCGCTTGCGATAAACGTTCCGTTCCCGTAATGCACAGTCGAGCGAGCATGTAATTACTTATTTAATCCTTGGAATGGAACTGCTACGTTTACGTCGACGGAATATATCTGGCTTGAGGGAGTTCTCTACCTGCGCGCATCTCTCTCCGCGAGATCGTCTTTCCTCAGGGAATTCATATCCGCTGCATCTCCGTCAATACTCTTGAAGCTGATCCGCAAATATTGGGCGAATTGAACAGAATTGATGGAAATATATTTCTTAAAATTATGTATGAATTTTTAATCTTTAAAACCTATGACATTTTAGATAAGTATTGTATTTAGATAATTATATGTCGTCAATTTGCGTTAATATTAACAAGAAAAATTTTAGTATTGAAAACTTTTTGAAAACATGTTTAATTTCAATGAAAAAAGTATAATCGATAAAAATAATCAAAGTTATTAATCGAGTTGAAGTAACTAAATTTAGCGATTTATTAAATCAAAAACAGAAATGAGAAAGGAAAACGAAAGAAATTATCTCTAGATTATTGTCTGACAAATCAATCAAAAAAAGGCAGCATCAAGATTAAGAGCCCGCGATGACAGCTGAAGGTGTTACATAACGTGCCATCGTTTTCACGTGATACAATCTGTCCGAATTTCCTGAGAGGTAAAGTTTTCCGGTATCGCGTGGCGAATGTTCTGATGCTGCACGGAATATGCAGATAGTCAAGTCATCTCACCGCGACACATACAGACACATATACACGCAGCAACGATACGCCGGATCCTCGTTCAACTTTAGCCTCCGTTGCAACATCTGTTGACCTCTCCGCTCGACCCTTTAGACTCATCGGGAACTTCGATGTCTCGAGAGTCCCTTCGTTTGCTATCCTCGGTAACAAGTGCGCACTTCACCACCGCCATCAGCAACCGACGTGAAGATGAACCGATGTTACACCACGTATCGGAAGCCTCAATGCAAGAAGAATGGAGGAGAATTGTCGGTGTTTACGGAAAATTACTGAGCAAAATGTAAACGCTTGACATAACAAGCATCATCAAATTTCTGTTCTTAATATATATAATAAAAGAAGAAAGTATATATTATAAGATCCCTTTATAAAATAAAGATAAAAAAAAAGAAATACACCAAGTACGTAAAAATAAAAAAATTCGAATTTATGTGTATTTAAATCAATGCAAGTAACCAAGACTGTGGTTTTTTTAGCATTCCTTTATTCGCTTTGATGTACATCAATTTACATCTTTTTACACGAAATTGGTTTTGTCATATATGAAAGTTAAAGAACTTTTTTTGAAAATAAAGTAGAAAAAGGTAAATTGAATTCTCCCTCTATGCTGACTGTGCTGTTTCAAGCGGATACTTTTTCTCGATAGTATAGAGATTTTTCGCGATAGGTTCACCGAGTATAAATAAGAGTATACAATTTCCAGAAAAAGATATAACGTTTTTTCAACGAGAAGAGAAATGCATGCAAGTGAGAATTCAATCGATGTTTAATCAATGAGACGAGAAGTTCGAGAAGATGAGAAATACAAAACTATACTGTGATTTTTCGCGAAAACCTTATCACCGACGATGACAAGTCGGATGAATATTCTTGCGATTTTCAAAACGATATTTTTAGAGGCCAGCGAATAGTCGTAATTAGGAGAAAAGCAATAAAACGTATACGGGGGTTACTCAACATTAGACGAAAATATCCATGTCGCGGGTGTAAGAATAGTTTGGGACGACATAAATATTTTCGGAGTTACTGACCCGTCAAAACTTACTACAACTTTGTCGCACAGATCGGAGTATCGGCATCTCTCGCGCAGCTTGGGGAAAAATATACTCCTAGCTTCGATTTTATTATGACATATGAGCGTGTAATTTTACAGCATATCTTAATATAATATCCCCACAATATAAGTAACCTTTTATTTTTTTATAAATGATATTTTTTAATACAATATATATACATAATAGATTTGCTTATATATAAAATTATATATAACTCAAAATATTAATAATTTAAAGAAAATAAAATGTACGAGTTTAGTCATAATTGAGCTATTCTAAAGGATATTTTAAATTTTCGAAGCGAGAGATTAATAATATAATCTTAAGACGTACACACATTCTTCTCTCTTGTATTAATACTTTTTCTATATGTTATTATAAACTTCACGTTACGCGCTTGCTCAAATATGTACACACATTCTTCTCTCTCTTATTACCTCTCTCTCTCTTATTATTTACTTTTTCTATATAAGCGTATATTGGATCGAGTTGAGTTTACGATCTGATGGAATATTCTGGAACATTGCTAGGACGTACGAATGGGGGATAGGTCGTATCGTCGTGATGTGAATCAGCTCATTCTTCCATACACCTATCGTGTGTACGGACGTCCGTTAACATAAACTCGAGTTAATCACAGCAGCAGGACTGCAGAATTTTTATAAATATCAAACTGTGGTGAAATTATATAAGTGATATTTTTAATAATAAAATAATGTAAGTATATGCTCACCCGTTTATAAAATTTATAAAATTCTTACATTTTTTCCCGTAAACGCGCAAATAATATTTTATTATACATGTTAGAGAAATAATCTTCAAATTACAATCTTAATTTTTTTTTAAGATCAGTAATGGAATCAGATAAAGAAATATAGAAATTTATGAATTTTAATTTATGAATATAAACAAGTGGGTATATCTTTAATTTATATCAGATATAACAATGGAGGAAACGGCCGCATTAATCAAATCATGTATAATTTCGAAGAAAGGAGGTGTACCAATTGGTGATCTAAACGGTGAGTTTCATTATTCTGCGAGAAGTTTAATTAATATTTTTATGTAGATTATCGTGTATAAATTTGCTATTCATATCTGCGTAACATTTATATAAATGAAAATGATCAGAAAAATTCATCGATTTTTCTCTCTTCTAGATGTTAATATTTTAAGAAATATAAACACATTTAAATTAGAGATATTATAAATTAGAGACTAAAAATTTAGAAGTTAATGTCTTTTACGTTTAAATACGGACTACGCATTTATTAGTTTTAATAAAATTTATAAATTTTTTAAACTAATTTATGTTAGAGCAAAACTTATTTCTTTGAGATTAAAATTATATATAAATATATACATTTATCTATTTATATTATTTAAACGAGAAAATGCTCTTTCATGCTCAGAATTTTTTTTTTTAATACTATTTAAATTAAAGACACTTCTTGTACAGTTTAGCGTTATAAATTCAAGTACTAGAAAAAGAATGCTGTTTTCGCAGATGAGTTTCAAAATCTGGTCGGAGAATTCATTCCTTTCCGTAGATTGGGATTTTCAAGTCTCTGTGCACTTTTACGAACCATAGATGGTTTGGAGACATCTTGGAACGAATTTGGCGAACAAGTGTTAAAGATAAATGATTCTAAGATTGCTCATATCGATAGACTCATACGCTATCAAAAGGTCGACTATTCGAAAACAAGAGTACGTGCGATGATTCTCATGGCAATGTTATAGCACGTAGTAATTATATAGAGATTCGGAAAATAAAGGAATTGTAAATTTTGTTTTAGAACAAATACTATAAACAATTTGCACAATACAAGACCAATTCTGAATATAATGATGAGCGTAGGCAAAGAAACAGAACAGTGCACAATACCAATCGTACCAATAGACGAATTCAAGATTTCGGTTATCGTCGTGATCCGTACCTGTTAAAAAACAGTAAGATATTTCTCATTCGGCATATCCGTTTTGAAATATTATCGCTTAGGAAATAATATTTTATTAAATATTTTATTATATGTAATTATGTACTATATAATATTTTAATCTTTTTTTCTCATTATTTTTGCTCTTTTTTAGAAGCATTTTATTGTACAATTTCAGATTCACTATCTTTATATGTATTTTCTATGGTTTCGAGTTTTATTTTATCTTGATATTTTAATTGTAACGCGAATCACTTGGAATAATTTAATCGAAGAATCTTTTCTTATAAGAAGAGAAAGATTTCCAAGACAAGTCGTAATACTTGTTTATATTTCAGACAGCTTTCATGAAAGTAATAGCTTCTTGTACGAAGAAGAGAATCATCGTCCGGTGGTAATAGAAATGAATGAAACGAAACAAACTGTGAGTGTATAATAGAATTTATATTTGAGGCGCATCAAGTAAAATCCTCAGCGGTCTATCTCGAAAGTAATATTTCGAAATATTATTTAATATTCCAGACTAGCATACATGAACCTATTGCAAGCGGCCAGCAATTACTTGGCGATGATTTTTTCCTGCAACTCGCAATACGAAATCTTCATCTTCCCATCTGGAGATACAAAGGTACAACATTTTTTTGTTCCTAAAATTTCCTGCAAGTTCTATTTTTGCAAAAATCTACATTATTCTTATAATTTCTTATATTTTCTGACTAAATTAAAATCACACGCATGCAATTAAATGGGAAAATTTGTTTTTATAATTATTATTTGTTTGATTAAAATTATTATTGTCCTCTATTAAAGTCATACACAAGCGCAAAACAATCGTATAATGTGCAATATAATAATAATAGAAAAGTTAAATTCTATAAATATAAAGCGTGCTACAATTTTTATATTGATTTGATTATTATATTTTGCAGATAATTTAGCCTTACACTGTGGTTTGTGCATCTCTGGCCAAACCATAAGCGATTGTACTCGGGCTTTGAGGAATATTAACACCATCTCCAATCGTGTCGTGATCTTGCTTGGTTCAGTCGATGTCTACAACGTAAGTTAATTTGCCTCTAGCCTATGTGTTCTCAAGCAAACATAATACTGCGTAAATAGTCTTTGAAGAAACTTAAGTGTATTTATTTACATACGAAATATACACATACACACATATAATATAAATGCCAGTAGTAGAGAATCGGGCTGAAGTGAAAACGCCAGGCGCGATAAATGAAGCGCAAATTCTTTCTTTTTAGTATGACTTTATTCATAATTCAGCATAATATTTTATAATATTATTCATAATTATTTATAATTCTTTATAATATAAAATCAGATTTTTATAAAAATAA
>NW_021851936.1:935063-942895 GCF_003651465.1 Formica exsecta
TATATAAAGTGTATTTAATATTATTAATCAATTTTAGGCAAGCACGCAGAGTATCTGGAACTAAACATTCTTATGTGCTATGGAATGATAAAGGACGTAAGCAAGCGATGAACCTCATCTGCAAAAAAGAAGACACAGAACGCTCCAGAAGTCCCAACTCATTGCGGATGCAATGAGAGTTAATAGGGATCTTCCACTATACGGATCGCATATAACAAAAAAAGCAGGACGATATATCGCGGAAGACCTTATTCGTCTTTCATGACGACAGCTGTTTCGAGGATCCTCTCCGAGGTGTATCCTTCTGCTTTCTTCGTAGATGCGCGTTCATAACTAAATCCAATTTGTGTTTATTAATAGTGTATTGTACATAGAACATACAATGAAAATTTGCAATATCGACACACACGTACACAGAGGATAAATCGCTTTATCGTGCTTAGTTGAACGACTATTGTGTAAGATACTAATTAAAAAAAAAGGAAGCAGGCTTTACTTTACTTCAAAAATTAGTGTAAAGCAGCAAGGCAAAGCAGTTCAGGCTCTATACAAGTTTTTCAGGAATATATAATTTGAAAAGTTTTATCTTTCAATGTATGTTGATCTTATCGGTCATTATATAATTTTGTTTGTTCACGTCTCAAAAAAGCAAACGCGGATACAAATCTCTTATTGTTTAATTATTAAAGGATTAAATTATTTTGAATTGTAAACGCCCGCTTCACGGTATTCGGAAGGTTTAAATAGGAGACACATAACAAGCTCGTATTTAAGTATATCAGAAAAGTATAGTGCATTTTTTAATTAAATGCGGGTAATTTAAAAATGACACGCATACCTTTTTGAAAATTGTACGGGCGAACTTTAACAACTTTCCATGCTGTGCCAAAAATTAATTTTTCTTTACATAATTTTTTACACGTACATTTAATTTATTATCGATATATTTGATAATAATTATTATAAAAGCTCTTTCTATAAAATATTAATTTTTAATAACAATTAATGATATAAAAGATTCAAAAATTTATATTAATTTATAACATAAAACGTTATATAAATTTATGCAGTTACAGAGTATTTCTCTAAATATATTTACGAAAATTATTCTAAATTTAAGAAAATTCATCCGCTTTCAATGTGAATAAACTAATAATCGTATTTCATGAAACATGACCGAACGAAATTTAATGATTAAATGTGTATAATAGAAATTTTTGCAGAGAGATTAAGTTATAAAAAAAAACTAAATATTTATACGTGTTATAAAAAGTTATGCGTGTGTGTAATTTCTTAGTATGTGTATTTAAATTATTTAATTATTATAATAACTAAAGTAAATAGTTTTACATAAACAATTAAATTAAATTATTTAATGTTGTGTAATTATTATTACAGTTGTTGTGAATTTAAATTGCGAGGAAAATTGATAGAATAAGCGAAATAATTGATTTTTAAAATCAATCTTTTTTCTATTAAAGTTTAAGAATAGTCTCTATAATTTACAAAGCAATATTGCTAATTCAGAGTTTGTGGTTCAAAAAACGGAAATGTTGCGTTTTCAAATTAATCTTAAACTTTAGGAATGAATGCGAGAAATTATTTTTTAGCGGAAACAATGCAAAGGGCTTATTAATATATTAAGACGTGCAATTAGAACAATTGTGATAATAATTGTGATAAATGTTATAAATAATAATAATAGATATGATAGCAATACACATTCTCTTTAAGCTATTAAGGGCTATTAATAACAATAATAATACACTGCTGGTTATTAAAATTGCAACACTATATATTTACATTTATATGTATTGTGTTGCAATTTTAATGGCCAACAGTGTAATATAAATAATAAGGAAAATAATAAATATAATATAAATCATAGACAAATGTATAAATATAGAAATGTAGACACGTGTCAAATTTATGTAATTATAAAGTATTGCGAGTATTGTGATCAATAAATCATCAATACACATACTTATTAACTTTTTCTCCCTTAAAACACATATGCAAGAAGATAAAAATATTATATAAGTTGTAATATAGTTGCAAAAATATTTATTTATATATGTAACAAGTTTCTTTTTCAATGTACACTTTGCTCGAGCTTTTCTCTTTTTCAACTTCTATTTTATATATATTATTTAATACGCAAAAAATGACAAAATTGATAAAATTTGTCACACATATAGATACACATATACGTAGATGTATTGATATCTGTTTTATTTTTCTCAAAATTCTTACTAAACATCATATATTCCGTATAATATGCGCCCAATCTGAATATATATCTAAAATTAATATTCTATTATCTTATTTAAAAAGAGCAATTATTAAATTATTAATTTATTAAAACAAATATATATAATACAAAAAGAGTAAGAAAAATTAGATTTTCTTCTGAATACAATTAAGAGATAAATATATCTTTTAATTTCAATGTCAACAATTTATTATAAAATCTAGTTTTCCCTTTTTAACGATTACAAATATATATTTAATATATGAATATTTATTCTTTCTTTAATAAAATTAATAGTAATAAATAAAACAGTAATAAAATTATAATAAAAAAATCTGATAATGACTATGTCATATTATTTTAAGTGTGAAAATTAAATTCCTTGTATAGAAATAATTGTACATGATATTTATCAAGTATTGTATTAAGTATAATAAAAAATAAATTCTATTGTACATATATTTTATATGTAAAAAAGACTTGATGTACAATATTTGATAAAACTGTTTCTAACAAAAATTATACAAAAAATTAAAATATTATACTAAATAAGTTCTATTATTTTATCTAAAAGAAATGTTTTATTCTTTAAAATTATTTGACTAAGAAAAAAATGAGTTTATTAAAACCATTTTTTTGTCCTCCTTTTTTTTCTCTTTCTCTCTACTAAGAATATTATCTAAACACACACATATAAAAATATTTTGATAATAATATATCTGTATATGTTAAAAAAAGATTACGCGCAATTAATAAAATATATAATTAAATCCAGACACGGGACGTGTTATTTATTGATTTATAATTATAGATAAGACATACATCTCTCGAACGTGATTCTACCGGCAATATGTTAAAAAGTAATTGTATCCAAATAATTTCAACTCTAAATATATCTAATGGCGCTGCTATACAGAAAGGGGATTTTAATAGAGATCTCTTTAGTACAAATATGTATATCATGATATATGAATATCTAGATACGATATATACTAAAGTCAAAGATGCTCAAATCGAAAGTGGGGAAGCGTATTATAAAACCTAAAATATCAATACTAATTAATGTGAATTAATAATTTCATCATTAATATTGAAAAAATATATCTAATATCAACACGTTGATATTTTCCGATCATTCTCAAGTTCATCGATTTCGGGATATTCACGAATCTTTTAACCATGTATTTTAATGATAATAAAAAGATTTATCATTAGCGGATAAATAGATTTCCTGCAACAAGGAGTTGTATACACTTGTTCCAAGAATTTCAAACACCATGATTAGTTATCGATTGGTGATCAAAAGAGAAATTTGTAGTAAAGCTTCGTTACCACTTTTTAATTATAACGCCATTAAATAAAAACTTATATCAATTATTAACTGTAAGATTTAGCGCCTCTTGATTTTAAGAGATAGATTTTTCGAGAGAGGATTGAAGTAGAAGAAGATTTGTGTGAGTTATATTTGTTACACTATTATTACGTCCAACATTAAATATCTCGTTATATAATTTAAGAGAAGAAATAGTAAAGTTATTAAAGTAATAGTGTTTAACGATGGCTTCTTGTTACATTACCTCTTCTTCTTGATAAAAAGTGGATATATAAAAAGCTACTTTTGCAAAACTAATAAAAATAGATAATTTTTGATGAATTAATTAATCTCTGTTTTTATTCTTTTTTATAAATCATATTAATAAATGCATTAATGAAAATGAATTAATGTAAATAAAAGGTGGCATATTATTATTGGAATGCTTTTTTAATATAAATGTATATAAGCAATTAAAATTTTGAAAAATGTAATTCGGTTCGCGATTCGACTAATATAATTGATTGCGTTCAATATTGCTGGTATTCTAGATTGAATAATTTTTTAAAATATTTAAAGAAGACGAAATAAGAATGCTGAGCCATTAGAAGGAAAAACTATAAATATGGAGATGACATATCATGTATTTATATAAATACATATAGGGTGATCACATCACTAAAGATGTTGCAGACTAATATTTTTGAAACTGAACGAGATATGAAATCCTTATTTTCCAACGACTGTTTGGTATTAAAGCGGGCATTCGACGCAAAGATGGAACATCACTGCAGTTAACATGCGAAATTAATAAGAATTTTATATCTCGTTCAGTTTCAGAAATATTAGCCTGTAACACCTTTAGTGATTCACCATGTATATACATATATGTGTATATAAATCAAACTCGATATGCTTATCGTAAAAGTCATGCTAACCCGTACTTGCGATTATTGAGAGAAGCGTCATCACATGAGATAGTGCTTAATAGAATATTCGATCTATATGGCCTACGACAACTTACATAATTCACGTAGCAAGTGGAGCAGCAACGGAAATCGATACTGAACGGCCGCCATAACGGTCAAGGAGGGTCGGCAACCTTGTCAGGAAGTAGCAATCAATATTATCAGTTCGGTATCGATAATAAAGTAAACGAACGCGATGTAATATAGAATTGTAAAAGGTAATATTTCATGGTATCATTCTCTTGAAGGACATTTTCTATTCATAGATTCAAGTTAATATGAGCATATGTTTTTTTATATTTGCCAATTTTCACATTTTCTATATTCCGGATTGAAATAACAAGATTGTTAGATATTTGATTTAATTTAAATTCGTAATTTTCTTCAAACGTTCAAATTTTTTTCGGTTTCTAAAATGTTGAAATTTTTTGTAGAATTCTACACATTTATTTTAAATTTATAATTTCTCTTTTTTTTTTTCTCTCTCACTGTCTGTTTGGAACCTCGGTTATGCCAAGATCCTTCGAGTATTTCACATTTCGGTGCTTATTCGATGATGAGCCACATTAATCTTCACATATCATGCGAAACGTCCCACGCATGTTCGCGTGCGTTAAAATAACCATCAGCTTTAGTAGCGAGAGAGTGCGTTGACTGCCGCGGCACGAATCGCATTTGCATATTTAATTCGTCGTAAGAGGGAAATGGCACCGTCCTCGTTATCAGAAAGCGCGATGCACGATACGTTACATGCGGATCTTGATTTGAGGCTTGCTTTGTTATGTCTTACCGTTATAGCGCGTATATCCGCATAAAATCGTTACTTATCCTCACTCGCAACAAAGACAATTCATCGAACGAGAATTTCGCGCGGATGCGAATAAATTCGCAACGGCGAATTGAATATACGCTCGCATTGAATATTATCTCGTGGTTCTCGTAGCCGGCTGTTTAATATCCGTGGCGGAAACTTTGCGAGTCATACCAATTAACTGATAATGTTAGTGGCGACTGCTCTCTCTATATTATTGTCCGCCCTCTCGAGGAAAATTCGGAGCTCGTAAACTACCTAGCCACCGTTCCAGATGCTTGCTTTCTTTGCGGATTCGAGCGGCCAATTATATGCGTAATGGCCTTTCGCGGTTAAGCTTAATTGAAAGCGACGCCATCATATAATTCTCGTACAATATCTCGCGCTCCTTTCGTCTATTAACATTTAAATCCGAACTTGTTTCAGAAATATTAGCCTGTAACACCTTTAGTGATTCACTCTGAATATGTATATGTAATATTTCTGAAACTGAACGAGATATAAAATCCTTATTTTTCAGCGATTGTTTTGTATCGAAGCAGGCATTTGACGCAAAAATGAAATTCCGCACTGTTAACATGCGAAATTAATAAGGATTTCATATCTCGTTCAGTTTCAGAAATATTACATATACATATACAGAGTGAATCACTAAAGGTGTTACAGGCCATATGAAGGAATGTTATATTGAAGGAAAATAGAAGAAAAATAATATAACATATATAAAACATATATAAAACATATAACATATATAAAATGTAAATAAGATATATTTATGTGTATTATATAAAGGATTCACTAATACCTAATAACTTTATCCTTAAAAACTAATTAGCATACATAGGCAAATTAGCATATATAGTCAGTTTTTACACTCATAAAAATATTTAAAAATAATTAAAAGTAATTATATTTAATATATTTGTTATGCGCTCTAGGAAATCAAAAACTTAATGCAACATTAAATATAATTACATTTTTTTAATAATTGCATACTTTAGCTAATTTTACTTTTTCTTATTTGATTATAGGAGTTTTTTAAACATTTAATTTCTGATATTATATCTCGCTCAACTCAATCAGTGAATTACAATTTTTGAGATACCGGGTTAATTTTTTTTTACATGGATAGAGTATCATTCAAAGATGGTTGGTATTGAATTTGGTGAGAATCGATGAAAAGGTTCATTTTTTATAAATAATTTTATTCTATTTCTTTACTCCGCTCGTTTGGCGTTGAATGTGACACGTATAATTCTCAATCTGTAACGTAACATTTAATGTGATTACAAGAATCCGATGTTTCTTGAACGACTTGCCTATTTTCAGTCCGCATTCTTGCGGTTTCCGCTCGGCGGTCTTTAATTCTAGGGGATCGGACGAGTCCTAGGACCCCTAGTAAAGAAACGCGCGGCGGTAATATTCGTTTTAGTCCTTTTCTAAAAACCATAATAATGGTACTTCTCCGAGGTTCGTAGTATACGATGGTTTCACTTCCGCTTTTTTGTACACTTGCAACTGGTGGCGGTTATCATTCCATAGGAATCGCTAACCGTGTTGGAGAAACTTGTTTGATTTCATTATACGTGGATATATAGTGTAGCGAAAGGAAAAGTTAAAATTATTACTACTGTGATTCGTTTACTTTGTATCGCATGCATCAAAGTACTCACGCACGTATAGCAAACAGCGTCGGATCCATCACTGAAGACGAAACAACAAAAATAGCAACTGCGACGACCAATGAAGCATGCATAGTAACACGCACGACAGTCTGCAAAAAAAAACCGGAAATAAATGTCTGTTCTATGTAACATAAGTTAACTTTACGTCACGCATAGTAGTTAGAATTCTTCATTTTGGCATGCAATATATACAATATATATACATATATTGTATATATACATATATTGTATATTACCGTCCCGTTTTAATAATTAAAGTATCTTTTTTATTCATAATTTTTTTTCTCCATTGAGAGTTAGATTAATGTACGTTCTTTTACGAGGATTTATTTGTACATCTATATTATAGTTATATCTATACTATAGTATATTATATTTATTGTATTATTATACGTTAATTTAAATTATCATGTTAACAATTTGATTAAATCCAATCTTTTTTTAAAACAAACTATTATACCTTAATAAAGACATATTATAAATCGAAATAATTGGAATTATTAAAACGGAATGATTATCCTCTAGTCTACACTAATTTTGATCAATTCGCAAATTAATGAGCGAACGACATGGTAGATAATTTTAGAAATTCGACGTTCACTTTAATGTGCAATAAAGATGTTGAAAAATTCCTTGCGCAGAGTTGCCATAAAAATTGCATCGAGTCATCTCACAAACTCTTTTGCAAAGTGTTAAATGCATCGTCGTTCAGTCGACGAAGCCGTGTTTTCGTGAAATCGACGAAGCTAATATCGACAATTCGCACGCGCTCACTTGTCCGAGCTTACGCTCCGCTCGGCGCTCT
>NW_021851936.1:942975-943766 GCF_003651465.1 Formica exsecta
CCTACCACCAACATTCGATGGGCACTCGGTGGGTACCTGTTGGGCACCTGGTGGTCTCTGCTAGCGGCGGCACCACATCGCACTATCTCCTCGCTCGCTATTCGATAGATCGTGGACCGCGCGCGTACATCCGAACGTTACATCGGTCCGTCTCCTCTCTCGATCTCTTCTCCTTCGTTCATCTTTTTCCCATCTCTATCCTCCCTCCCCCCATCATCTTCTTTCTTGGACGGATAATCCGCTATTCTCTCTTTCTCTCTCTCTTTTTTTCTCTGTCTGTCTGTCTGTCTCTCTCTCTCTCTCTCTCTCTCTCTCTCTCTCTCTCTCTCTCTCTCTCTCTCTCTCTCTCTCTCTCTCTCTCTCTCTCTCTCTCTCTCTCTCTCTCTCTCTCTCTCTCTCTCTCTCTCTCTCTCTCTCTCTCTCTCTCTCTCTCTCTCTCTCTCTCTCTCTCTCTCTCTCTCTCTCTCTCTCTCTCTCTCTCTCTCTCTCTCTCTCTCTCTCTCTCTCTCTCTCTCTCTCTCTCTCTCTCTCTCTCTCTCTCTCTCTCTCTCTCTCTCTCTCTCTCTCTCTCTCTCTCTCTCTCTCTCTCTCTCTCTCTCTCTCTCTCTCTCTCTCTCTCTCTCTCTCTCTCTCTCTCTCTCTCTCTCTCTCTCTCTCTCTCTCTCTCTCTCTCTCTCTCTCTCTCTCTCTCTCTCTCTCTCTCTCTCTCTCTCTCTCTCTCTCTCTCTCTCTCTCTCTCTCTCTCTCTCTCTCTCTCTCTCTCTCTCTCTCTCTCTCTCTCTCTCTCTCTC
>NW_021851936.1:945124-945678 GCF_003651465.1 Formica exsecta
TGTCTCTCTCTCTCTCTCTCTCTCTCTCTCTCTCTCTCTCATTCTCTCTTCCCTATATGCATTGATGCCTCGCGAATTAAAAAGGGGGCTCGCGATCGTTCACCAGGAATAATTCACGGAGACGCAGCGAGTGATCTTCGCGCTCCGAGTGTCATCGCGATTTCTTACTGTGATCGATACTGCCTATTGATAAACGTTTCATTTTCGTCGAAGACCTAAAAGATGAAATTTGTGACCGTCGACGGAAAGTGACTTAACGAAGTATTACGATCGTCGCCGAGTTCTCGTTCTTTTACGAATTGTGCTCCGACAAATCGACAAATATATTAATCGATCGATCTTTCGGTATATCCAGTGATCTGACAAGGTGATCTGACCGTGTTGAGGAAGACAGAGGGAGATACGAATAGGTGGCGACTCGATATTCGGCGATTTTTGACAATTGGCCATGAGGTTCGGCGATGATCAAAGATATCAGAGATCCGGACGAGGTCAAAACGCATAAGTCACACCCGACAGCAGGATAGAGAAACTTGTCCGGTGTCTCTTTCGCC
>NW_021851936.1:945686-967000 GCF_003651465.1 Formica exsecta
ACTCTCTTTCTCAGAGAACTTGTTGTGAGTTACATAAAGAGGGATTTTACTGGTCAGTTAATGAACCCGGCTGTGCGCTCACGCAAGGAACGTCCAACGACGCCGACGACGACGACGACGAAAACGACGAGGACGACGGCTGAGTCGGCATTACGTAAGTAAATATGAATAATTTGTCATCTGAAAGCGGCAAAGAATGTAGCCCAAGAACACGGTCGCGTAATGCACACATCGGAAAATGCATCGGCAGAGAAAAGTGACCTGCAAGGAACAAGTGCATGGAAAGAGACATAAATGGACATTTATTTTATATGTCTCCGGATTTCAATTTTTTTTTTATGATTTTGAAAATGCTAATAAAAAATAGTGAAAAGTGGGAGAGGAATAACTGTTCATAAATCTTTAAATTATTAAAATCGAATAAAACGAATTAAACAAGAATAAGCAAATGGCAAACTTTTACTTTTAAATCAGAGTTTTATTGAATAATATTTTTAAAGATTGATAAGATTATTTACGCACGGTGATATTTATCGAGCGCATTTTTTCTTGGGAGATACCGGTATCATTCGTGCGTGCAAATCTCGCTATTATACGTTGCATGCAATCGCATATTTACGATTAAATCGGCCGATTTCTACCAACCTGTATTGTATTTTAGCGAGCCTCACATTATTTCAGTAATATTTTTTAAATCTTTTTAATCTATTGTAAGCCGTAAAATTTGAGTTTTTTTACGTGCGTTTTAAAAGAATTAAAATTAGAAATTAAAGTTATTTTAAAATATAAAAAAATAAATTTATAATAAAGAAATCTATTTATAAAAAAAGTACTTATAAAAAGCTTAAATTTTGAAAGTATTAAAAAATATAACAATAAAGAATTTTTGTGGAAATGCATTAAAGAGTATAAAAAATTACTAATTATATTGTATATACATGCAAATTGTTTTATATTTATTGTTCGTCTTCAATAAGAGATTGTTGCAAATCTTCGGATTATAACACATGAAATAGCCAATATTTCTGACCTGGATATATGCATCTTGACACACTTAACTTCATAGAGGATTAGCCACACAACAATTACGCGTAATACATCGGGAGATCTACCTTGCAAGAAGGTGTGATTTATCGTCCGTAGAAAATTGATTATATTAACATGCATATTAAAAATAAACGTATTACTTTACGTTAACGGATGCAATCGCGGAGCTTACACACTGACCGATTTCTCGTGCACTACTTAGGCGCGATCGGATACGAGTCCTTGAAAAGTGGATATTTCGTCGGTTTTAAGTGTTCAGGTTAGCAAGATCAATAATCCGATATACGTCGCTTCGTTCAGAAGTAGAGGAAACTTTTAAAAATCTTTCTAGATAATGCAATTCTTCGATTCGCAGAAAATCGAGCTGCCATAACTTGTCGAATTTATCGAGCGTTTTTATAGATATAATATAGAAATTTACAGTTTTTGTTATTTAATAAAAATTTAAAATTCACCGAGATACGGGTTTTGTATTTGCAGTTTTTTACAATAATAAATCATCAACGCGTAATAGTTCTTGAATAGAGTAGAATATATCTTATGTGAATTCTAATTAACAATGCATATTTTTTAGCATAAGTGAGATGAGATAATTTATCTTTTTTGTATTCATCAAGTAACGCCTGCCTTACGATGACTTTTCGATGATCATTCACACGAGACGACTTTTCACCGGGTTTATCTTTTTAATGGTATCTCTGTCGCCTACTGATACGTCACATTACCGATATTTTATTGTATTTTTTTTTGCTGTAATATTATTATTATCTACGATTCAACTGCGTCAAAAACACATTATCAGGGCGATATTACGGAAAAATTATGGATGTGGATAAAATTTTTATCGCCGTCTTTTATTGCCGTCGCGGAAACATTAATGGGCACGATATATACATATATAAACCTAGCTGTAAAAATTCTACAGCAACATTTCAAAGTTTTAAAGCACGTCAATAAATAACGACTTTCTTAAAAAAAAATTTTTTTTTTAGTTTTGTACGGTATTTCTAATTTGGAATCTAGCGAATAATTTCAAATATGCATATTATTTCGGAATTTCTGAATTATATATTAGATATTTCAAAAAAATGTCAAATTGTTGCATCGTGTCCGGCTCATTTTGCGGTAACGTAAAGCGGTTGAAGCACTCTTCTCTTCTTAGATTGGTCGACAATGCGGAAGGAGTAATCATTATTTTCCTCTTTACCTTGTATTGCTCATACGTGTCGTACTGCTGTATCATTACTCGCGAGGCAAACGAGTTGTTGTTGCAGGATAATTTCAGAAATTTCCAAAAAGGGACTATCCAGCAGCGAATGACATTCGTTAATGTAATTGCGTTATCGCACGATTGAATAATACGAGCAAAAAATTCATCGATTATCGTATAAAAACAGAATTGCGTCTGACAACATAGTGCTCAAATCGTTGCAATCTATATACACTTCCCGTCCACGATTTTTGGACACGTAGTCTCGGTGCACTCGCACTTACGCGGTTGCATCAAGATAACGGTTTCCATATCAAGGGTCGAAGTTTCGGTCCGCGAGCAGATTACTTTAACATTTAATTACCGGAATTGCGCGATGTTTTTCACACCAAGGAAGAAATGGAAAGTCCCTCCTTAGCGATCGCCTCTTTTCACGAGTATTACTCAAGTTAATACGGTCGGTACGGATCATTTCGAAATTTGAAGAAACCCCGAGAAAGCAACTTAACGTCAGCACGAGGTAGAGAGGAGGGTACGAGAATATTTGAAACGCGATTACGTGCTCGTGTGTAATAATTTTTGCTCAATTTTTCGAGGCCACTCTAAACTATTGGATGATTGCATAAGTTCGTGCCCGATTTTCATAGATGGCATTAAGTTACTGCATGGCGGAGTTCTATTGTTTTCGTGTGGTAATTGTTGCTTACACCGAATAGATGACGTTGTCTTATGTCAATTTAGCATCAGACATTGTTCAGATAAGTCCATTGGTGCATAAGAGAAATCATTAAAAATGGGAATATTTGAAACGCGATTACGTGCTCGTGTGTAATAATTTTTGCTCAATTTTTCGAGGCCGCTCTAAACTATTTCAATTCCCGTTGCGCGTAAACTAAAAAGACACACGCCAGACGAATATTGTTGATATTGCTACAACAGTATCTTAATCCAAGGCAAATTTAAAATAAAATGCACTAATATATGAGACGCGTTTAATATTCAAAAATATTCAAAAATTTCGATGAATATAAAAAAGATATATTTTGCGAGAGAAAATAAGATGTTCTTATCGTATTTTTTCAACTTTTTCAAAGCATGGTAACTTCTTTACGAAGTATGTAGTATCAATAAATATATTTGCTGGCATTCAAGACGCGAATACGTCGAAAAGAGTCAATGGGATAAGTAAACATCAATGTTGAAAAACAAAGATTTATTGTGATTTCGATAAGAGTATTATATTCGACAAAATTTATTTTGGTATAGAATAATAATACACAATATTTGTCGTTTACAATAGTATTAAAAATATGTACAAAACAAACGTAGATATACTTAAAACAAACATAAATATATTTAAAACGTTGATATATTTTAAAAGCTGCAATTAGTTAAAAAGATTGATATTCTTTCGTTTATATAAAAAAAAAACAATAAATTGTTTAATATTAACAAAATCTGTAATTTCAATAGCAATTTTTTTTCTTAATATTTGAATGATTTAATTATACATAAAGTAAATATTTGCATTTAATTAGCATGCTTATTAATTAATAAATCGAAAGACTTTTCGATTCTCTGAAGCGACTGATTATCGATGGCAATTAAATGCGCGGTTGCGGTTCTTCGTGGAAGATGATCTAATTAAAGAAAGCCAATTATGATTGCATTAATTAAGAAGTAATGCATGATCGACGAAACAAAGACCCGTATTATTGTCGGCAAAACTGAAACAATAAGTAACCTGATTTCAAAATATAAAATATTTACTTTTTATAATTTTAGTAATTTCCCAAAAGTTTTTTTATAATCTATGAGTATATTGGGATTTTTTTCTGATCCGCGCGTCTTACGCTTTCTACATAAGTCTCATACATAGATATCAGATGATATTTAATTATTACAGTTTAAAAAAGTTTTTGTTTTATTAATATTAATAAAGCAATTTATATCAATAATGCTGTTGATAATATGCTGTTAATAACACTGACAAGTCAACTGACAGTAACAGGCAATTTATTACGCAGAAAAGATATAATAATAAGAATATAAGAGCAAAAACTGTTTTATAGATATTCATGTATTTATCCATCTAGCAAAAAAAAAAGTGTCATATATCATAATTGTGCGGAATATTCCGCGTTGAAAACGCATCGCTGATTATTCTATATTAATAATCTGAAATAATATACATGTATAACAATGTATAATTAATAAACTGAGAGCGAGAGTTAAATTGCACAAACCTATTAATCTCGAAAATCGAGTAGTAATGAAATAAAGCAAAGACATAAAATTTGTCAATAGAAAGAAAATAAAATAAATATTGTAAAATAAAGTAGATATCGGGCACACATTCTGTAAGATTTTTTGCGACAAAGAGTGTTCTTGAAATCGCAAAGGAGTGAGGGATCGCGTATAAACAGCGCGTAGCACAAAAGAGCACGTGTTATGTAACTAGAATCAAATCCGGCAAGGACGTTTGTCAGAAAGGAACGATAATAATTTACGGATGCCAGGTTGCGTTTCCTTGATGCTCGATCTCTCGGCGAAAGTTTCGCGATGCGTCGAGGAGTCAAGGAGTCACCGATTGTGCGTGTCATTGCGTACTCGGTCAGGCAAGTTTGGCGCAACGGTTTGGCGGAGGGGCATCGCGGTACGACATCATCCGGGGTGGTTTCACTTCTTTCGGTAATGTCGGGAGATCGTGAAAGCTTGATCTAGTTTTAACGTCCGTGCGCGCAATAACAGACGGAGAAGCGGTGCGTCATGCGTGTTTCTACTCCTGCTTGTATTCGCGAATGGAAAGGCAGCTATCAGACTTCCTTTTCGCTATCGCGAGTTGGAACGACCATCGTATTTAAGGTCATTACCATTACTTAGCTGCGACGAATAGATTGGAAATAGATCTGGCAAAGAGAAAGAGAAAAGAGAGAGGTGGAGGTGGGGAAAGGGAAATTTTTAACGATGGTGAAGGTTACAAAATAAATAAAAAGCTTTAATTTAGCCGGGAAGATTAATGAGGCAGAAATGGAGATGCTGGGAAGATAATAATAGATTTAGTCGTAGATATATGAATCACATACTCGCGCATTCATTATACAGAATACGTACGAAAAGCTAACTTTTATAAAAAAAATATATCCTATTATTATATAATAATAGATCTCTGTAATCACATAGAGAGATGTATCAATCACATACGATACTTGCAAAAAGCAAACTTCTGTAATATGTGTGTAACTGTCTATTATTATATAATAATAGAGATCTTTTTATAAAGAGAGTCACAGATATATCAATCATATTTGATTCATACAAAAGACTTATACGAAAAATGGAACTTGTGTAATATATCCAGGCAAAACACACACACACTCGACAGATCTACGATGAAGGTTAAAGCCTTCATTTAGAAAAAATTCTCAGAAGATTAGGGGGTTTGTACGCCACGGGCGTTCTTCGTGAATGTTCAATGAACCTTTTGCTAATGGTACAAATTCTACTCGCTTTACTTTCTAGTAACAGATATTAACATTTTTCTACGTAACATTTAATGAGGGACTATGTTGTTCCTTGATCCTTGATCGAAAATTGCGTTGAAAACACCATCAACGTCATTATTGGCTATCAGCTATGATTAAGATAACGAGATCAGCAATTAACGCTAACGTATATGTATGCCGGCACGTAGTTATATATTGTTAATAGGCGAAAATACAAGCTTAATCAGCCTAAACCGCACGCTATCATCGCAGAATATCATGCGTTTTGCCGTGCGAGTATCGATTATGCACGACAGTCGTGACGGTATGTTAAGCAGGGATAAGCACACATTTCGTACGCACGCATTTAGTGAAACAAAATTTACAATTTCTTGCATAGTTCGTGTGGAATCACTCTCGCGCGATTCTTCTTACCTGTGTATCTTTACCTAAAATAACGAATTCTCCGAGTAAACTAAAGTATCGTACATTCTATCACGTCCTTTACGTTACTGCATTCGTTACATCTGCGACACAAAGTACAGATTATGACGGGAATAAAAAATTACGATATACCATATAAATGTAAACTTGCGCAGGTAATCGAGGCAGATATGGAATTATCTGGCTTACTATCGTCGAGCTGCGAAAGCGGTAGGACCAGTTGAACAATGCGCATGTTGTTGTAACGATGCATTAGGCAATAAGAGACAGTGGCGAGTAAAAGTACCGAAAGTATCGTTGGCGATCGCCCTTGCAAACACGAGACAGAAAGTTACGATCGTAAGATTGTGTTAGCGCATATCATTTTCCAAGTGCGCACATATACGTTATAAAGAGAAAGAGAAAAAGAACGGCAAATAATTTTATGCGAGGTATATCCGAAACGCTTCAATGCAAACGCATTTTTGTAACAGACACATATGTGTGATCATTAATCACTTGTCTAGAGGCCTTGAAGCAATTCAATTATCGAATTTTGTGTATGAACGGCATTGTAATTTGGGGACCATTCTATGTATATAAGATTGGATCGAACATCATAATTTAATGTTAGATCATCATTATGACTTACTGGCCATGACTAGTAGAAAAAATGCCATTTAATTCTTTTTAACTTCTTTTAAATGTAAAGTTGATAAAAAAAACCCTAACGTCGTTTAAACCGTGTTTTCACGCATTTTATGAAACCATTGCTTATGTTCCTGGAAGTTGCTTCAGTCATCGGTTTAC
Organism: Formica exsecta; assembly: GCF_003651465.1. NCBI lineage: Eukaryota > Metazoa > Arthropoda > Insecta > Hymenoptera > Formicidae > Formica > Formica exsecta. The sequence goes on from NW_021851936.1 coordinate 952,662, forward strand.
AATGACGATTACACCTGTGTCATCGTATTTACTGTACAAGAAATACTTCTCGAAGAAATTCGAGACAGACGCGCTAATAAATTGACGTGAATTTTGTTATTTCGGTGACTTTTTGACCAGTCTTTCTTTATATATTTGATTAATAATTCCACAGACAAATGTTGAAAGATTATAAAGAAGAGAATGTTTATTCAATTTTTTTCTGCTGAAGGAAAACTGACTTAAAATTCGCCGAACAATTTATAATTGAGAGAAAGTATGCGAGTTCTGATACAGGTTGTGTGATATTTAAAGTTAATATAACATTCCATGCTCGCAAGACATGCGCCTTAATTTTACAACACGCTCGCATTTGTTTATTAATATTTTTTCTCTAATTTGCAAAGAATTAATAAGAAAAATTATAACATTATTTTTAAATTTAAAATATCGAGATTATGAAACGCTAATAAAATAAGCAACTTTTAATCGAGTTTAGTGATTGAAAAAGCAATCTGCTTTGCATTTCGTTCGACGTAAATACGTATTTTAATCTTGGCTCCGTAAAATATTATAGATTATTTATCTTTTTGATGTAAAGCGAGGAGATATAACGAGACTTTCTGGATTAATTCTACCTTTCTCTTTTAATGTAACCGTTATATTAGTTCATGTCTTTTGAAAAAAATACAATAATTAATAAAGTTATGAAGCAAAAAATAACGGAATATTTCGTATAAAAATACAAGACCATTATGAATAGTTCTCGTTGTCACATGATATATCAAAGTATTGATGAGCGCCGAATATATGTAGTCGAAAGACAAATTAGTTCTACGCATACTTGTATTAACCGATCTGCTCTCACCGGTATTTCCCAAAGTCGTGCGAAAAAAATGGATAAACGCGAAGGAATAAACTTTGCATTCTTAAACGTGGTCGTTCTCGTGGTTAACATCGCTCATTAACGACTCGTCCGTTCAAATTATGTGTCAGCGATCTTAGGTCATGTAAAAGTATGAAGAGATGTCTTTATATTGCATCGTGCAATAAATTTAATTTTGGCGAAACGTTAGACGATTTCTTCAAATAATTATTTTCGTGATAGACTTCGAATTTTTTTGGAACTAAACCGAGTTATGCAACGTGTCGAGTGTAAAAATAATCAAGAAAAAATTTATATATTCTGCTGAAACATGGATTATGTTTATCTATATCTAAGATCTCACGTTACGCAATTAAGGATTAAAAAACGGTTCGTTTGACGTATAATATTTTTATAACATTTACGTATATTTTTTAATTTAATGTCATTATTATAATTGCAGCAATTGACCACGAGAGTTATTTGTAAATAAAATCATAATAAGTATAAAACCTCGGTATTTATGACGTTTGTGTGCGTCAGCTATATAAATGCTTAATTGACTGTTTCAACAAGTATCACTTAAGCGTAGCATTTATATATTACAAGACGATTATCACTTCTCCACAATATATAAAAAATTTTTAATTAGTTTATATGTATCAGATGTTCTAAGAAATAAGTTATTTATACATAGCATCTTAGAAATTAATAGTATTTGTGCATTTTTAAAAAATCGTATTCAGAGAGAATTTTTGTTAACATCTTTTAAACATTATATATTCTATCTCGTAATTAAATTTTGATATAATATAATTTTATTATAATTTTTAGTTATTTAGAATTAATTGAAAAATAAAACTTTCTTACTTAATTTCTCAAAAATATACGATAATTTTCTCTTTTAAAATTTAATCTAAAAGAGTATTTAACTGTAGTATCTTCAAAATAGGATATAATCATATAATATTATATAATCATATAATATGTTATTGATTTGCGCTTGAAGTAAAAAAACAAAATTTTTTTGCTAATGTTGTAATATACATTTAAGAGCTATTAAATATTTGCAGACATAAACATATTAAATATATTTGCATTTAAATATTTATTCTACGAACTATCATGTAACAATAATTGTTTTATTTTTCTGTTACACATGATATTTTCTATTGTATTCTATTGATATTACTTATTTGCGTGTATTATTCCTGCAGGGCTGCACTTTGTTCCGTGATCTTTGCTATAGTCGATCAACTTTTTTTGCAACACGTGGTTGTTCAAGGAAACTAAACTTTTTTGTCTTTGTTGAATATTCATTTAGTGTTATATGTAAAATCTTCTATCTCTCATGCTGACCTCATTGCACTTTTATGTCATATAATAAATGCTTAAAACGACGATCACTGTTTGCAATATTGGCATTGATTGATAGTCATACAAAATTGAAAATAAATCTCTAATAGAAAACATTACATATAATTTATGACAATAGTAAACAATATTGCTTCCTCATAGAGGAAGCTTTGTTTTCGTGACAAAATGTTTTTTCGAGTTTTCTATGCCAATGTGTTTAGAATGTTCCAAAACGTCGAAAAATCATATTCCTAAAAAATGTCTGTATGTATGTGTGTGTGTGTGTGTGTGTGTATGTGTGTATGATGTATGTACGCAATATATTGTACAAATCTCTAACTTCCGCAATTTTTGAGATACCGGGTTAATTTTTTTTTACATGGATAGAGTATCATTCAAAGATGGTTGGTATTGAATTTGGTGAGTATCGGTGAAAGGGTTCATCTTTTTATAAAATTTTGAATTTTTTGAGAAATGTCTGTACACGCTGTAACTTTCAGAAAATTTGAGATATCGGATTAAATTTTTTTACATGAATAGAGTATTATTAAAGGATGGTTGGTACTGAATTTGGTGAGTATCGGTGAAAAGGTTCATTTTTTATAAAATTTTGGATTTTTTGAGAAATATCTGTACACGCTGTAACTTTTAGAAAATTTGAGATATTTCACAAAGCTTCCTCTATGAGGAAGCAAAAATTGAAAAATCTGCATGCTTAAAGCAGCTTAAGCTTTGTAAGATAAAATGATGAGGAAGCAATGTGCAAGTTTTTTTTACATAATATTTTACACAAATTTTACACACATAATTTGATACAATATTCCATTTTTATGTGCGGTATCGATTTTTACATTATAGTGTTCGTAAGAAAAATGCGGCTAACAGATTGTTGTACTTGTTGCAAAAATGCAAATTCGGCGATATTTTCACAATTTTGATCAAACGATTTTAATATTGACACAACAAAGTTGCGATGAAAAAGATTTTCACATAAATGCATATTTTGCAGTTACGTAATGTATGTTTGATGGCAAACAGTCGGTTACGTCGCGAAATGTGTATATCATGGTTTGCTCTTCGTTGTATTTTTTCGGTGGCGATTGGCCTGGCCGATTTCTTTTTTGCTTCTACCTTCTCTTTTTAATCACGTTTTGGTTTCGCATTTCAGGCAAAAGGCAAGAATAAAGGACCAACGACGAGATCACGACGAGTGAAAGTGAAGCCGGGGTAACGCGCGTCCCACCTGGACCAGGCGTGAAAGTCCAGTGCGTAATACGAACGCGAGGGACACGTGGTGTGGTGGTACCTGTCGAAACCGCGCTATCGACACGACGACGACGAGGCGATATTGATGATAACGACGGCGATAATGACGACGCAGGTACGCACTTACAGCGAGAACAATGCTCGGGGCAGTAACGCCAGATGATGATGATGATGATGATGATCCCCTCTAGACGCAATTCTGGATCAACGCGCACTCAATCGCCAATCAGAGCGTAAAGTGATTAATTATCTCTCTCTGGATTATATAATCCACTTTTATTCAACTGAGGTTGATAGTTTATTCATCAATCGAAGAGTATCGACCGTTCGAGGATTATTGAGAGCCGGTCTGAATAAAAGTGCGATTAATAAACATTGTTTAATATTATTTCCAAGAAACATTATTAATTAAATAAATTGCAGACAGCTAAAATTAAGGTTAATAAAAGTGACGTGATTGGTTCGGACTAATTGGTGTAGAACCATCTGATCAGTGTCTTTTTGGGTGAGATCAATATTTTTTATCAATCAACGAGCTCAAGAGAAAATTCTTCTGCACGATTTGTGAATTAATCGAAAATCGAAGATGAAGTTTATCGCATCCTTGTTTGGGACTGGGTCCCCGAAAGCGATGGGCAGGCAGTACATGAAAGTCGGCAGGAACGCCCTTTTTGGTGTGAGGACTGACAACATTGACACTATTTGTACCGAAAAAGTGCCGAGGCCGTTATCCTTGCTAATCTCTAAGAAAGGAAAACTCAGGCACGGTGAGTTACTACATTCTTTATATAATACGATAGTTAATGATAGACAGTTTCGATAAGTTTGACATTGAAAGCTAGAAATCTACCGCGCTTGAAAGTTTCGGCATCACTTCTTTTATAATATGTATTTCTATCTTGATTTTTTTTTATTACGCTACCGCTATTTTTATTACGTCAGTCATTTAAAAACTTTAGAGTGGTAATTTTATTAATCTTAAAATGTTAAGCAGCAACCAGGCTCGCTCTTGCGTAACTCTTTTGAGTGGTAATCTGATTAATTTATTACAAACCGTAATTTTTAACCGCGACTAATGATAACTTGTTATTAGATACGCGCGGGATTTATGTCGACAATCAGACCGAAACAAGGTTGCAGTACGAATTATAAATTGCCATTGTTCACTCGTCAACTTTCTTAATTACTTATTATTCTGTAAAGATAATCAAAATTTAGCGTCAATTGATTGCCACGAAATATTTAGCTAATTCCAGCATCGCTTGAATAAACATACGCAAGTCACGTTAATTGGTGAAGAAAAATGGTAGACATAAGACAAACAGTTTCTCCGTGGAGAAACTATTCAAGCGCTAAAAAAATAACGAAATTTATATCAATTTCTTCGTTATTTTACAAATGATGTACAATAATTTATTAAATGTTTAGAATGCATTTTAAATTATATGTTATACATTACTGAGTAATACTTACAATTAGTTTCACCAACAACAGATGACTTATTGGTGAAATAAATTCCCCTATGTCTTATTTTATAGCTGTAAAAAGAAAATTATTAAATTCATCCTGTGAATAAGTTATATGTTGTTGGCGAAATTGATCATATGCACCTATTAGCGTTTAGAATATTAATTAAATGTAAAGTAATTGAACTTAATATTACGTACAAGATGAGACCATATAAATTGTTTTAGAAATGTATTTTATTTATCTAAAAAAATTCTATAATATAATATATTAAAATAGAATTTATAGGGAAAAAATTGAAAAAAAACAGGACTTTAATTTTTTATCTTTAACACTTAAAATCTTAGCAATATTAATTACATATTTTCTTCTAACTATCAATCATCTAAAAAATTTGAAACACAATTATTTTCTTTCTAATAAAAATATTAATAATTTTGAACATAAATTACGTTTCTATTGAAAAATCTAGATAAAATTTATTACAAAATATTATGTTGTTAATTATTTTATTGAAGATTACATAATCAAAAATTTTTCATGTTAAAAATTTTACGTTTACGTTTAAAACAATATCTTTGCTTTCTCGGTGGTTTCCAGTATTATGGTCAAAATACTACAGATCTTATCCAATGATTATTGTTTACGCTTAAATCATATCAAAGTAAGAGCTGCCGTATCGCACCATAACTCTGTCACGTTCAAGGAGTCGACGTATCTTCTCATTACCTTGATAAACAAGAAGCAAACTAAACCGCAAAGTTATCGTTGATCGTTACATTCATGGTAGTTCCGTGTAGTCGATTAGGGGCGCGATACCGTACTTCATGTTAAATCTTTGCGAAGTCGCGCCGGCAAGAAGTAAATTCTATCTTTTTACTATGATTTCATTAAAATTCTTACAATTGTCTTTTGGATATTAATTAATTCTTTTTTCTCCGACGCTCAATATTTTCATGAACAGTGAGGACTCTCGTGACGAGTGTTTACTTTAAAAATAAATCGTTTTTCTTCTAATAAGAAATCTAATTTGTCGATATATTCTTGCTTAATTAAAATGTTTAAGAGAAATATTACTTCTTGAGTGTAAAATAAGTTACTTTATTTGAAAATAATATATATGTTTAAAGTAAAAGCGGTTGATATCTTTGCTTTACAAAACGCGCTTTAGATTTTTTAGAGAACTCTTAATTGGGAGAAAGTTTGGAACATTTCATGCAGCTATCTAGACTATCTCTACTCTGACCTACGATTATTACGATGTAAACTACATGCAGTTAGTGAAAATTTCGAAACCGTATCGCAAACGTACATGGTACGTTTCTTGATTTATCGTTTGATCTAAATCTATATGTAAATCTTTTAATTAATTAATTTTGTATTTACTTTTTCTCTTCATGAAAATTTAATCAAGCACCTTCAACCATGTGTATGTGTTGTGTGAGAAAACACTTTCTGAAATACTGCATATATTTTTATTTTACACTTTCTTTCATTATAACTTTTGCTTTTGTGAAAGAAAATGATATAATAGTGTTTATTACTTTTCATATTTTCCGGAAGCTCTAACGGTAAAAAATGTTAAACACGGTCAGTTACCGCAAATCTAAATGTATAATGGTATAGCAACACTACTTTATTAGAAGCATGTTTTGATATAATTCGCAGTTTCTCAACATGCGATTTATAATTGAAGTGTGTTTCAGGATGTTGTTGATTAAATTCCAGTATTCCGAGTGCAATGATTGCAAGATAGTTACAAATTAGCAAGTCATCTTAATTAGATCATTCTTCATGAATATCGGAATGCATGAAATTCAGTGCGCCGAACAGTACATTGCTCCTTTCCGCTTGTGCCTCGCGTATATAGAAAGAATATTTGACATTACTTTCAGACATCGGGAAAATATAGATATATACATCAACGTTCTATAATATTATTGATTCTTGCGCGTTAACGAATCTGCATTTTATAACGTAATATTATAATAGAAATAATATAAAGAGAAGAACTAATACACGTTTAGTAATATAACATAATCAGTAGCAATTTCGTCGAAAGATTAATTGTCTTTTATCATCGATTATACAAAACAATAATGATTGTAATGATTGAGACATTAATGGTTAAATATCCTGATAATGAAATCTTAGATTAGATTGTCATTTAGTTTTTTATCGAATTAAGTCGCACACAAATAAAACTTCTTTAAAAAGTTTTTCTACGGAAAAGTCGTCACGGAAGAATCTATCGTTAACAAGAGAACTGATTGCGGCAGAACATCTTGTACATACATGTAGGCAATATTAACCACTCTGTGCAACATACCTAAGGCCGAAGTGCAGTGGGTCAGTGGAACGCGAATGATAGAGGACAGGTTGCACAGCACAGTTATACGTTACGCATCACTTCGATTACGCTTCATTATCGCCGACACGTTTTACGCTGACATCCTATCGTAAAAGTTTGTTATTTCAAGAAATAGTAGAAATTTTCGATTCCCAGGAATCTCTTAAAAGAAAGTAGTTAGTATATAATAATACACACACATCATGGATCAATATTATATAGGATATATGTATATAATGTACCAAATGTAGAAACGTTCTCGCTACGAAGAAAAAGCTTTCTATTTAATTTTATTCGAAGCATTGCAGAAAAAAAAGAGGAAGAAAGATATATATATATATATGTATATAATGTAGAAACGTTCTCGCTACGAAGAAAAAGCTTTCTATTTAATTTTATTCGAAGCATTGCAGAAAAAAAAGAGGAAGAAAGATAAGAAAGATAATGAAAAAAATAACAAATTGATAATGAAAAAATATCATAAAAAGATTGACAATTTTTTTCAAGCATTTGACATTATAACTAGTTAGACCGACACGATTTTTAGGCAACTTAATGACCTGGTAGAGGAGTGTCCTTTCCGATGTCTTCGGAGATCTTGATGCTGAAGTAATCCTCATTGAAAACGGGCACGAGGTCGTCTACGTCCGTGACAACAATCGTGACGATCGACGTCGCAGTGTCAGCCGGTATCTCGTTGTTGATTAGCTCGGTAGCCCTGACTTGGAAAGTGTAAATACCACCATTTTGCAAGATCCTGGGATCCTCACGATCGAGAGACACGTTGGTCGTCACCAGCTTGCCGACGGTTACATCACCGTCGCGGGACATCTCGAGATCAAAGTGGCCCGCATTCTCGTCTTCCAACGTTAATAGCAAATTCCTAGATTGGCCCGTGTCGCCGTCGCGAGCTCGCACTATCAGAACCGTGTGACTAGCTGGGGTGTTCTCCGGAAGCGCCGCGCTATAAGGCGCATTCAGGAAAACGGGTGGCTGATCCTGCGCGACAAATTTTGCCGAATAAGTAAGAATAATAATAACGCTTCAAAGAGAAAATTTTGTTTCTATAAATCTGGCAGCATCTGTCAATTTAGCATCATTATTATATCGTGGAAATTGACATGAAATCGCTGAAATAATTAGTCTCGCAGTTTTATTTTATACTATTTAATAATCAATTAAACTTTATTTATTTTTCTTATACATCTATAAATTGAATTTAACATATTTTTTTTTTAATTTAAGAATTAATAAAAAGCAGGTCAATAAGATTGAAACATTAAATATATCCAATAGCGCGAAGAATGTGACACAGAAATAAAACTGAGAGACACACGTTACTTTAGCGCAAATAAGCTCTAAACGTTACTCGCGAGGTGTGACCTAAATCTCCACTTGACAATATTCATGCTGACAGGCAGAAATTGAATAACTAGTTGATGATTCTCTGCTAATTTTATCGCAAACGATGTTATTATTCAATGTAAGACCATAGCCAATTATGTACCGGCTATTTCAGTGACGATCGAGACCTACTTACCTGAACGTCGAGAACGTCAACGGCAACGGTCGCTCTAGCCTGCAATCTTTTTGATGGATCGCTAGCTCCGTCGACAGCCAGTAGATTAATCAAGTACGAGTTCCTCCTCTCATAATCTAACGGTTTTGCTAGCGTGATCTGCACGTCGTATTTCCCCTCGGCGAGCTGAAAGAAGCCATTGCAATAATATTCAATACACCGGTACATTCGATTAATTTTTCTTTTTGAAATAAAAAATTATTTTACAAACAAACTAAAAAGATATAATAGACAGATATAAATTTAAATACACATATATATGATTATCTTTAATTTTATTAAAATAATTTAATTTTCTTAACAATTCACTTATTTTGTTTTTTACATTCTTTTCTCGTAAAAATTAATTATATTTATTTATTTATTTATTATATATATACATATACGAAGCAAGTATAAAATACAGCGTAGTTAATCCAGCGTTAAAGTCTCTGCTAATATTCTATCCGGCGTTGAAATCTTTGAGAGCGATAGACAGGGAGAAGGCATTCCTTACAGCATGTTTATACATTATTCATGTTTTAAATTTCATATTATGATTTCAGATTATATATTCCCTCAATTTTTAAATATCGCCGTATCTCTTATAAAAATATAATTGCAAAACTTTTCAAACACACACATCTGTTTAAAAACGTCAAAGGGATAAGAAGGAAAAAGAAAGGAAATTTATCTCTGCCTTTTCTATGCCGTTCTGCCTTCTGGGCAAGAAACGTCCTCATCCTGCGTCCGTATCCTTCATTCCGCGATACCGTTAGGTTCCGCGAGAAAATACGAGTTTCTGCTCGTCTTGTTTTTACCGAACACGGTGTTAACGGCAAGGGCGGCACAATTTTCACTCACGCTTTGCATCACGCGAGATAGACACGCTTACGTAATTCGAAATCTTGTCGTCGTCCTTAAAATCTTTCTTTTAACTTTTCCCCACGCAAACGGTTTTATTACCGGAAATCGGCGCATTTTTGGAATAGTTCCTTCCTCTTTCCTCCTTCCTTCTCTTGCTTTCTCTCGCACTGCCGCAAAAAAAAAAGAGATTACTACTAATATCATTTAACATCTTAATGCTTTCGCGTTAATGACGAGGTCATGCAGTCTGCATGATAAAATCTCGCATTAAGCCATCTGTGAATAAGGATCTGCGATACAAATCTTTATTCGAACCTTGATAATTGTGCAATCGTTTCGCTCAAGTATAAGATGGTCAAACTAATAAATAAAAAAAATTGCGACGAATGAGAGAATAGAAACAACGGAATAAAACCGGTTGCCATTAAGAGTGATTAAATCGATGACAATATATCTTGCGAAATCTTCGCAGTCGGTTATGAATTAATAATAATGCTTATTATTACACTACGAGAATATGCTCAAAAAACAAAACAACCGCCGCCAAAACACTCGAGTAAAGTATCGCTAGGATTTAGCGATCGAGAACGAAGGCTTGAATAAGGCTCTGATTGAAGAAGCATGATAAATCGTTCAATGTACCGCGCAAATCATTTATCTATTATACATCGTAGCGAAGCGCATTGACATTACTATGCCACATTCATAGATCCGCGCTATCGACTTTCTAATACGCTTGTCCTGCAATGGGACGGGGCCACGTCCTGTCATTACATAGCGTCATGATATACAGGTTGGCAATTGCAGACAGGCGAGATATATGTATACGCATCATTATCGTATCACGTGAGCTCGAGTTTGACCGCGTTGTGTCGTATCACGTGAAGAAGCGTGGTGTCATTATTTTCCATTTCTTCTTATGGGTCACACACAAGCATATATACGATATATAGTACCTGATATATATTCTGTCTAATTTGTCTCGCCTGCTTCTGCTTCGACGTGACAAAACTAGAATAACCGGAGTCTGACTATGCATCCTCTATATGACAGATAAAAGGTATTTTGTATGCAGAATATCTTTGAAGTCGTATACTTTCTTTGAGTCATTGGAAGCTGATTTAGACGGGATGCGATATGAATGAGTGAAAATTGAAAGTTTTACGACACCAATTCTCAGACGAGAATGGAAACAATCAGTAAATTTCATATTTGATATCGGCAATTAACAAATTACGATATAAAGTGGTGTTTCATTGATAAGAAGCACTCAACGCTTTTACATTCTTTCTGGAAATAATTAAAATTATCTCCTGATTTTTTTCAAAATGTTCGTGTATTAAAAACTCAGTATATATTTATACTTAGCGTAAGAAAAAAATAAACAATCGGTATGTCTACTTTATTTCAAGTTCATATTTAAATTACTGATGGATCACGGCTCTATTATCATAGAAAATCGCGCTATTTTTCCTTATTACGGAAGTTATTAACACACTTACATCAATCAAATTACATCAATCTTCTTGCGTAATAAAAGTTTTAACGTAACTGCAAGAAGGTCACAAGTGGTATTAAGTATTAAGCCATTCCATATGCAAGATTGTCTAAAAGTAGAAAAAAACTATATGCAAAAACACTATTCTCTATCTTTTACATTGACGTTTCGCAAAAAAAGAGAGACAAGAATTAAAATAGTGTTGCAATGATTATGACTATCGATTATTGACTATCGATTATTCAAGCCTATTCGGTTTTTGTCGTGCAATAAAATTACATTAATGGCAAAATTACTTGGTTGCGTGGATCAAGATAAGATGAAAAAGACAATCTTTTAGTTCTATATATAGAGGAACTGGTTTACATCTTATTTATTGGAAACGCGTTTTTATTTGGACTAGAATGCAAATGCGATTAAATCTTTTTGAAGCCATATTTTATATTCTATCTTATGATCTTATTAAATTTTCGCGACTTAGTTATCTTTTTTTATAAAAACTTCAGAATTACAGCGAGTTCTAGTTTAATTGATACTTCCGTGTAAAATAATTGTATGTTTGTATAATCGTAAGTAACAACTTTTTACATAATCTTAACATTTAAAAAATCGTCATTCTCATCGAAGTCAGCGGTGGCGAGTTTTTCCGCATAGATATATCGAATTTACTGCTTTCTACTTGTAGTTCTCTTCCTGTATGAGAACAATCTCGCATGAATACTGCTAAATATTCTGAACGAGATAACATAATTGATAGTTTAAGTGCGTTTAGTAAAACATCTAGCAAGCTTTTACATGGTTGTAGAAAACTATAATTAACGAGTTAAATTAACTTTGCAACGCCAATGTAATATGATTAACATTGACCTTAAAACACTAAAAGACCACTTTCAAATGCGTGCCAATTTTCTAAAATAAAAATGCGCATTCCTCTTTTTTCAGCGAAATAATCTAGCATTAAAAATTCTAAATGCCAATAAAATTTAATTCTGTTGCAGAATTTTTAATTTTTAAAAATATTTTTTTCAATATCATGCTAGTTCATATTAGTAGACTTTCTATATGAAACGTGGTGTCCCTACAGTCGATTGCATGGCAACCCAAGGTCGATGATTTCGTTAGGCCATTGTACTCACTCGAGAAGTCGAGATGGTGGTTCGAATGGCATGAATCCGGTAACAAAAGATCGAAGGTCATAGAACAAGAGATGTCTGTATTCTTGCACGGTCAAGATCGTGTGCTCTTTGTTTCACTACTAGTTCCCGGAACAATTACAATGACAAATTCAATGATCTTGTGATTTATAAAATGCAAATTAATTTTGTCGAGTTATGACAATTAATTTTTAGATATGATAGAGATATGTCCAAGACAAAATGAAATGCAGAATCAAGGCGTCGGTAATTTAACGAATGATTTAATGTTATGAGATTAAGATCTTTTGTAAAAACATCAAGAGTAAGCCGAATTTTAGCAAATATATAAAAGTCAAATAGTGTAAAATTCGAAACATCTGGAACTTTTAAAGTTGTCACTTCTACTATGCTAATTCGTATAGTTTGCTATGAGTCAGGACAAATCAATATCGCGTCTTTAACTGTATGATTATTCCGCATAACGATATGCGGGAAATTCCCGCGCGAGCAAATAACATTTCAATTTACATCTTTTCTGCTTGATGAGCCAGACGAAGCTCTAACGACAACACCCCGATGAACAAAGTTCATTCATTGCTCTGTTGTTAGTTAGTGAGTTTAGTTAAGATTTTGCGTTGCTGAAAAATTTTTGCTGTCGACTTGTGCGTTGCGTCTCTTTTATACACAATTATTAATGTATCACCATGTTCGTGGATTCATGCTTAAAGAATCGAGGTTTCTGCCCCGAAATAACATGGACTACATGGAGAATGGTTTTTGCCTTTTGGAGCGACATGAGGGATGGTCACTGATGATGGCCAAAAAAAGGGCCGAAACGTCCGCCTTTCGCGAATCATGTAATTAAAGAAATTCTCTAATTTTTTAATTTATTTTTTGGTTTAAATTATATACCTTTGCGCCCTAAAAACTGCGCGTGGCTCTTTTGCCATTTTACTCGGATTTTACTTGATTTTAATCGTGCAAGAGCCTTACTTTTATATCATTTTATTTTATCGTATATCTTTCACAGGATATTTTTAATATTTTTATATATCTTTTAATATATATTTCTCACCACCAAAATTTATGGCTGATTTTTTTTTCGCTATTACAACGCAACATTTCTACATTTTCAATTTTTAATATTCATGAATATCGAAACTAAAAAAAAAACAAAAATCGCTTATTTTAAATATTTATTTTTTATTAAGATGTATTATTTGTATCTTTGCGCTAACACTAATTAATTTGCATCTTTGGAGCAATCGCGATTTTATTTCTTCTTATCAAAGGCACAGCTTCGCGAGATTCGGAGCGAAACTTGTGACTTTAGACTTGCACGAATCGGGCATACAAACGTGCGACGCTCAAGCATTTGTGGGCCTCACAAAGTTGGAAAAACTAATGCTCTGGGGCAATAAACTGACATTGGTGCCGGGAGATTGGTTCGTGAATATGTACTCCCTGCAGACCCTGGACTTGTCGTTCAACTTTATCCAGGGAATCGATTACATGATCTTTCAGATGCTTCCCAATTTGAAGAACTTTTACTTCGACTACAACCAGCTTCGTTATATCGACTACAATATGTTCGCTTATCTGGGTAATCTGAAGAGAGTGAAATTCAGCAAGAATCCGTTGAGCTGGCCGTAAGTTATTATTATTGTTGAAGCGAAATATCAATGTATATATAAAGCAATATAATTTTACATTATTAATATTACTTTGTATTATTGATTTTAGATAAAATATAAACTGTAAAATTTTTGCTTGCAATACTCATTATTTCGCAAAATTTAATTATTTCGATAAAAAAAATACTTTTAAACTATATTTAGTTAAATAAATTAAAAATGTTAAGTGAAATATATAAACGGTTTCTGTTCATGTAAATGTAACACGTATCATATTCTTTTAGATATCGCGCTCGCTTGACGTGGCAACTGGAGAACCAGAAGGTCGACGCATCGGACGTATGGGAAGATTGGAACTGGATG
>NW_021851936.1:967646-970376 GCF_003651465.1 Formica exsecta
ATACGAATTATTACTCTGTTGTTAGTTAGTGAGTTTAGTTAAGATTTTGCGTTGCTGAAAAATTTTTGCTGTCGACTTGTGCGTTGCGTCTCTTTTATACACAATTATTAATGTATCACCATGTTCGTGGATTCATGCTTAAAGAATCGAGGTTTCTGCCCCGAAATAACATGGACTACATGGAGAATGGTTTTTGCCTTTTGGAGCGACATGAGGGATTACGCCTTCTACCGTTGGTTACCATGTAACTCTGCGCTTTAATTGATTAAGATTCTTTCTGTATACCGTTTATATTGTTGAATTTGGTATTATTTGCGCTGATGATGGCCAAAAAAAGGGCCGAAACGTCCGCCTTTCGCGAATCATGTAATTAAAGAAATTCTCTAATTTTTTAATTTATTTTTTGGTTTAAATTATATACCTTTGCGTCCTAAAAACTGCGCGTGGCTCTTTTGCCTTTTTACTCGGATTTTACTTGATTTTAATCGTGTAAGAGCCTTACTTTTATATCTTTTCATTCATTGCTCTCTGAAATCCGTTTAGCGTTAATTTTCCATTTCAACGGTAAATTGTATAAAAGGAAGTTTGTGTCAAAGTAAATTCCTCGAATCATTGTCATAAAGCAAAACACTCTCGATGAAGTCTGTCAAAAGATAGCAAGTCATTGTTGCGCCGGTTGATAGCGCATAGTGAATAATCAAATAGTGGAATAATAGTGGAATAGACTTCATCATAATACACAAAAGGTTAACACTAAGAAAATTTAAATTATTATCTAATGTTAAAAATAGAGACATTGTAAAAAAGGCTAATACGTCAAAGAGTTGTTAAACAGAAAATTGCGGTGAATGTAAGGCAAAGGTGATTTGAAACGGAAGGTTCTTACGTATCGAAGGTTCTTACGATGTACTGGACGGTGATAGTTGACCGTGACGTTGAATGACTCGTATCCTGTAAAAAAAAACACACCGTCTAAGATTAAGAAATCTCCAGGTGCACTGCAATAAGAAACCAGCCGGAAACAGCAAGCAGACCCAACTGTTTTGCGCAATTTTGCGGTTGCGCGACCTATCGCATATAACTTGTATTAAAATCCTGTAGAACAATTCCGCCTCTCGTCGAGTCCGTGACAATCAAATCCATGAGTTAATGCATTATACCAACAAAGACATTGTACTTACTTAGCATCGTCATATTTTATGTTCTTTAGCACCTAAATTGTAGATTACTTTGACCTTAAAATGCCTGAGAGTCTAAATCTTATGCTCTCCGTATGATCTTTACTGCTAGAATAACTGCAGAGTCATGAAATAAAACCGTTGGACCTTCACACTTTGAATGAAACACGTGTGTATTCTCAGCTCGTCGCGAAAAGCTTGCTTCGCTGCGGTTTTACGCTCCATTCGATCCAGACGATCCCTTTCTTCGGAATGCACAGTCGGAGTTACAAAATCGTGGCTGTCCAAACAACATAAATACGCAGCATTATCGCGTGCTTTTTACGCGACCGTTTCAAAACGCCAGTGTATATTATTCATGAAATATAACTGGTGCGAACACGACAGGTTTGGTCACTTCGACGATTTTGAGATCACTTTCACCCATGGCCAGGGCTGGCTTCAGGCGTTGGTCCAAGAGGCAGTCTTCTTGTCAATCAATAAGTCAAGAAGAAACGCCTACAAGTTATTCTGTTCTGATCTTGATCAGAAAGTTGATAGATCAATTAAAATACCTTTATGTTTTCTCTTGATATTTAAATTTAATAATCATAGGAGTGTGTAATCTAAGAGAGAACAAAATATATGAAAAATTAAGAAAGGAACTTGTCAAATATAATGGTGTGTAAAAAGAGTTACATTGTAAGGAGTAATATAATAGAGTTTAAACATTAAGATTCGGTATTTATTTTTGAAATTGATCTTATAATCTCTTCTTTTCTCTCGCTGTCATGTTGTAAAGAAATCGTTTAACTCTATCGTACCAAGTAGCATGTTTAGATTCACGTAAGACTATAACTTATATAAAGGAAGAATGGAGAAATTCAGGTAGCTCTTATAAAATACTATTGCCCATAATATATGTATATAGTGATTGATGATTAGGTTTGCGTTAGGGTTCAATGATTGCATAAATATAGTGAAACCGGCCCTGTTCATGGTCCATTACTGGCAGATGCCCGACCGACTCTCTCGGTATGTAAACGCATACTTTACGAATCGACACCATGAATGTCCTCGCATCCTCGCGACGTGTTACGTACAATCGTTAAGCAACTGCGAAACCATGAGATAATAAGTGGAAGAGCTGCCAAAAATAAGTATGTTACGTCAGACTGTCTTTGATGTGCAATCAATATTGATGGAGATATCGTAAGGACGAGGTCAGCACATTTCATGGAAATTCCGTTCATCAATTCTTCCACGTGTTTTAATAATTTGAATGTATTATCTAGATGTAAAGATCTTTAATTCTAGATAATATAACGTTAAAAATTAATAATTTAATTAAATAGAGAATATAATTTATCGGAAAGCTGAGACCAACTAATTTCAAATAAAGTATATTTAGATTAGAAAATCTATAACAATTCGAGCGATGCGATACAAGTAATAATCTAGGAACCAAAAAGTCCAGAAATTAAATCTATCTTAAAGAAAAAATAGAATAATAATTCTATAAGAAGAAAATAATTTTTGGTGTATATATATATATATATATATATATACACAA
>NW_021851936.1:970475-973478 GCF_003651465.1 Formica exsecta
ATCTATTTTACAAATCATTTAAATAAATTAAACTATGAAACAAACGTGAAAAGTGTCTCTTGTGAAAATTTATCTTTCAAGATATATCTGTTCTCTATGCTCTTTCTATTTCAATTGGGACATTGCAATCGTCTTGTAGACATATGGCTTGCGTGACTGCGAATCGATGTATAATAACTATGGCTGGACCGGATGTTGTAAGTTCGATGCATTAGACACACTAATGATTAACGAGATTTTGAAAAAAGTTGCACGGTTGTTTAGTGGCATTCTAAAGCTGTATCAAAGCGAAGGTCTGGGACTGTAGTTCAGATTAAGGTGTCATTAGAGAAAAATGTGAAAGGTTTTACAGCCGAGATTGCGTCTCCCGCAGAATGCGTGTGATTGCATTTTTATCATCCTCTTGAGCAAAATAGTATTCGTTTAGTATCTCTCTCCTTCTTTTTTTTTCTTTTTAAATCAAAAAATTACTTGAATAAACATCTCCTTCGCGCATTAGAATATGTTACCGAGAGAATCATAAAAAGCTGGAGCGCAGTTAAGACTGGATACAAGCTAAAGAGAACTGTTTTTACATACCGTTTAACTTTTTTAATGCGACTTTATCTTAAGCTTCACACTAATCTATCTCTCTCTCTCTCTCTTGAATTGCCATAAATTATTTTACATAGAGCGATAAGCATCATACTCTAAGAAGAGTATTCAAAGAATTACAAGGTTTTTTTTATGTTAGATGACTTGCATTCCTGATTTTTTAAATCATATAGTTGCCTTGATCTTTAGCATATGCGATTGAAAAAGTATTCTATGCGAGACCTGTACTACTTTACGATGCAGATTATGATCATAAATATTTATTTGTTTATTTTCCATTCTACCATCTCTATTTTTTGTCAATTATCTGATAAAATTTATATTTTATTATGGACATCTATACCAATACAAAGTTCAGCTTATTTACATTTCTGATTAGAGTTGCCATATATAGCAACAAATTAATTATAAAATCAGACGAATCCGTTTTCCATGGTCGAAGCATGTAGATTCATTTAATCTGTTAAATATTTGTATCCTCTACGATGAATCCATAAATTGGTAGCTCCATAAATTTGCAAATATTCCTTCGGAATGGGTATTTCCACATATTTTATTCTATCGTACACACACTACCATCAATGAGATTACCATTAATTAATTTTAATTCATTTCACTAAGCTGAGCAATCTCTCACTGTATCAAAAATCCGAAAGTCACTTAAATAATGATTCAATTAAAAATATTATTTTTATTGCCTTGTAGTTAATTGCCAATAAACTCTTGTATCAAGATTTGCAATATTAGCTTAGCAATATAACTTATGAGAGTTGTTCAGCTTAAAAAAAGGTGTGTATGTATGTTTTCTTGGTTCAATTAATTACATAGATAAATTCTTTATTTGTAACTTATTTATTTATACAATAATGTTATTTATTTACAGAATATATCGATTTCTAAAAATTATTTATTTAAGAAATTAATAAACTTAAAATATAAGAATATTTATAGCAAACATTTTTTTTTATTCTTTGTATAATGGGAGGAGTATTGAGAATCCCTGTTACACGACTTTTTATAAATTTATGAGAAACCGGATAGATTAGATTTTAAATTCTTAATATAGGTTTATAAAGAAAACAGATAAGAGAAAAAAATATTATATGCTTGTTAAGGATTTATTCGTTAACTCATTCCAACAGTTTTTTTTGCGACGTAAAAAAAAGATGTTTTTTTTATATTACAAGAACATCGTCTATTGCTATGCAAATTTATATTTTTCAAAAATTATTTTGGATATCATTTTTCTATTTCATCATAGTATTATTCAACAATGATATCACACACAATTTATTATTTCTAAGTTTAAGTTCTTATATCTTAAGTTATTTCTGGCTGATATTAAAAGAGCTATGTATAACAAAAATAGTATAAGCATTTTATTCATACATAAAAATTTATGTTGCAAAATTACAGCTAAAAAAAATCATCTTTATTAATGACATAGATCGTAAAAATGCATTGAGGAATAATTTATACTGACGTTGTGGTTTACAATTGTACTTTCATTTGCAAAATGTTAAGATACAAATGCTATGATTTTCGCGTCATGCATGATAGGCAAGCAAAGAAATCGTTTTCAAGCGCGCTTAGGAATTACGGAGAGAGTTCGATGTCAAGTGTGTACGTAAATGACTCCATTTCTTTTCTTATTGCGGCATTAGCAAGATTGCGCAAAATTATGTACCGAGAAAAGCCTCTCGCGCTCTAGGAGTCTTATTGGACGAATAGATTTGCTTCAAATGCGAGAACTTTGATAATGACACGAAGGAAAGTGACATTAGCGAGTGTATAAATAAGAAAAGTGCAATATTATAGTTAGAGTCACATGCGAGAAATTTAATTTTTTATATTATTATTTTATAAACAATTTCTCATAAGCCAACCGACTTGTTAGTTTTGCACAATATATTTAGAAATTCTGTTTTCTAAATAATTTTATATGCAAACAAAAATGTATATAATCAAATTTGAATAAATATTATATAATATATACAGGGTGTCATGTGAACAAGAATGTGGTGGCTCAGACTGGAAAAAAATGTAATATATACGTGTAATGTCCCGTTTCGCTTCGGATTTCCCCGCCATTTAGTAACGCGTAAAGTGGCGTATTACTGTCAAGTTGCTTTCTTAATGTCTGAAAAAAGAAAAAAAAATTCAGCTATGTAGAATCCTTACACAATAATAAAAAAATTCATTAGATCATAACAAGTATGGATATTAAATTAAATGGTTCAAACTCAAATAATGAAAATCAATTAAATTTGAATTAAAACTATTATAATATTAAATAATGTTCAAACTGTATAATGTTTTTTTAGATTAGATTACTAATTAATTTCCGGAGCAGAATTTTATTTTCTGTCTGTCTTATTTCGGGAAATATTATCACTATATATATATATA
>NW_021851936.1:974590-1013588 GCF_003651465.1 Formica exsecta
GCTCAGACTGAAAAAAAATGTAATATATACCTGTAATGTCCCGTTTCGCTTCGGATTTCCCCGCCATTTAGTAACGCGTAAAGTGGCGTATTACTGTCAAGTTGCTTTCTTAATGTCTGAAAAAAGAAAAAAAAATTCAGCTATGTAGAATCCTTACACAATAATAAAAAAATTCAATTGTATTGAATTTGCAATCTGTATTGAAGAATGTAATGTACTAGAAATGTAACAAAAGCTCTTGTCGGATTTTCTCATTGAGACAATTATTCATCTCTCATTTTAAGAAGAACTGTAATACTTTCGGCGAGAAAACTGAGACGTGCACATGAACGATAGACTGGTATGTAGGCTACGTTGCGGCTACTGATTGACGTTTACGACGCGATCATCAGTGTTATGCTCTAATAGTATCAAGTAGTGTACGTATGCGTCGTTTGTATGAGAAAGCCGTCAAGAAATCTCCTTATCCGATATAATCCTGACCTATAAATAAAAAGTTTCAGACTAACAATAAACGTAAGAAAGTTTATAATTTTAATGCGCGAGAGATCATTATGGCGTACACAATGTGTGACATCGATTCTCGCATATGGGGATAATCAATAAAAATTCATCGCTCCATGATATTCAAGGGATTAAAGAGAAATTAATCAGGGACATCCTGTACGCGTTACAGGAAGCTTTCCCGTATCGGGGCACCGCGGGTATCCGTTTCTTCCGCAAACTGTAAACTTTCTAGCGACTACGCACAGTTTCTCGCATACAAGCACGCAGCTGCGTCTGTACTGCGTGTTCGCGCAGACGACGAGTTTAGCGCGCGAGAGACGTTGCAAAATCGTGATTGCACTTCGTCGGGAGGAGAATTTTCGCTCTTACGTTTTTACGGGAGGAGAGAGGAGGGAGAGAGGGAGGAGAAGGGGGATGGCAAGGGAGACGCGGTGCTGCCTGGGTAGGTGTGCGTGCAATATCGAGAGAAACTGTACGCACACCGTACGCACGCACCTTACGCGCGGATGCTGCGGCTCCGAAATCGCGGCGGCGACATTACCGCATGTAACGAACGGCTGCTTGCTTGTAACAACGTAGGAACGCGGACGTGCATCTGCGGCCAATTAAAATACGTTGATGCCTGGGTATCGTTAGACACGCTACTCGTAATACCTTTCGGGCGTTTCGGATATCTCTCCAAGGAGAGGATTTCTCTATTCATTTCCTAAGTGTCACGTGGGAACGAATCTGGTTTAAATTGCATATTATGCGCATTTATCAAAATTTTTGATAAGGATTTTAATCCTTTTGTAGGTCACACATTTCTTTCGCTCTGTTCCTGGTCACATATGGATCACAATATCTTGTCGCAGTTTTAGCTGTCTCAGAATGCTTGAAAAAATTCTTCGAAAATTTATGTATATTCCTTGATATCTCTGTAGAAAATAATCATTTACAATAAAAGTTAAAAAATAAACTTTCAAAATTGTTTTATTGATTAAGGTCTTCGGGATATTCTATCGCTAAAATATTGATAGAGTCAAAATGACCCATATGTGACCTTTAAGAGTTAATTAGTAGTTAATTAAGAAAGATATATACTAATTAAGAAATTAATCGTAATCACATATTTTGATATTTTAACAAATTTATTTTTATTTCTTGCCCATATGTGTGCTTTGGCTTAACGTCTCCGCGGATAATTTGTACAACGCGATATAGGGAAAACTTTCCTTCGGCTTCCAAGCCGTAGGAAGCAATCACGTAATCTCTATTATGGTGGTTACATCCCGCGCGAGATGAACAGTCGGTACAAGTGATGAACAGATGATTCTCGCGAACGTGTTCTGCATCCGTTCCTCGGAATTTTTTAAACTGGTCTCTCACGGGCCGGAAACAGCGTTAGCGTATTACGTACCCGATGATACATCGCTGATGTACCGTCTAATGTACGTAATAGGACCATGGAATGCAATTCAGCGAAAAGGTCGAAAAGACATTTCTCAGAATTTCTCCCGTAGAGAGAGAAAGACGCTTCGTTCTTCGGATCGTTATAAAGAAAAACTGTTGTATTTTAAAATTCCTTTTTAAATTCTTCATGTGAATCTTGACGCTTATTCTTTTATTTTCCGATTCCCGAATCTTCAGGGTCTCGTAATTCTTGAAAGATTCTTAAAATCTCTTTTACCATTTCTCTAATTTCTCTTTTGCGATATAAAAGCCGCGATAAAAATCGCGTTTATCACCCATATTGTATTTCCGGCGCGTGCAACTATTATGCAAAATAATGGTATGCAGTGTAATGCCAAGAGTCCGCAGGGATTACGATGTAAGTTAACCGCGAGTTACGTAATGAGCAACTTATAACTGAGCAGCTCTTTAAACTCAATAAGAGGGAAACAATGAGCCATTAAGTATCGCTTGTACAATTACCGATAGTTAGACCGCGATAAGTGATATTCAGCGGCTTTTATCACACCAACGTGATTAAAGGATCATCAACTATGTTCGCATTGCTTCATTTTATGTTCTAAAGAACCTGCAAATTAATCTCACTTAACGAGCTATTTGAACTCGCTATTTCATCAACCACAACCGATAATCGATGATCTATTTCTTTCTGACAAAATTAAGATAATTTATAAATAGTATAATAGCATTGTTTTTAAGGCAACGATTAATCTGTAACAATAACAAGATTATTATTCTCCTTAATATCCATAATATTTTTCTTTTTAATTGAAAAGTTCTTCGAACTCGTGTAAAAAGATTCCTATAAATTTTAATAGTTCTAATAGTTTTTCTTGCTTCTTAATAATTTTAATAATTATCTGTATTATCCTGTTAACTTTATTGCTTCTTCTATGACGATAAATAAGCGAAACTAAAACGGAACGAGTTAATGACCGTGATGATTGTGAATCATTAGTCGGATTATCGATCGTTCGCAAAAAAATTGAGAATAACCGAGTAATTTGAACGAGATTGATCTTGCGTTTCTTCGATGCACGCATCTTCTCGAGGTCAGATTAAGAAATCGAACTTCGGGCACGTCTGGCCGGTGGCCGGTATCTGAGAAAGGAGAGATCGCAAGGTGCGTTGCGCAACCGTTCCCGGATAATTTATACCACTCACGGTTAACAAATACCACGCACCGTATAGCTTTGTGTGAGCAGCGCGCGAGTTATTTTGCACTCTCTCTATGGTATGCGAACTATAAATTGCCGAATAAACGTTGCATTCACTATGTTGATCCTTTCAATCGCGCTTATTGCTTTCATATACTAATTGTAAGACTTATTCACGCTACCGCGATCCTTAGATACCGAGATAGTATCACGGACAATCAATTCCCATTATATCTGTAATCGATACGGTGTGTTAAAAATGATAATTTGCTTGTTTGAAATTATTTTAACGAAATTATTTTAGAACGGCACAATCTTACATCTCTTAAGATCAATTATTTACTTAAGTATAATTTATTTACGGTATACACAATTAATTTTATGATGTAAATTAAACGCTATTACTTTATATTCCATTTGCTTTTTTTTAACAAAGATTGTTAATAAATCTTAATTTATGTTGTGTGAATTATATTAATGTTACAAATCTTTACACTAATGTTATAAATCTTTACTTATATACTAACAATCTCGTAGAAAGGTCTCCCTTGTACAGAGAATTGAACCGTCTCTTATAGAGAAAAATGATTGTGCAAAGGTGCATGAAATAAAAACTACGATCATAGAGAGATAATGTTGCTAAACAATATTTATTATAACTGAATCAAACTATCTGAGAGAAAATCATGCGGATATATGTAGAATGCGGATATAGTTTAAGCAATCGAATGCTTTCTACTAACGGAAATAACATGAATGAAAAAGGAAAAAGAGTGCTACTTATTTAATTAGACTTCAATATATAAATGTCAATTAAGAAAGTATAAATTTATAAAATTATACGGTAGAGATGAAATTAGTAATTATAGCAATATATGCACTTCTATATGAATATATTAATTGATTGAGTTAGAAGCTAGATGCAATTAAGATATAGCAAAGAAATGTTTTTCTGTTAAATTAAATAAAACATTCCAAATAATTGAGAATGACGACAAGTCAATATTTAAAAATAAAATCCCCCCAGAAATAACAAATAGATGGGGCAACAACTTTTGACAGCCTAAACTATTGCTAAATAAAAATTAGAAGGAGCATGGAAGTCATTGAGAAGAGTAATCTTGTTCTAATCTATTTTTCTATTAAAATATCTTTGAGAGATATATACATATAGTTCGTTAAAGATATTAAGAAATGTTTGCAACCGTCAGTATTTGTTCGGATATTATGCAATTCAAGGTCGTTGAGTGGCCTCAGAATTCCTTGACCAACGAAATTCTTGGCAGTTTCATTGAGAAGATTAAAAGGCCAGATCGCCGAGTACCTTTCTTTTTTGGCAGCATCAGTATTTTTATCTTTTGTTCACAGTCCGCTATTCATGTTTTTTTTATAAAGATTGCATTTACTGTTACCAAACTGATAATTACAGCCGCAATTAGCGTCAATTCGGCAATGTAAATGTGGATTTGCTTGCGAACATAATTTGACGAAGGAAAGTGAATCAAACAACGTACATGTATTCCTCTTATTTTTCTCTACCGTAAATAATTGGTACTAGAATATTTTCCATAATTGTGAGCGCACTTTAATGTGCAATATGATGCATTACGTCGATGCATCGGGGCTTCGGATGGTAATTTCAAAATTGCATCATTAGCGTCCTACATTTAATTCGGGAGTGAAAGCATGTTGACCGACTTATACGCAATGAAGAATTTCCAATGATGCTGGGGGTCTCGTAACAATTATGTAACGAAACGCTCGAATTATCGCATAAGTTATACATCTGGCTCGTCACAAAGACATTACACCTCGGAATATTATCCAATTAACATTATCAATGCTTCCTAAGCAGAAAAATGTACAAATGTCAATCGCTCAATGTTAATCGTAGATAGCTTCGGGTAATGATTTTCAGACATATTTATGTGTAATAATATTTATTAATTTTCAGACATATTTATGTGTGTAATAATTATTATTGACATAGTGAACAAAACATTATGACGCTTATTTAAATGCATTTTGATTATAACTGATATGATAAATTATCGGTTTTTATCGAGATGTAATTTGTCACAAAAAATATTGACGTCATTTACTAGTAATACGCATCATGGCATCTCATGTCAACACGAATTATCTAATTATTACATAAACTTCTGGGAAGTGATCTAAGATCAAAATCATGAAGTTCTCCAAAAGTTGTAGTTACGACACACATATACACACACATATATCCATTTATATGACATATGTATAAGTGCAAGTAAAATCAAAGATTAATCGCTGCCAAAAATATTAATTTTTGAATACAAAATTAATTTATTATTTCATGCAAATCTCTTTGTTTTAAGTAGCAATTAAAGATAATATATGTAAGTTTTTATCTACACTTCTCGTTTAAAGTCTTCTAAGGATTTACAAATTCTCAACAAATAACAAGGACTACCAGTTTGGTAGCAAAGAGTCTTGCTTAATCTTGAATCTAAGATCCTAAGCTATCGCTATGGAAAGTGTGTTTCGTAATATATTTTCCAGGTTATTTACGCACTATTCTACGAACTAAGCGTTTCTACTTTGTATTAATAATTTATTCAGCATGAATATAAAATTGTATTATATGTATATAACATACATGTATACATACCACATATACACACACACACATACAACATTTCAATTAAAATATTTTTTGATATCTAATTATATTATGGCAATTTCATAAGCACAAATTTTGCCACATATAGTGCACGATAAAGTAAATAATAAATTTATCATTTTATTTTAATAATTTTTGTATGTTCGAAATTTTTACAACAATATGTTTCTCTGGGAAGTGTTTCCAATAATTATAGAATATGAATTACTCAATGCACGCATATTCTCGATACTCGGCACTAATTTTCAAATGTAGGTCAATGCTTGCTCTATGAAAAGTAGTGGATAGTTATATGTATATAATGTCGACAACCTCCCAATAAAAAAAAAAATTGTTTGCGCAAACGCGCATTAAGTATGCATATATTTAATACTGTATGTTTTAATACTTGTACTATTAACTCTCATGTCAACACGAATTATCTAATTATTACATAAACTTCTGGGAAGTGATCTAAGATCAAAATCATGAAGTTCTCCAAAAGTTGTAGTTACGACACACATATACACACACATATATCCATTTATATGACATATGTATAAGTGCAAGTAAAATCAAAGATTAATCGCTGCCAAAAATATTAATTTTTGAATACAAAATTAATTTATTATTTCATGCAAATCTCTTTGTTTTAAGTAGCAATTAAAGATAATATATGTAAGTTTTTATCTACACTTCTCGTTTAAAGTCTTCTAAGGATTTACAAATTCTCAACAAATAACAAGGACTACCAGTTTGGTAGCAAAGAGTCTTGCTTAATCTTGAATCTAAGATCCTAAGCTATCGCTATGGAAAGTGTGTTTCGTAATATATTTTCCAGGTTATTTACGCACTATTCTACGAACTAAGCGTTTCTACTTTGTATTAATAATTTATTCAGCATGAATATAAAATTGTATTATATGTATATAACATACATGTATACATACCACATATACACACACACACATACAACATTTCAATTAAAATATTTTTTGATATCTAATTATATTATGGCAATTTCATAAGCACAAATTTTGCCACATATAGTGCACGATAAAGTAAATAATAAATTTATCATTTTATTTTAATAATTTTTGTATGTTCGAAATTTTTACAACAATATGTTTCTCTGGGAAGTGTTTCCAATAATTATAGAATATGAATTACTCAATGCACGCATATTCTCGATACTCGGCACTAATTTTCAAATGTAGGTCAATGCTTGCTCTATGAAAAGTAGTGGATAGTTATATGTATATAATGTCGACAACCTCCCAATAAAAAAAAAATTGTTTGCGCAAACGCGCATTAAGTATGCATATATTTAATACTGTATGTTTTAATACTTGTACTATTAACTTACTGTTATTATTTTTGCAGGTAGGATAGCAGCAATCTGCCTAGGTCTCCTTGCACTTATAATCGGCATAGTGCTCAGTAGCATACCGTGGGTTGATTACCTTATTTTAAGAGTAAGTATGAAACACTTTGAATATACATATTTTGCGTTCGATACATTTAATAAATATGTAATATAGTTATCGCGAGATCTTTAAAATATTGTATCTTGTATGCTCTTTTATTTTTATATATTATTAAAATAATATAAATAAAATTATCTATGAACATATAATAAGATGCCATTTATATACTGTCAATGTATTTTACAAATTAATATATATCTATAATTTTAGATAGAAATGAATGTATCAGTTAATAATAAATATAAATGTAATTTATAAAATGTAATTTATAGGGGAGCAAACCATAGAATCATGTATAATGGTAATTTGATCTCATTAATTGTAATTGACACGATTGAAAACATTTAGGTGATATGTTTAGGCGACAAAATTAAGATTGTCGCACAAGCAATACATCATCAATGAGTCATGTGTAATCATTTCTTTGACGGGTTCTTGCCTTTCGATTTCGTTTTACTTTCAAATCCCGTGAAGACTGAGATTATATGAGTGTATTTGGACAAAGTATGTCTCACGCAATGAATAATTAATATTTTTTATGGCCCATACTTGCCGTAGAGTAATTTGCATTCGCAGTAAATAACTTCGCGAGTCTCTTTTATCATCTAAGGTCAGCTTAACGTACGCGGAATAGACTGTCTGCAAATAATTTATGATTGTCAATCATGAATTGAATATATTATTATATGTGCAATCTTTATTAATAACGTTACTTGCACAACTTAAATTGCAAATCATCTGATACGATTACATATAAATTATTTTTGAGAAATATCAATTCATTAATTTTATTGTATTGTTATCAATCTTTATCACATATTAATTAAATATTTTGAAGCCAATGTTATTATTGTAATTATATTGTAATTATGTATTGTATTTATAATTGTTAGTAGAAAAGGAGAAATTGATTCTGCTACACAAACTCTACATGATTTCTTTATGATAATGCTATTTCGTGACTTGTAGCTCTTTAATTATTCGCAATTATATTAATTCTCATAAAAATAATTTACAGTTGCTTTAAAGTTGTTGCTCGCTACAATTACTACAAGTTTTTGCAACATAAGTAGAAATTTATTTCCGTCATTTTTTCTTTCCGCGACGTTTCCTTTTTATCTAAAAGAAAAACGAAAACATTTTTTCACAAAAAGAGTATAAAAGAGAATCTTGAAACTTTTCAATGTTTAAGAATCCACTTTCATCTATTTAGAATGAGCTCCTATTAACTCGTTTTACTATACTTCTTTCATTTTAATTTCCTCGGAAATTATCTGAATCATTAATGCGCAAGATAGACACTCAAAGTATGTGTAGCAATCTAATCATGTAATCTAATAATGCTTCCCGAAAGTATATGTGACCTCTTTCCTTACAATGAATTCAACACAATAAATAACATTGCGCTATCAATTATCTAATTTAAAAAACTAATTATGAAAAGCAATTTTATTATTTTATTTTTTTCAAGATGATTAACGAATCGTTTCATAAAAACCTTACGATAAATTACCCGAAATGAAATACGAACGTGCACGTATACAGATCGCAGTTTTAACTTAAGAGAAACCGCCGGTACAACACGCTGGTAATAATATCGACAATTTATCGTGTTTTTCCAGCAACTGCGACTATGGAACGGCTCGCTCTCCTTTCAATATTGGCAAAAGCCAGGCGTAGCTCGATTAACCAAAGTCTACATATTTAATGTAACCAACACGGAGAACTTCCTGCAGTTTAACGAGAAGCCAAAGCTCCAGGAAATCGGCCCATTCGTTTATCGGTAAATATACGCTTACTCGTATTGCAAATTTGCATGATCATAAAATTAGCACTAAAATATATTTTTCTACGAACAATTATTTTAGGTATCTTCGTGTTTACTTAGTTACTGTAGTTTCTTAATACTTTCCCAAAGCGCTTGTTAGTATGCAAACCGGCCGAACGATGCTTCATTCGGGTTGCGTATCTGTCTGGGCTAAGCTTTGTTAGACAGCACGACGATCACTTCGCAATCGATATAATAAATGTGCATCTTTTTGCAGAGAGGATATGGAAAAGGTTAACATCGTATTTCACAATAACGGAACCGTCAGTTATCAGCATAAGAAAATTCTGAACTTTGTACCTGAAATGTCTAAAGACGGAAATATCAAATTGATGGTGCCGAATATACCTTTGCTAGTGAGTTTATAGCACATACGAACTAATTTTATACTAATATTGTACAAACTAATATATGTATATATTATTAAAATGTATAAAGAAAATTTATGTGATTCATCTTCTTTTTTTATTCTCGATAAGAAATCAAAGATATATGTAAACGAGTATTTTTCTTTTCTCTGCAGACACTTTCGACGCAAAGCAAGAGCCTTCCACATATCATCACAATGGGATTATCAATTTTCTTGAGCGGGATGCATATGAAACCCTTCGTTCCTGTGACGGCGCAGGAACTCGTCTTTGGGTATGACGATCCACTAGTTAGTCTCGGATATCGATTTCTTCCCAAAACAAGACGGCCCATGAGCAGAATGGGCCTTCTTATCGGAGTAAGTGCCAGGCAATAATTATTACATTATCATAATTTAGTTTCCGCGCTATATATTTTTATAAAAAATAATTATTTTATATTTTTTACTCGTGCAAGCTAATATATATTCTTTATAATCAAACTCCAGAGAAACGGCACATTGAGCGAAATATCCACAATATTTACCGGACATACAGATATGAAAGAGTTTGGTTTGATAAATCGATTGAACGGGCTTGATCATTTGCCGTATTGGCCGACGGCACCTTGTAATTCCATTACAGCTTCGGAAGGTAAGTTTCTTTGCGCATCAAAAAAATATACACACAGCTACATACAACTTATTAAATTCGCTTTGATGATACGAGTTTTCGTCTCAATGAAATGTTGAGTTGACATATTTTGTCACAACTAAATTTTAAATAATCTTTGAACAGGATCCTTCTTTCCGCCGCGGGATCAGACCGGTGCTGATATCATTCACGTGTGGGACAAGGATCTCTGCAGAACATTGCCGTTGCAATATCGCGGACCGGTAGAAAAAACTGGTATCAAGGCGGATTTATATACCCCGCCAGATGTAGTTTTCGGTCAACCGAACGAGACTACGGAGAATGAGTGCTTTTGCTCCGACGGCATCAACAATTGTCCCCTGCAAGGCTTGCAAGACATTAGCCCGTGCCAGTACAGTGAGTGTTTCAGTGAAAAGTATTTCGAAAAGTTAACGAAGCTCTTGGGTGCGCGATAAAACAAAGGCGATAAAAGATGAAATTTATGCAACTTGCATTTTCTTACTTCAGGTGCGCCAGTTTACCTCTCGTTTCCACACTTTTACAAAGCCGATCCTAAATTGTTAGATGCCATTGACGGACTCAACCCGATGGAAAAGCTACACGAAACATACTTCAAAATTCAACCGGTAAGTAAAACATGAAGAAAATTCTTAAAAATTTGTTCATATCGACAACAAATTCGTATCAATTTACATATCAAGCTTAGACTAAACGTGAGAATAAATAGTAGCATATATTAAAATAGAACGCCTCATATATCTTTGATATTCGAATCACTTGAAAAATCATGATTTTTAGGATCTGAGATATAATTTGGATTTGAAATACTCTTATTTTTGCTTTTAGAAACTCGGTGTGCCGGTCGAAGTTAAAGTTCGCGTCCAGTTGAATCTAAAAGTAGAGCAACAACATAATATTGCGGTGGTCTCGAATTTCTCTGACATAGTTTTCCCTATCATGTGGCTCGAGGAGGGCATAGAAGAGCTTACGCCGCCCATCAGACGATGGATCTATCTTGCGACCACGTTCGCCGACATCGCTGTACCCTGCATCACATACGGTATGATTCTAGTCGGATTGACGATAATCATTACAGTGTTCGTGAAGATTTACAAGAGTCCAGTGTTGGCGCACGAGGCAATCGAGCTCGGCAAGAGGACTATCAGGAGGGGCTCGTCCTTTCTGATAACCGGCCAGCATCGTTTGTTGGCCGGTCGAGACTCTTATATCTTATTGAACAACGATGACTTCGACGAGAACCAGGGCGTGATAGAGGTCTGATGGACATGCTGTTCTGTGCATGAATTTTAATGTTTGCTGATGCTGTATAAATAAGTGTACGCATTAATTATAGTGATCGTCACGTAAGCGATAATTAATGACGCTTAGTCCCGATTCTTCGTAAATTAATTTAATTGTGACATTCATAAAAGATTTATTAAATAGTGATGGTATATGCTGAAAGTAATTAGAGAATCGCGATTTTAGATAGCAGAATTTAAGAATCTCACAGGAATTAAGATAACTAGAATCTAAGGCGTTTAAAAATTTAACTCATCTATGTCTCAAGGTATGATTTAGGATCCAAAAAATTTAAATAATCTACGATTCAATTAACTTGGATTTTGATTAACATATGATTTAAGGTGTTTATAAAGTTCGAAGAATATAGGAATTATAAAGTCTTACATGACATAAGGAGATCTTCATCGAGACTTTAATTGTCAATAAAATGTATATGCTAAGAGCTCTTATACGACTCTTTCATAAAACTTGCCGAAAGGCTACGAGTCTTTTAATTAATCTAGGATTGTATTTGATTTTTTTTATTATTTCACCAAATATAACCGTAAACTGCACACACAGTTAGTGTGTATAACTAGATTGTAATTAAGATTTAAGAAATCTCGGCATTAATTCTTAGGCTTAGGATTCTCGAAGCCACATATCATCTAAATTGGATTTAACAATCCAAGTATTAAAATTTTTAAAGATTTTTTTCCAAGGGTTGATTGTGCAAGAATTATGGTGCATGTATATATATTTCATCAATTAAATGATAACCGATTTATTTCTTGTCAAAAAAAGAATCGAGCTAATAATTAAATCTAGGCGTCATTAATTAATAATAATATCGTTGCTAAAAAAATGTTGGTTAAGTACCTGCGATACGGTATGTGACGTAATGTAAAATGCATCTTCTTTGACTGCGTACACCAAAGTCTCACTGTTGATGGATAACTAATTAACTATAACTATATGCGGAGCCAAATTGGTATTTGTATATTCATTTCACGTGAAGAAAGGCTTCCTTTTATTTTACGCGAATTTTTATTCGGACGAAATCCGCGGAACAGTTTTTATTTGTTTAAATGGAATCGAAATTCGCCAAAGAATCCTTCACGATCTTTCACAATGCGTGAAAGTAAACCGATACGACCATTATAATATTCGTATAGCTATAACAAAATGTAATATGTATTAGCGTTTTCCTTATTAGTTATGGAAGAAAACTTTTGGGATCCAAGGGACGTTTGTGTAATTAATCAGGGATTACCTGATAACCTTCGCGAGAGATCCCTAGATTATATTGAATATATTATTATGTCTGTGATTCCATTCTTATTTATATGTAATATGCAATTTGCGTTTGAATGGAGAGCAACGAGGAGAAGCTTCATTGGCAATTACGCGAATGGACGAAACTTTTACTTGTGCCGATCGTGGCAAGATCGCGCGTGACGATGCTTCTTCTCAACGTGTCCCACTCGTACTCGGCCATAATCTAGTGCAATATTAGTGATCGTATGTGTTAAGTAAACCATTGCCAGCAATCGTGCGGCGAAATAATGTCGAACTATAATAGAAGTAAGGTCAGTTGCACCGATCAATTTTAGCGCTACATATTATTACGCAAATCTAAATATCAGGTTAACGATTTGGAACCCGGCTCCAGTTCTATAGAAGAACATTGGAAAGACACCAATTTAGTTTAATCATGATTACTGTTAATCGATATCGGTGCGTTATATGAGTTAAATACGGCTTGACGGTTAATCAAATGAATGATACATTGAAAATGTAATATAATTATGTGTATCGGTTTTAAGTATTTTTAATATATCCCAAGAATGTGTGAAAAAACATTAGAGGGTAAGCTTGTTCTAGCACGAACGGAATTTTCTAACCGAAATTTAATAAAATAACTTTATCCAAATATCACTGTACATTTTTCACATTCAATTGTCACTCACCTACTCTTCATCCTCTATAACTATTAGATTTATCCTTTCTTCTGAAATTTATATTAAAAACGGAATCAATTTCTATATGTAACTTATATTTAGAGTGCTTAAATACAGTCAGTGAATTATTGCTCTTATTTAAACTTTTCGTCGCCGTAACGAGAAATAGAAATTGATGCAATATATAATGCAGGAGAAATCTAAACTAATTCTATTGTATAAATATGGTTGAATGTTAAATCGAGTTGTTGATTATTGAAGAAGATATTTCCGGTTCCACACGTATTGGTCCCAGCGACGAAAATTTATCATAAGTATTTTATAAAAAATATAATGGATTATGTTTCTTTCTTCGAATTCTTCTCGATCACAGAACAGTGCATGTTTTTGACTGAAAAGTAAAAAAAAATTTATATTTGATATAATTTTTATAATTGATTTTTTTATATAAAATTAAGATTATATGGGAAAAGAGGTTTATCTCCTCTATAAAATATATACCTAATACATTTATCAGCGTACCTTAGCTTTTGGATTCGCTGCGCTGCTCGTTTTATTTCCATTCTCTATCTCTTGTCTCTTTCCTTTAAACAACTTTGCCACCTTAGCTAGAAGGCAATAATCGATTGTATAATATATTCGCGAGTTTAAATATTCTATTTAAATTAATATCTGATTTTTCTCTTGAATATTAGAAATACTATTTCGCAGAATAAATTCTAATCGATACTTTTGATTGACCTACTCTTATTTTTTGCGAGAAGTAAGGAGGAGACTAAAAAACGCTTGTTTCACCAACCTGTTCGCGGTGCCGGAGATTGTACCACATCAGCATCGTCTTGTGCGCCATCCGTCTGCACTTTCTCTGATTCTTCACCATGTACTTCCTCCTTGACCTTTTTTATCGTATTTTCAATAGTCCCCACAATCTTCTCAGTAATAGTTTCTGAAATTGCCGATTTCGATTTTCCAAGCGACTTTGGGCTTGAATCTGCGGGTTCGTCATTCGTCTTCATCTCTTCCTCGCCTTTTTCCTTTTCGTGCTTATCCTTTTTGTGTTCGTCCTTTTCGTGCTCATCCTTTTCGTGCTCATCCTTTTCGTGCTCATTCTTTTCGCGTTCATCCTTTCTGTGTTCATCTTTTTCGCGTTCATCCTTTTCGCGTTCATCCTTTTCATGCTCATCCTTTTTGTGCTCGTCCTTTTCGTGCTTATCTTTTTCGGGTTCATCCTTCTTGCACTCATCCTTTTCGTGCTCATTCTTCTCGTGCTCATTCTTTTTGCTCTCTTGTGAGGGATCGTTCTCGTTACTCGAATTTTCGATACTTCCGGATTTTAGTCTCGGTGGTTTCGGCGGTGGTGTGGGATTCGTTAACGTTTCTTGTTTCTTTTCTTCGTGTGTCCTCGAAGCTGCTGCTTCTGTGCATGACTCCTCGGCATCTTTCGCCGCTGTCGCTGTCATTTCCACGTTTTTATTATTTTTCTGTCTTTCATTATTTTCCTGTACATTATCTTTACTTTCATTATCTGTTTTGTCTTCAGTATTTTCGCCATTCTGCGCGTTTTCTTCGTTCTTTGACTCATCTTCCTTGTCAGTCGGTTGTGATTCTTCGACTTTGGCATTTGTATTTGGAGTATGAACCTTTTTTTTTTGATTTTCCGATGGACTAGTTTTTGAAGGACTTTTTGATTTCTTAGGACTTACGATTTTTTCGTTGCTTGTCAAAGACGAAATTTTTTCCTTATTGACAATATCCGAATTTTCCTTTGACGAATCTTTTGAAGACTTCGTTTCAGTATTATTATGTTTTGGTGTTTCATTGATTTTGTTGACATGATGTGAATCATCTTTCTCATGTGTCGATTTTTCCGTAGCTCCGTCCGCTCGATGTTCATTATGTACATTTACAGGAAGCTTTAAAGGAGGTAGAGAACTTTTGTTCTGCGTGGCTGACTCCTGAAATTAACGAACAGCTCATAAACAATTTATATTAACTTAACTTAAAAATTAATTAATAATAAATTTAATTTAAAAGATTAATAGTTTTGTTAGAAATTTATATGGGATATAGTTGCATTTACAGTGGAATCCAATTGCGATTGAGAATCCATCTCATGTCTTCGACCAACCAATATCGTATGACATCCTCCGCATGCGACCTATAAAGTAAGAAAACAATTAGAATTGAATAAAAACACGATAAATATTCATTTAAGCAAAACAAGCAAAGTTACATTCGTGATGAAGAGTTCTTGATATTTGGCAGCAAATGTTACTTCGTGAACATTATTCTCATTTTCCTCCAGTCCTAATTTACCATGTCGCCCGTCACCACAAGTGAAGAGTTTGCCGAGTTCTATTAGTAATAATTAATACGATTGTTAATAACATTATTTAAAGATTTAGGGGGATGCAATAGTAGAATTTTAATTACCAGTAAGTATAGCGCTGTGACTTTCACCGCAAGCAATCTTGACGATTTTTTCATTTCGAAGAGACCCGCGTGCAAGATGCTTTGGCATATGTATTTCGTTAACGTTTGTGCCCATTCCAAGCTGCCCACTAGCATTACTGCCGGAGCAGTAAATGTTGCCATTTTCTAACAATTTAAACAATTACTCAGCAATTTGCAGATCCTTAACTATTGTCGTATTTTAGAGAGTTAAAATAAAATATAGATAGGTGATAAGAATGTGTTAATTCTTCTATTCGAAAATTTACAAATATGTGTCAAAGTATTGGAAATATATCGGTGTCAAAATCTATTGATCTCAACCTGCTAACACGAGTGTGTGATGACCGCCGCAGACGACATGAACTGCCGGCGCCGGTAACTGCATCTGCTTCGGTGCAACTTGCGTAGAGAAGTTGACATCGATCCCAAGTTTACCGCTTTCCGATTCACCGCAAACATAAACGAGACCGCTTTCTGGAAATAAACTGTGTGATGACTGAATTGCACACACGCTAATATATTTTACAACTTCTCGTGTTCGTGCGAATCGTTCTAAGCGCGCTGCAGCGGAAGCGATTTTATCTCGCGAAAAGTATGTTTCAGAATCCTTGAACAAATTCTTGGAACGGGATTTTAGGGTTATTGGATCAACATGTCTTAATAGATTTAAGTTTTTTTCTTTTTTTTGATACTAAAAGCGTGAAAATATAAAATATATATATATGTTATTTCGTGGAAAATATAAACATGTTCTTGTCTATTTTTCACTTCAAGGCTATTATATGACTTATTACTTTACGTAGGAATAAAATCATTGATTACCGGTCAAAAAAGCTGAATGATAATATCCCGCGCTGATTTCTTTCACCGATTCAGGAATAGGAACCTTTGTAGGCTTGTTAACAAGGCCCGAAACCCCCGGTAACCCTAACTGTCCTTCCAGATTACTTCCCCAAGCGACAACTCCTCCGTCGCTGGTCAGAACAATCGAATGATGCGATCCTGCTGCAATTTGGACGATCCTGGGTCCAGCGAGTCCGCAATCGTAGATCAAGATTGGAGAACTAGAGCTATCACCTATCGCAGAATTTTCCCGACCCAGTTGACCTTCTTGATTACTGCCGCACGCAAAGATTTTTTGGGCTCCTGAAGAAAAAAAAACATTTCAAGATATAAAGCGTATAAATGTTCCATGTGATTTAATTATGAATTAAAATTGTATTTTTCTGTTTTTAGCAAACTGATAAAAAATAATTTAGCTTTTAAATTAACGAGAAATTAATTAAGTTGATAAAATCTACTGTGAATACATTTTCACAAATTATTTGCCCGAAGCGGTTTTAATCTGTTGACAAATTAACATCTCGCACTCCTATCTGGAAAGTTAGCAAAGTGACGTGCCATTTAGGAGTCCTTATCATATTGATTCCTTCAAACGAGAATAAGTTTGAAGTTGAATGACTTGGCAAATATTCGTCGAAGTTCGTGAACACGCAAAGCCAAATATAGAAACGGCATGCTCACTTAATACCTCGTGTCTATTAATGACAACTGTATACATATTTACATATAAAAGAAATATTTCAAATATTGCGCATTACATTTATATTATTTCGTCAAGCTAATTTTTCATTTCTCACAATTTACAAAACAAATTATTAAAACAAATGACATAGTCAATTTAGGTATATGTAATCGAGAGAAAGCACGCTTGAGATATTTGTATATGCATTATTCGTCGTTGCTCACCTGTACATATTAGAGTGTGCGCTTTCCGCATGCGACGTGTGTGACTTTTTCTGGTTTCAAGACTATAACAGATGGGATTTTCATTAAAATCATGAGCAGCACTTAATTAAACGAACGATTTCGCAAGATATTATTAGCAAATTTTCAGAAACTATATTTAATGATTTGTCGACGCAAAAATAATATGTGTATAGCGACATTTAAGTGCATAAAATGTAATAGTTTTATTTATATTTGCTACATTACGATAAAATAATTACAAACTTTTTACACACGAAGGCTTGCTGATGTGATTCTTGTGACCCAGACCCAGTTGGCCCCAATCGTTACTGCCAAAGACGAAAAGTCTGCCGCTCTCTGGAATAAAAAGCAAGCAAAGGCGTTCCAAGCAAGCATGAAAGATACGTTCGGTAAATTATAATTCCGCAGAAACTATTCCTTAAAAATTGATATCTTTACTTATATAATATGGAGAATATTCAAGGCATCTAAAAGCATTTTGAAATATAATTTACTAGCAATAAACATGGTTACGTAAGTTTAATTACTATACTAAAAATGACGATAAAGATAGCTATTAATTTTATGCAAAAGTAAAATACAGTCTGAGATCTTCAGAAAAAATGTCGAAAAATTTGTAGAAATTCCATAAACATATTTACAAAATCCTAACATTTTAATGATATTTAAATTAATAATTAAAAAACAAGTAAAACAAAATTTGCAAATGGAAGAAATGGATGAGATATTAATGTTAGCGAGCAGCTGCGATGATAGTAATAATATAGTAATCATGATCTATAATTGCTTTTTTTATTTTACTAGTGTAACATTTTTGGTATAAAAAGTAATAACGCAATAAATTTTTTCGAGACGCGTTGAGCTAATAACGCCAACAATGTCGGCTAGACTGAGCATTGCGTGTTCAATATCGATTTACTGGACAGTGGATATTCCTATGTTAGCATAGCTCTGACTATATATATTCCTTACGTTGCATGCTACAGAAGCTGTAAATCATATGAACCCGAATTATATATCTTCATATTATAGTCTGTAAATTTTATAGCATAGCAATCAAAATTCAAGACTTTGAAACGTGCCTTATCGATGAAAATTATACTGTATAATGTAAATATCCGAGCAAGAACAAAACAATATTTTACAAATAAGTTCATAGAAGATAAAAAGAAAGATAGCTCTTTCTGACAGAAATAATTTTGTTGATTAAAGTTATTTTTTTGTAAACATTGCTCATCATGAATATGCGATTTACTGCCAACTTTACAATTCACGACATTGATTAATGATATGCGTCAATTCTTTTTTTTATATCTCGACAATTTAAGCTAGATGCTAGATCTTATCTTAAAATTAGTTCAAATTAATCTAAGCCAATAATCTCGCTGTTATTTCAATATTTCAAGCTGAATCTGAATTTAATTTTATGGGATAAAAATATACTATAATACCCATAATTCTTGATGATTTAATTATGTCCAATCTGAACCAAATTTAGATCTAATCTGGACTCGTGCATTGATGAGTACTTTCTTAAATTGAATCAGTGAAAATATCACTGATTAAAACAATGACATGATTTCACCGAATTATATTGTTTTTCAGTGAAAACACTCACACTTTGCTCCTTCCTTTTATGTTTCACTGATTAAGGCGGTAAGATTTCGTATAACTAATATGCATATTATACCTTTTTACTCTTAAGATATGATGATAAGCTCACAAAAAATGAACAAGGCTCTTGATCAAACGCAGATATTTCTTTAACAAAATATGTTGCTATGAAAATTTACTTCATAATATTATAATATAAGACGCGTTTTAAAATTGATTAAAACAGCCACTACCACTAACTGATTTTTTTCAGTACGATTTCACTGTTCGCAATGCTATACTTATATCTAAAAGCACTGTTTATCAGTGATAATACACTGATTCTATTTAAAAGAATACCTTCAATAGTTCAGGCTTGTGGATCTAGCCTGATTCCATCCTGGATTTAAAGGAACAATAACTACTCTTTTAACCAGATTCTAAATTTTTCTATAAAAAAAGCCATGCGTAGAACTTACGACAAATAACTGCAGAATGCTCATCCCCGCATTCAATGGCGACGACTGGATCCTTACGTATGAAGAAATGTGACGCAACATTGTCCGCAAATCTGCTACGGCCGATCGTGAAGACTGCCCCAGTCTCTACAATGTACAAAGATCGATACAATCGTTAAATATTGAAGACAAGATGAATCGAGGTTTTCTATCTTCAAAACGAATTTCTTCGATTGACAGATCTTGCATTCAAAGATCTGCGCACTTTGAGAAACAACGAAATTGTACGAATTCCTTTTTATCTAGAATCTCTCTTTTACTCAAAAGTTCAAACTTGAAATTATGCAGTATTTTCGTGGATTATACCCTGCATGTAGCAGAGAATCCGTAAAGACGTTATCATCTGCAGCATGCAAGATTGTAATCGTTGGATGTTATTCTAATACAAAGTTATAAATATACATATTACACAAGGATACATCATCTATATTGCACATAGAACCACTTGTAGCGATCTTTAATCTCTGACTCAAGCAAAAGTATACATAATGACTTTAGACGCAACATGTATAGTAATAGGAAGTATAATTATATAGATAACGGCTTTCTCTCTAAAATATTCCACGCATGTAGCTGTTCATATTTTACCATTATTTTTAGAAAAAAATGGATTGTTATAGAAGATAAACATTGTTGTTTAATTATGCTAATTATAGTAACGAAAGTAAACAGAAATAATTTTTTAAAGAAATTGAACTTAATTATCTTAATCATCTCTCATGGATTTTTCTATTTCTGAGCACCGTTGGTGGTGCATTATGGATATAGCTTGAGTGCAAATTTTATCGTTGCATAACTTTAGCATAAATTAAGTTTAAAGCCAGCGCGAAGAAAAAGAACCGGAAAGTCGTTAAGACACCGAATGACGTTTCAACACGAGATTAACAGCGGCATTTCGGTCTCCCTTCGCGCAAAGGTCAATAACGCAAAACTAGCGATAAATCCTTCGAGATTTACGCTTGCGTCTATCTTATCAAAAGTTCAAATAGCGGCCTTATGCATAATTCATTATGCATCTGTCCTTCGTCGGAAAGCAACGCAAGCTATCCCAATGTGAATTATCTCATTAAAAACTCTTCGTGCGATATATTACATATATGCAAAAAAAATTATAATACTCATTGTCAGAACTACAGATCTCTAGAGCTTTTAAAACTTTTCTTTTCAGATTTTTAATATTTTTTTTTGGATTGTTAAATCCTCGAGTGTTTTCTCAACTTCTCAAATTATTAATTCCCAAATTTCACGATTCTCAAATTGGAGGATTTTTAGTTTCTAAATATCCTTATCTTTTTAAATTTTAACAGATTTTTTTTTTAGATTTATAATTATCTTATATTCTAGATATTTTTTAATTTACAGATCTCTTGAATTATTATTTTTAGTATCTCATAACTTTGGAATTTGTATAAGACAAATCATAAAATACTGAGAAAATGAAACCAAATATATTCGGCTTTGTAGAAGATTAATAGTATCCAAAGTTCGCATATTTTCTAGGGTTGTTGACCCGAAGGTCGGTTAATAGCCACCAAATTGCTCCGCAAAATATATGTACTTACATAATCTGATAGTCGATAGCGATTCTTCGTGCGCACGTGAATAATAATCCAATCATATGTAAAACATTTAAAATGCAAGCGAATCATTTTTGATAAATATTAATATTAAAATACTATCAAAAATGGTGATATGACGAAAGCACCGTAGAAAGACCGTGTTGCGTGCGCAAAAAATATACATCACATAATTGCAAGTATGTGAAAGAGATACAGAATTAATACATTTTACAAAAAAATAAAGATAAATTAATTTATAAGCAATACACACACACACACACACACACACATAAATATGCTTATAACAAATATCGTTGAACAGAAAGGAAATAATATGTGTTTCTCATTTTATATGTATAAAAATTGACGTTCTTTAATTGGTCCCTGTTGTATTACGTCAACTGATGTTTACGGTGTGCACTATTGATATAAACATATAAGTTTATTAAACAAATGAAACGGTGCTCCGAGAAGCTTTTTGTCCCAACTTGCAATAACAACATTTAAGTTAATGATACGAATGCGCATACATGACTCGCATGTGACCACGGTGGCATTAGCCGATTAATGGTCGGATTGTGCTGGTAGCAGCATGCTCCTAAACAATTCACTACTATCCGCTATTCAGTACATTCATAACGTCATGCAGATTAAAGCGCATGTAATCTATCTTACAAATTTATTTTATGAATAAATTACATGCTGTTGATTATTCGGCTAAATAATGTGAGAATATATTTCCGTTTTACAAAGCGTGTATATTATAAGAACGTGCATAATGTAATAAAATATTCGAGCATATTTCTTCAACTTTTGCGAGCCTCTCGCGGCTTAATTGCAATAAACCCATTTGTCATCGAGTGACTGTAAATGACTGTAAATTGTACTTTATGCGCCGTGTGTACGTGCCCCTGATCGTTTGATAACAGCGACAGATATCGATTCTCGTTACTTCACGCGGACAACCGGCACGGCACGAAGCAGGGGTACGTCATGCGGGGGTTTTAATAATGTCGGGGGGAGATGTGCCCGCGCGTCGGTTTCAAGGATCGATCGCTGCCGGCGTTGTACTGGCGATCTAGGATAATTCGCGTTGATCAATTTTATTGCGGTGCGTGACGAATTTATGCGTGCAATATCATCTTTAGGTGCGTGCGTTACACAATCTCTTGTGTTTTCCTTTCGTTTTACCGGGTATGGTCTCTATGTCTGGCAGGCCCATGCTTGTATACCTTGCGCCGCGCAACTTGTAGCCGACTGACCGCCAGGTAAGCGGGCATGCTCGCCGGTGCTGGCGCTTTCGAAGGCGACCACCATGTATCCTAGCAACTGGAAATCAATTTCTAATGGCACAACCGCGTCGCTGTTTTCCTTACAATAAAGAATGGGAGCGATCGGCACGGTTCTCCAGCG
Organism: Formica exsecta; assembly: GCF_003651465.1. NCBI lineage: Eukaryota > Metazoa > Arthropoda > Insecta > Hymenoptera > Formicidae > Formica > Formica exsecta. The sequence goes on from NW_021851936.1 coordinate 997,216, forward strand.
TAATCGAAAATGATCGACTTTGCCCACTCTCTCGTTCTCTTTACATTTTTATCACGATAAAAATAGAAAAATCTAATTCTTATATATAAAATATATCTAAGTAATTATACAATTTTAATACATTATTTTATTGTGAAATAGATTAAATAATACAAAAATATTTTATTATAAATATTTTAAGTGTTTTTAAATAAAGCCTGAAATATTATACATATATGCGTTATATTATACGATAATTCAAAATGGATCACTATCGAGGAAATAAAAAATGAACTAGCCATTTGTATTTTGTAAATAATATAAATAGTAAATAATTTATATATAATATAAATAATTCATCAACATATATAAATTATTCATCATTGCATATCGTTGCTTCGTTTGTCGTCCGACGTCTTTCCAAAATTGATCTTTTAGTATTTTCGAGTGAAGCAAGGTTCTGAGAGTGATTAAATCCAATTTTCTATGAACATATGTTCGACCGAAAATGAGTTTTGAATTTGATTAATATAAGTAAGTAGATTCCTAATAATCCAAGACGGTGTTTATGACATCATTAATCGCTCTCAGAGCGATCAAATTTGCTTCACTCGGAAATGCTATTTCTCTCTCTTATTCACTTTTTGCTGTTTTCTCGTGGTACTCATATTCACTCAAAAACAATTAATTATGATTAATCGAATGCATGATAATCGCGAAACTTTGCACAGCATTCCCGATCATGGATCGCACGAGATACGCATTTTATGATATTGTAAAAGAACAACGTAAGAAGTACGATTTATGTGCTCGACATTTACTCAAGATCAAAGTCATGCGTCACAGCTATCTTCTTTATCGTTAAATTATGTATGGTATGCACAATAACACGAATCATAAGATCGAAAGATTAATATATAACAACATATCAGCTCTAAAATTTAGCGAACTATTATAGAAAACGCTATAGAATGTCACTTTCTCTCTTTCTCATATTCGCCCCAATCACTCTTTATTCGCGCATTGCATTATACACATTCGAAATGTAAGTGTAAATAAAAAAACGATCGCTTTTTCATTGGAGGCAAACATATGTGGATGTGTGTGCATCTAGTATTAATGCATAATTCTTGTATGACGATTGCAGTATAATCGCTTTCAATTATATTTTGCTTGTTGACTCAGTTACACTTCGTAATCGTATCATAATAATAATAGTACTCTTTATAATGTTTACACTTTTCTGCTATTACATATCGTAGATACATATTTTTTTTCACGCGTTTATTGCAAACCAAATGCCGTTTCTCTACATGATTCTCTCAGAAGTAATAAAATTTGTATACATACATGAGTATCAGACAACATTTTTCAACATGACTCTAATATAATCTTAAACATATAGAAATAAATTATAATAATATCTCTATGAGTATATCTCTATGAGCTAATGCATAGTGTAAATACTATGTTATGTTTATATATGCATTTGTATATATGTATGTATGTATATATCAATGTGTCATGTATATATATATATATATATACAATTTTAAAGTACAGTATTCTCTTAATGGTTATTCATGATTTTACGAAGTATAATTAAAATGCTTATTCATCCTTTATAATGCGTCTTAATGAAACATCTAGGCAGGTTGTAATCAAAAATTTCGGTTATGTAACAACTGTGTGTGCATTGATGTTTAAAAAAAATTTTACTTATATATGATAGCATAGCGTAATAAAATGCACATGGAAAGTGCTGTAGGGTTTCAATGAAACTTCTACATGCGTCAAGTTTCTCCTAAGTATTCTTATATACTAATAAATTCATCATAACATCTGCTGGTGCTTTACAACAGATTACCTGCAAAATAAACATAAATTGATTAATTTAAAACATTTTTTCTAATTTACAATATTAAAATATTTTTACATTCTTGTACTTACTTATTGTTGTTACTGACTTGTGAAGGCACAAAGTAAATGACTAGAATCAATGCTAGAAGAGTTGCGGGAGTTTGGATAGCCAAGTTTCCGTCTGCAAATATAAAATAAATATATAAAATTATATAACATATAAAATTATTGAAAATATCGAATTTTGCTCCTTAGAGAAATTTTTCATATCTACATGAAAAGGGAAAGTATTGGAGATATTAATTACACGAGTTATTTTAATCAATATTGTATAATATTTTATTTTATCCAGCTATTGTTTTATTATTGGAAATGTATGAATCTTTTATGTATGTAGTTGTTTCAAGAGTAAAAAAAAATAAACATTTTATTGTATATGAAATTAATGTTTTATTACCGACAATGAAAATATTTACTTACCTACAGTATAGCGAGCAGTGAGTTTTTTTCAAAACTTCCATTTCCAAAGCCATCCTCAGTCGTCTCTAACAGTACCTCCTCCGTGCTTTCAGACACGAATCCAAGGAAATTTCTGGCATATTCCATAATCTTATCTGTATATGTCATATGCACTCTGGCAGATAATACGTAGCGCACCTGCTGTACTCAGCTGTAGTCTTTAGTCCGACACATATCGCGCGTCGGTCACGTAGCCTGGTTTTCTATCAATTGCACAATTAGAATGTAATTATTGTCATTGTGATTGTTATAAATTCACGAATTATGCAATAATTAGCGCAACGATTCCTGCGAAATTTGCTGATGGCATAAATACTGGTAAGTATTGTAGAAATTCTTCTAGTATTCTAGTGTCGGTTTTCGTCATGTTTCTAACCTTATTTTACCAAATTACTATACAAACTGTTTCGTACTTTAAATCATATTTTCGCACTTAATTTAGAAACTGTAAGACTAAAAGTTAATAAACTATATATCAAACTATGAGCGAAAGTAAAAGGTATTATATTATTCGCATATTTTGTAAAAATATTCGTATAACATTCTGCATTTATATTTTTTTTGTTTGTATTGTATCTCTTTGTTGTGACAGGTCAATAATAGCTAACAATAAGTAAGGCTGTTTAAGTTAATATTAGTCCTTAGGCACAGGTGTCTGCGCTACATAAATGACATTATTTAGATTTTTACAAAATAAGTCAAAATTTACTTTTTATTTATAATAATTTCTATCTTTCTGTATTGCAGATTTGTTGTTTGGAAGCTGACTTAATGAACTAGTGAAGATGGCTGATATACAATCAGTCACAGAAAACACGGAGGAGAAGTCGGAGAAACAAGATGATCCTATGAAGAACTATGAGTTTGACGGGCAAACTTATATCTATACCGATAAAGCAACAAACATTACCTATAGATTTGATCAGGAAAATAATAAATGGGTGGTAAAGGAAGATGACAAAGTCAACTCCGATAACAAGGAAAGTTCCGATAAAAAGGAAAAGGAAGAAAATTCTGGTCCTGAAGTTAATGCAGCTGGTACTTTTGGCTTTGAGAATGATACGCATACTTATACAGATCCAAATGACGGCAGTGTATACTTCTGGGACAAAGAGAAAAACGCTTGGTTTCCAAAAGTTGATCAGGATTTCATGGCCAGGTATCAAATGAGTTATGGTTTTACGGATACTAGTACGCCGCAGCCAAACCCACCAGAGCCAAACGAGCCTACGTCTCCTCAGAAGGCCAAAGAAGAAAAGGAACAAAGGAAAGCGGAAGCGAAGCGGAAAGCTCAAGAACCGCCGACTTGGTTCGAGGTCGACGAGGCGCATAACACCGCTATTTATGTATCTGGCCTACCTCTGGACATTACCATGGACGAGCTCACAGAACTCTTCACCAAATGCGGCCTCATAGCTAGGGACGAAAGAGGGAAGGACAAAATTAAGCTGTATAAAGACGGCAATGGTGAACCAAAGGGAGATGCTCTCTGTACTTATATCAAGGTAGGAATATATTTTTTTATTTATTTATTATTTATTTATTATTTATTTTTACGAGTTATATGTATGTTATTTAATATGATCCATCCTCGATTTTTTTCTTAATATTACTAACAATATCGCACTACAAGAATTCGTCAATATCAATATTTTATTGTACATCATTAAATACATAGGGGCTATATATATCGATGATCCTATGTTGATATATTTACAAACGAAGCGGTGAAAAAATAACAAACACGTGGATTGAAATATGAAGATGCGAGCATTATTTTGCTTCTTGATTCACTATCTAATCGCATAATTCATTTATAAAAATTATGATTAGCGTAAACGGATATCGTGAGATAATTATTGAATAACAATTCTAGTAGCTTATTTAATTCGTGTAACGCAATCCGTCGCAGATAGCAGTGATAAGAATTGGCAGCTTTAGATTTTTAATCGATACATGAATTATTCACGCATTATAATTAATTAACTGCACAAGACGTTTGGCAAAATAATCGTGAGATAGAGAAAGATAGATATAGAGAGATAATGAATAATTTTTTGTAATAGTATTACGATAAATAAGTATATAGAGAATATTTAGACGAGTGTGTCTTTAATAATATCGAATGCAGTTTGATAAATAATGACCTACATAAATATCGTGTAATCATTACTTATCATTATTTATCCATATATGATTGATTTATTAATCGATCAGTATATTTTTGAAATTTCCACGAATATTCAGGAACGTTAAGGATTCTGTTTCGAGATTAATCTTGGTTGCAATAGTTCTGCAAAATTTATTTTTGCAGTTGGTTGTATATATTGCAGTGGTTGTGTCAGCGTATTGGCAGTTCGATAGTATCATTGTAACAAAAATTTTACATGCAAGTTTTTTTTTTAGTCGCACATACATTATGTAATAGAGTAATAAAGTCAAAGTTGCAGCCATAACTATAATTATCAATAATTTACGTTTCTTCTTTACGGCTTCAACAAAATCTCCTCCCGCGCGAAATCGTTTATTTTATTGTGAAACTGCGAAAAAACATTATTCATGTCCAAATTTTGTGACTGATGGCTATTGAGTCTGCCGCCCAGAAAAGCGCCGTATTCTCGCCCTTGAGGCAATACTTGGGCAACTCTTGGCTCAGCTGGTTGCAAACGGGTTTTATTCGAACGATGTCGCATGCGCTCTCTGGACTGCGTGATCTTGGTACTGTCAAAAAAAATTTGAAAAAATTATTAATTGTAGAAGATCTTAATTACTAGAAATTAGAATTTAAAATTTTTTTTTTTTTTTTTAAATTTTTACATCTTAAAATTTATTTGGAAATATCGAATTATTATACTTGGAAGGTGGCCGCGATCCCAGTTTGACACCATGAGCCCATTGTTCATTCTCTCTTTGGTCCGTCCAATTTTTTCTCCAGTTTGTTCGATTCTTCTTTCTTCCCTCTAGCTTCCTCTGTTCGTTTAAGTATTTCTTACCCTTCTTTCTAGGTTTTAATCTTTGGTTTTGCGGCGCGAAAGGATCCGACTTCTTGCGTCTTCTTGCTGAACAAGGCAAAAAATATCATATTGTTAAAATCATTTATAAACTGTATCGACATTTACATATGACAGCGTTTTCTGCTGAATATGTTTTTCGAGTTTCTCAAAGCATTTCTCACATAAACGACCGGCGGGCACTTCGCATATATAATGCTTCCGTTCGACGCAGCTTCTCGCGCTCCACTTGTATTTCAATGCGGGATCCATTATGATACAATGCCACGCGTACTTCTCAGATTTCCCGGGTTCCATTCTCCCGAAACTCTGGAAAACCATCTTCTCACCCGTCACACCCCATTCCCAGGCCATCTGTTGCCAGTTGAAAATTCCGCCGATCCACCGCTCCAATTTCGCTGTCGAGTTTCGCCAGATTTAGGCGGAGTTGCCCGGCGTTATAGCCAGAGACGAGACGAGAATAGCTTATACTCACTGAACTGATCCCCCATCAAGTACTTTCTCAGCATCCTGTCCTTTCCATTTCTGTCCAGTATAGCCAGGGTGGCATTTCTGTCCTTGCAATGAAAGTACGCGTCCCTCCATGGCGCTGTTCCGGCGCTCAGGTAATAACAGAATCGTTTCAGTCGAAAGAAACCTACGGGACACGCGAATCGTCTCACGTGTTCGTGCTGTCGCACTGTTCTCGATTGATTAGTCGTCAAGGAATTAACACTAAAGTTTGACAAGTCCAAAACAGCCGAGGATAAGCCTGGAAAGGAAAGTCAGATATGTTAGTTTTATCGCATTGCAATAGGGACAAATTGATGAATTTTATTGATGAATTAAATTGATAAATTTTTAAATATCTTATAACAAGTAAAAAATTTTAGAGGAATGGAAAATTCAGATTATTCCGATATTTTTCGCTCATTAAACTCGTTCTTTCAGTATCAATAATTTCCAGCAGTTGGGCGTTTGGCAGGAATTTCTGGTTCTGATAAATCTCGATATTTTAAAATCCATAATTTCCTCTTTTAGTGATATAATTTATGCGCATACTTGATGCGCGTTTCGTTCCGAATGAATACATTTTTGTTGCATGGCCTTGAACGGAATTTAAGCATTATGTAATGTCGTCTGTAGTTCATGCGTGACTAGGCGCCACATCATTGCATAGCTAAGATATCGAGCATTGAATTATCGGATATTGTCTCTTAAAATAGATTCTTTCCCCATCTCTCGTATGATAACAAATTTGCAATGTTTTCAAGCTTATCGTTAGAATGTAAATATCATATTTTGATGGAACGCCTGTTTGTGATCGTAGTCTAATCTACTTAAATAAACATGTATTAAATCATAGTTTTATCTTTCTCTGTACTCACATATTCCCTCCTTAAATATATGTTTATATAGTTTTATAGATCTTATTTATCTAGAAAGAGAAAAAACACAACACAGAGAAAGTCATCATCGACTCGTTTTCGAGGGAGGGAGAAACAAATTTTTGTTCATTATAATTTTACATAATCTGCCTGCGGAGGATTAGGTAATTCTATCGATTGAAACTTTTTAGGGCGTGACAACTCCTTCGGGTGGAACCGGTAAAGATAAAGCAATTTTTATGACAGCACCATACTGTATGCGCACACATACAATAGGTATTCATATTTTAACTACCAGTTTAAGACGCCAGTTAATGAGTATCTCATAATATATAAATGATTCAACGCATTTTAAAGATTGTGCAATGTTCGAAAAAATGTTGAAAAAATAAGGAACTTACGTATTAAAGATTTTGTAGAAGATCATAGAAGAATTTGTCTGACATGTATCGACATTTATTATAAATTAGTATAGCTGTTACGAAAGTAACAGGCAGCGCAGCAGACACATATTGACAATGATTGCCATACATATCCAATTAATTACTCAAAAAGCCATCTCTATGAATCATTGTTGCATAGAAGAACCTCGTGGCACGCACACGATCATAAATTTCATTTATGATACACAATTAGTATCGTATGACTATTAATGAATACCAGAGATTTAACTTTTATATGGGAGGCCCGCAGGCTTCTAGTATAGAAAATACATTCTTGTTCGCACGACAATTACGCGCGATAGAACCGATTATTATATTTATTATATTTCATCGTAGCACGTAATCAATTCATAGCAATGTCTCTAATGGACAATGTGATGAGATAAACGAATTGAACTAAAAAATTTAAAAAGACTTTATTATAAAATAATGCAACTCTAATCGAAATAACGTAACCGTCTTAATATCATAATATTAGTTTTGAGCTCTATGATAAACGACATGAAATTAATAAATCGGACAGCAAGTTTAGCCGGTTTTTTTTTTTTTTTTTTTAAATTATCTTTGCATGAGCATAAAAAGGAATAATGACATGACGATAAGATGAAATATAGAAAAATAGTGAACTAAAATTGCGTTTTATTCCAGTTCGAATGTGTGATGTAACGTTTTTTTTTTCTTATTATGTTGCCATTTTATGCATTTTACTTTGACAGGATCATTATTCAAATGCTAGTAGGAAGCATAAAGAACACATGCCGCTTTATGCCTTTATGCTAAATACGGTTTATATTTGTATTACGTAGCACTCTCTAAATGGACATTTAATTACTATTCGCGGAATTTTGATTTTAAGCTACGATAAATATGTACAAGTAGATCGCAGATTTAAATGGCTCAAATTTAAATGGATCAGATCAACTTAATCGGTTAGTTAGTACTCGGAATACATGTTAAAGTGTAGTGATTTTACTCAGAATCTCTTCGGGCATTCAAATAAACATTTACATAACAGAATCATGCGAGAACTAGTTTCTACGAATAATAAAAACCAGTAGCTGCCGACCACAATTTCACGCCTCTTAATTACATGCGATCGATTTTATGATAGTTAGGTATCAGCTCAAAGTAATACTATGCACATATCAATCTTCCTCTGAAATAATTATAACTGAGCGCAAAACAAACTTCAATCGTAGAAATAAAACTAACTTAGGAATTCAAAAATTGCCTTTGTTAAAAAAATAACTCTGTCTGCAAAACTACTACGAAATTATAAAATGTTTTTGTTGAAATTTTTTTTTTTACGTGCCGTTGCTTTCAACCGCACCTGAATTTACGAACTATGTTAGAGTTTGTTGCAGCTTTGGATAGCGCGATATACGACTTGCTTTAAAATGCGAGACATAACAAACGAGATGGCCAGCGCGTATGATGCATATTTCATTTTGACTCGAAATTCTCAGGTTCCGAGAGGCCATACCTAAATCTTTAATGCGGAAATTCACCCAGTTTCTTAGTTTTCAAATATACAAAGTACTACTTTATACGAATATTGATAATAAAAAAATAGATCTCCTACAATGTTTCGCATATTTAAAAATTTTAAAATCGATGAGTCATAGAGCTTTAATTCTTCGAGTGTCACATTTATGAGTGTCAGAGAATGGGAATAATAAATTATTTTTTCATGTCAAGTTCGTACATACGTATCTTCTTTGTGTAATCATTTAATCGTATGCGTTTTCTTATCACAGGTGTGCAAACTGTTGTCTGATACTGAAATACCTCTTTACACTAACAGCAGAAAATATCGTATATAGCGACTACTTATTCACTTAAATATTCAGTCACGCATGAAGTCACGCAAAATTTAGTTTTTTCCATTTCTAGAAGCATAAGTAGGCAATTATAGATAATTATTAATATTAAATTCCCATGTTTATTATTTCCATTTAAGAAGATTGTAAAAAAATATAAAAAGATACATAAATATATAGTTTTGCTTATTGAAGCGATATTTTCTCGGGTATACAAATATTGTCGCATACCTATCTAGGAATCGTGCTGCAAAACATGTAGTCAATGAATTTGCATAAATATTTGATGTCCGCTAAAGTTAATTAAGGTCGTTGCTAATTAAAATCGAAACTATGAAGTTAATAAGTTTACTTCACTTATGTAGCGTCGTTTGGTCATGATATACGCTTCAAAGAAAAGTCATCCGATATTTTCAAGCTCGTCTAATCAACTGATATCGATAGACATGACAAGGATATTATATCTATGGAATATGTCTACCCACAACTTGCACTTTCATTCATTTATGGGACAAGGCTAACCTCGATGGCTTGGATGAACATTCTTCTCATATTTCCAGAATTTACCGCCACTTTCGCGAACAAGTGGTGGTATTAGTAATTGGTCAATTAACCTTTAATGTATATATATATAATTTAGGTCAAAAGGTCACGTAATGACTGCAATCGCTCAATTGTAATTAGCAATCATTAAATAATTTTTATCAATGAAAGAAAATTTTATCAAATAATATTGAGACATTTTTTACAACATGACAACTGCATTGTTGACTTTACTTCTAAGTTTCTTTTCGATAGTCGCAAGCAAATTTACGATTGTTGCGATCGAAGCTATTTTCGACGCAGATCCGATTTGATGGTATTGTTTCGTTGGTATCATTCTCGCCAGATCCGATCTCGCGAAAATAGATTGCTACGTCTGTTCTCGGAAACTGCCCGTCATCTTCGATCGTTAATTTATTTGCGGTTTCCATTAGAAAATGCTTGGTAAAATATGCGCGTCCCGAAACTGTCCGTCCAACGTACTCGTTCCACTTGTAGACTGGTTAATCTTATATGCAGAAATTTCACGTGAGTCCGATATAAAGTATGCATCTCGCAACGTGCATCCCTTTTAAGGTTTGCTTCGAGATTTTTATTAAATTTTTTCAAGGCATATTAAAATCAGCTGCCTTGGTAAAAACATATGTATTTAAATTAAAGGAAAATAAAATATAAAAAGATAAAAGAACATAAAAGATAAAATATAATGATAAAATGACAGAATTTATAATTAGGATAATTCTTGCAGGAAAAAAAATGTTATATAATTTTTCTTAAAGATATAGATTATCGATATAATTCTATACAACAGATTTCATACGAATTAATTATCTGTACTGATACCTGCCATTGTTTAACACATCAGAACTTGATAGACACTTATCAATTACGGTCATCACGGTACTATTACGCAATTTCAAAAATCATGTAGGTAATTATAGGTTGCGTTATCGTAACTCTCAGTGTTGCTATTAGGCTGCCAATTAGCAAAGTGCGTAACTGCTAATAGATACAGCAACCAAGTCAGCTGTGTCTCAGCATCGAAAGATATCATGTCACGATTACATTCTACATCATATAAATTACTTTAAATATCATCAAGATTTTACTGGCATTTAGCTTTTAAGTTCGCAAAGACTGGAATTTCGCTTTCTTATCAATATATATTAATTAATAAATAAATAACGCGCACGTCAACAAGTTGCAGAAATTGAATTTTATAAAATTATAATAGATATAAAATTGATTCAGATATTCCGCTTGCTTTAATAGAATGATTTTAATTGATGTTATCTATATTTTCGCGGTCAACAGAGAATTGCATTTGGCATTTTAATGCATACACGCATCAATATTAAATGCCGGGTTAAATATTGATCAATTATACAATAATACTGAATTACATATTATTTTATCGCAAAATTTCGATGCAATTGATCCTTGTTTATATTGACATCTATCAATCATCGTATAAAAAAAAATTGCCATATTTTTTCTGCGTTGCTTTATACAATATTTTATTCCGTAAATTTTTAATTACGATTATTTGGATCTCAGAAATTAATCATCATCTTTTTTTACTACTTATCTCCTTGAATTAATCGCTTCCTAGAATCTCGGCGTGTTCACCCACTCATTCATGCTTTCGCGCGTATCTCGCTATTAACACCTCAGACTCTCATTAAGATCATCCGCGATTTGCTTAAATCCACATCGCGCACTTTAAGCGATTAATTACCTGCGAAGCACAGAAACAGGATCCAACACTTCCACATGTCTACTACACAGGTCGCTTACTCGTCGAAGTACTCGATACGAAGGTCGCGATAAGCGCGCAGGATCGTCCTCATTCTCGTTCCTTGAATCTCGCCTCGCTTCCGATTTCGCGTATTGTCATAATGACACGTGTTCGCGAATTCGCGCGACGAGAAAAAAAGAAAAAGAGAAGAAAATCGACCGCTTCGCTTTTACACCCCTCGACTGGTTTCTCTAAAGATCATACAGACCGTATCAATAGGGTGTCCGGACTACGCCGATCGTGGAGACCGTTCTTCGACGGAGGTTCGCGCCCGACTGAAGCCGACGCTTCCATTCCGCTCGGCGCGTACCTTCGCGCGCTCCTCGAGCTTACGAGAGGAATTCTCTCGCGCTTCCCCTAACGCCCAGATGTTTCCGCGATCATTTTCTGAATCCAAGGAGCCATAGATCCGCCGTAGCGAGAATCTGTCTAGCTTACTCCGATTTCTATTTGAATAAACGCGAATGCGCTTCACGCGGTTATACACGCACGCATTCGCGGAGATACATCATGCGGACTATATGACAAATACATTTTCTGCATGCTTATTTTACGAAGAACCCATATAACGTTCCCGCGAAGAGATTTTTCATAGACAACGTTGCAACTTTCTGTCTTTAACGTTTTATGTAAAAATGTTACAATTAGAACGGTACGAATTTTTAAGTCTGCATTCCTTCAATATCTGACGTTTGCTTTGATATTTAAGGTGATTTCGAAATAGTAGAGTTTATCATTGCATGTGGCATATGCAAACGCGTATACAATTTAATGATTTCTGTTCACGTTTTGCATAACGCCACCAATCGTCGTCATTCGGACTCAAGGATATACGAACTTAACAAGCATAGAACGTGCGTTAATTGCGCGCGATTGTTATAGGAATTGTTGAACAAACATTGCGTAACTACGTCAACAACACGCGAAATGTTTGAGGAACTACACGTAAACAAAGCTAAAGTGTCTTTGCACTTGGCACTTAATATTATTATCATAAAACAGGGTTAAAATATATCAGCATCAATAACTATGCGTCAGAATGTGCGAGATAAGGGATCACCCAGTATCGAGAAAATTTAAGCCGGAATTTCGTGAATGTTTATCGATACTAGAGGAGAGAGTAAAAGATTATTTTCTTTTTTCGAGGTAAAAACATCATATAAAATATAAAACAACACAAACTTAATGTAAAAACAAAAACAAGTAAGAAATAATATATGTAAAAGCGGTCGTTATTATTTACGATGATAATAACTTGGAATTAATAGAGAATTAATCAAGTTATATATGAAGAAATTATTCGGCGATAACTTTACTCATTTTATTGATTTTTAATATTAACGCTTAATCATTGGATAATGTTTAGATGAATGTTTATTTATTACTGATTATTATTAATTAATAATGTAAGAATGTGATAGACAAATTTTATATTTATATATATAATTAACAATATATGTTTATAAGACAGTATCAAAGCGCGACGACCTCAAATTGAACCTACCTTTAAAATATCATCGCGCTAGCAGACCAGCGTTTTCGTTTAATGGCAGGCTGCCAATTGGGTGCATTAACGTCTATCTGTCCGATAGTATCTTTTAGGGAGTTAATGTCTAAATGTCTAAATCGAATTGATTAAAATGTAGTAGCAGAGAGATAACAGGAAATGTTAGCACATAAACAAGTCCGAGATATCTAGGAAGTAGGAACGTAATTTGCTACCGTCGGAATCAGATTTCGCGAATCTTACGTTTTAATAATTCCTACTTACTTATCACTTGCAGAAACGTGGCAAGATAATAACACGGGAAAAGTATGTCAACGACAGCTACAAAGAGATAGAGAGAGAGAGAGATTAAGAACGAAACGGAGAAGAAATACAATGCACGCGTAGAAAATATGAAATGCACTCTGAAAATTCGACTATTATATTACGTGAATTAAAAATGCCATCTCTACGATATTTCATTTAATATCTCTGAAAATACACCGATATACTTATTTGTGATAATTATTATGCATGATTTCTGCTCGTATTCGCTATCGCGGTTGCATAAAATATATCGCATTTTAAATATATCTACGCTTCTCTTCTTTTTACCATAGGAAGCTATTTTCACACACACATATATCTATACATTTATCGTGCACGCAAATGTATAAATGGCGACATTGCATTCTTGTGATTTGCGCAGAAATCACATTCTTGTAATTTCTTGTGCTAAAAGTATTGCGTTTAAAATAATCTATGACTTTTAAATATTGTCCGTGCAAACTATCTATACACCTAAATATTGCACATTTCATGTTGGAATGTTTTATATGCTTCAAAGAGTGAAAGACAGAAGCGTGATTTTTTATTTGATTTTTTATTACCTATAAACACAGGCTCTACGTTTGGGTGATGGCGTGGTCGAGGTTACGTTCAAACTACTATGACGGCGATTCATTTGTGCATTCCTGATGCTTTGAAAGGTACACTGGGAATGCTGCAATTCGCGGAATTGCAATTTGGGATGGGTTGACGACTGCGTGCCTGAAATCACAACGGAGCGATTGACAGATTCAAATAATTCTAGATATTGCGTCAGGCATTATGGAGATGTAGATGCAGTGGTCATGTTTATGGCTTGAGGATCATCATCACCATATATGATTACGTCAGTATAATGTGACGTCAAGTCAATCATTTTCAAGTGTTAGCTCACATTTTCAAGCTTGTATAGCCTTATTAGTATACAGAAAAAATTTCATGAGCTTCCGTACACTTGAGAGAGAATTAATCCCACTTCAGTATAAGTTCTTTAATAATGGAGAACAAATATTTTTTTAGAATAGAATAAATATAGTTTATTTTCTTTACAAATTGATTTTTAACATTTTAGGCTTGTAATATTTCAAATTCAATTTAATAGTACAAATAAAAAGGCAATTCTGTTCGAGAAATGCATTAAATCTTTATATTAGGCAGGACCGTGCGTACTTTCAACGCACGTTACGTGTGTTTCTAAATTTCTCTCACAAACATACAGAAATATACATTAGAAAAGTTAAATTCTGTAAAAAAATAAATCAACGATAGAGCTGAAAAATTTGGCATCCTTCCAAAATTAAGTTTAACTATGATACAGTCATACCGCGCAGACATCAAAGCATTGCCATTTGCCACTGCAATCGAAACGTCGGAAGAACTTGATCTTCCTGAGACTGTCTGACTATAAATTTACAAGAGGGCACGTTCTTCCACGTGCAGTCGCCGCGAAAGGAAGCGATCGGCTCTTTCGAAGCAACAGGAAGGTCAGGTACATCATTACAACTGCGACTGCAGGTGACACATCGGATATGTTAGCCGAATATTTGTAAACATATCGATTTCTTTATTTGCTGCTGAAAGAGTTAAGTAATCTTTCACTCGTCGGCCGTGTAATCGTCAAAAGGCCAAGGAAAAAAATCGGCGTAATAGATGTCTCGCTCTCGGCGACTCTCATATTCATTCACGACCGGTTCTTTTCTATTTTATTTTTTTTTGCCGCGGGAAAAAATCCGCAATTTGCGAAGCCGTAATTTCCGGCAATGTCGTTAGTTAGATACCGAAGTGTCGACAGTTTCCTAATTGTGCCGTCGGCGAGGAACGGCTCATCGTCTCTCCTTTGCGGCATAAAAACGACGAGAAACACAAAACGGCGATTTTTACGATCCCATACGCGCTCGCACACACTTCGGACTTTATGGAATTCCGGAAACCGGTTTTGCAAAATGTGCCGCGCATATATCCGCTCGCGATGCGCGGTGTCGTCTCTTAGGAGAGACACTGCGCCTAATATGGGGAGGGTTTTATCGCGGAGTCTCTACGGTTTAAAAGAACAATCGTACAAAATGGCGAAAGGATACATCACTCTTCGTAAATCAGAAGATATATTTACTGAATGAATTTGACCGCCAGAACTTGCAAAGGCAGTCCAGAACCATTCCATATGACATTTTGAAGAGACAGAAATTAAACGAACGCGAGATTAATGAAGATTTAGTATCTGCACGAATATACATATAAATAGTCATTTTTAATAAAACGCAGCAATATGTTCTAAACATTATTAGAAGATATCATTTTATTCTAATTTGAGAGCGTCCCTTGATGAATAAAATTTTACTAATAGTTCGGGAGATATCTTACAACTTCCCTCGTCGTTTATCTACAAAGTGAAATGCATCCCGAAATATGCTTCTCAAGAGAAACCGGAGCTGCCTGGTACCACTTGAGATATCGCGCTGCACGACACAACGATGTACAATATTATCTAAAAGGTAAAATAAAAATCTTAATGAATGTTGCATCTGTAAAGGAAAGAGACTTTATCGATCTTGAATTGCATTTTATTGCGTTTACTTGTCAACTTTATACTATTTAAATTTGCTCCAATATAAAAGCCATGGAGTTTCATATAATAACAATTTTTTCTTATAACTTTTTAAGTCGAAAGAACTTTTTGATTGGCATCGTAATCCCGAGGCAAATTGGGCTATAAAAATTCGGACCGCGTTTCGCGCGATGATACGTTCGGTTGGGCCGCGACTGTAAATGACGCCACAATGTAATGAAACTTGCATGCGTGATCATCGAGTGCAATTGTCTGACTCATCTCTGGTATTTTGCGCGATGCAAATAAATGGAACAACCGCGATCTTAAATGCCAATAGCGTAGGCGTAGCGCCAATCATTCTGATGATAATTCACTTTGATCCCTCAGTTGAGTCAACGTGACGCACGATATATATGCATATATACAGATGTTCCCGTCATTTACGCTTTAAATCAACGCGATGTCAATAGCATTGTTCGACGCGTCTTATCATTTATTCCTCATTTCTTCTTCATTCAAAAATGACAAGATATATTAAGAAGATGACAGGATGTGTCGCGCTGGGGGTTTTACAATGTCACTTCGAGAGATTTCTACTGTCTAGTTGAGACAGGATTTAAAATAATCTTCAATCGTTGTCGGAAAATTTTTTTCCATTGACAGGCTCTTCCG